>NW_005871067.1:1208610-1239522 GCF_000147115.1 Myotis lucifugus | reverse complement strand
CCCACAATCTTTTGGTGTACAGGACGATGCCCCTTCCCACCAAACCATCGGCCAGCGCTAGTTCTATTTAATTTTTTAAAAATATATTTTTATTGATTTTTTACAGAGAGGAAGGGAGAGGGATATAGAGCTAGAAACATAGATGAGAGAGAAACATCCATCAGCTGCCTCCTGCACGCCCCCTACTAGAGATGTGCCCGCGACCAAGGTACATGCTCTTGATCAGAATCGAACCTGGGACCCTTCAGTCCACAGGCCGACGCTTTATCCACTGAGCCAAACCGGTTAGGGCATTACTGTCTTCTTAAATCTATCACTTTCCTACTTAGTAAAGCACTTCTGTTATTTGAATTCAGTGTGAATTTAAGTCTGGGAATTATCTGGCTCCCCCCCCCTACTTTTCTGGGTGCTTCTGACCTCATGCTAGCCCTAACTACCTTCAGCTGATCTTTTATTTCTTCAAACATCTAGTTCTCTTGTCTCTTGCTCCATGTATCCTATATAATAAAACCCTAATATGCAAATCGACCAAACGGCAGAACGACCAGTGCTATGATGCACACTGACCACCAGGGGGCAGACGCTCAATGCAGGAGCTGCCCCCTGGTAGTCAGTGTACTTCCACAGAGGGAGCGCTGCTCAGCCAGAAGCCAGGCTCATGACTGGCGAGCGCAGTGGCAGTGGCGGAAGTCTCTCCCACGTCTGTGGCAGCACTAAGGAGCAGTGAGCTGAGTGGTAAGGAGCAGCGAGCAGGCTGGCAGTAAGGAGCGAGGGGTCCTGGACTGTGAGAGGACGCAGGCCAGGCTGAGGGAACTCTTCCCCCCCCCCCCCTCCCCCCGTACACGAGTTTCATGCACTGGGCCTCCAGTATAACTATATGACCTGAAGCTAGTTCTGATCTATGAACTCCATCCTCTGCTGGTCTAAGTGATTTTTCCAAATTTCCAACACTCTTCAAATTCTTTAGAATTGTTACTACTACCCTCTCTCTTGGCAATTGCTTTGCCACCTACTTCACAAGGAAAAAAAGGTGGTGATGGGCAGGGTGGTGGAATGAGGCCATCATGCCAGAATTTCCTCAGCCTCTTCCTTAACACTTAGAAATATACCTCCATGGGAACCTATTTCCTTACTTTCTGTCCCAAAAGAAGAAATGTGCTTCCATTTCTCTCAGCCAGATTCAATCCCTTCCCACTTTCCAGGACTGTGTTCTGAACTTCTCTGTTGATGCTGACTTTTTATGCAGTGTTATACTTCTATCCTCCTTGGGAAAAAGAGTCTCTGACCTCATATTCCCTTTTAGCTACTCTCCCCGCACTATGACCCTGAGATTCAAGTTTCTTGAGAGTGGCCTCATATTGGCAATCCCTACTTTCTTGTGCATCTGATTCCTCAACCCACTGCAGTTAGCTTCTGTTCCCAAACCTCTGATGAAACCGTTCTTGCCAACTTGCTAATGAGCTTCAAGGTGCCACAACCAATGGGTGGTTTTTTGTCTTTATCTTACACTGTGCCTTTGTGATGTTAGACACAGCTGACCCTCCCCCTTGGAACTTTTCTCCTTTGATTTACATGCTCCTACTTTCCCTGGCACTTCTCCCAACTTTCTAGCTTTTTCCTCTCCTACAGCTTTGGGGTTCCTCTTGATTAATTCAACAAATATTTATTGAGCTAGACCCTGGAGCTACAGTAATGAGTACAATACAGTCCCTGCCCTCGTGGAGTTTATAGGATTCAAGGAAAGAGAGCCAATCAAATAATCACACAAACAGCCATTAACCATTACGGATTCTGCTAAGCATTGTGTGAGCATAGGTTAGGGGCCTGATCTTGGTGCAGCTGAGATCTGGAACAAACATAGGAGTCATTTATTATACTATACTACTTCTTATTTTTTCAATGTGGGATTTTGGTGAGTAAATGAATATTCATCTTAGTGATACCCTTAATTATTTAATAATTGTCAGTTACATATCCTTTCACAATTTGCTGTCTTCAAATAGAGATATTTTTAGCCTTTTCTATACTTTTTCTATATTTTTAGCTTTTTCCTTCCCAGCCTTCTATTAGTAGTTATGTAGAGACATGGGCTTAAACACAATTTTGTAAATTTTCTTCAGTATGCCTTACTTGAGCAGCAACAGAACTCACAGCATTCTAGTTGTCCATCTATCTGAAACTGAATTCTGTCCACTTACTCAAAAATTGCATTTTCTACATGTAGCTCTGTAAATGCAGGTCTCATGTGTTAGAGTAAACAGCCTACTACAAGCACACTTATGAACACTCCCTTTTGACACCCCATGTTTTAAGGAAGTGTGGACAGAGTATATGGTTTGAATCTGACCTCCACCATTTCATAATTTTGACAAATTATTTGAATTTGCTTCTCAAGGAAGCATTGAAAATCAGTATTGAAATTCTGGCAATCTGACTGGTATTAGGGATTTAACCTATAAAAATGTCCATTGTTTTCTGAGTGGCCATTGTCATGACGAGAAAGCAGTTCTGCCATGATGTCCTTCTCTGACCATTCTAAAAGCACAGCAAGCGCCTAATCTATGTCAGTAAGGAATGAGCTGAGGTAGTGGTTCTCCACAGGGATGATTTTGCCCCCATCCTCATACATCTGGCAATGTGTGGAGACATTTGTGAGAAATCCTAATCTAAGAGATAATGGATATGTAATAATTGTGTCTTTGTGCCTAAAGATAGATGCAAGAAACTGATTTACCTATTTCTAGTGAAGTACTCAAAAGGTACTTTTCATTTAAAAAATAATGATAGATTCAGAGTTTTCTGGGAAAATGTATAGGCTTGTCACTCATTCAACACACTTTATTATGAGCCGTGAGCCAGGGTTTCAACTTTAAGCAACCCTTGGTCCCTGCCCTCAAGGGCATAACCCATGGGTGTCTTTAAACTTTAATATGCACCGATGCCCCCCCCCCCCCCACCAGTTTCCTATTCAGTAAGTAGATCTGGGGGTAGGGTTTAAGAATTTGCATTTCTAACAAGTTCTCAGGTAGTGCCCATGAAGCTGGCCCAGGATAACACTTTGAGAATCATTGTTAGGGGAAACAGAAAAGGAAACCCCTGTGGTTTTGTTATGGACTGAGTGTTTGTGTCCCCACCACCACCACCTAAAATCCACATGTTGGAATCTTAACCCCTAGTGTGATAGTATTTGGAGGAGGTGGGCCTTTGGGAGGTAGGCCCTGAGGGTGGAGCCCCTGGTAATGGGATTAGTGTCCTTCTAAGAAGAGATGAGAGAGTTTGCTTCCTCTCTGCTCTACCTTGTGAGAACACAGTAAGAAGATGGGGGAGGGTCAATGGGGGGAAAAAGGAGACATATGTACTACTATTTGTAATACTTTAAACAAGAAAATAAAATTTAAAAAAATATTTTAAAAAAGAAGATGGACATCGCCCTAGCTGGTTTGGCTCAGTGGATAGAGCGTTGGCCTGCAGACTCAAGGGTCTCGGGTTTGGTTCTAGTCAAAGGCACATGCCTAGGTTGCAGGCTCGATCCCCAGTGGGGGGCATGCAGGAGGCAGTCAATCAATGATTCTCTCTCATCATTGATATTTCTCTCTCTCCCTCTCCCTTCCTCTCTGAAATCAATAAAAATATATTAAAAAATAAAAAAATGGGCATCTGTAAACCAGGAAGAGGGCCCTCACCAGAAACATACCATGCTGGCTGGCATTGTGATCTTGGATTTTCATCATCCAGAACTGTGAGAAATGAATATTTGTTGTGTAAGCTCCCTCCCCCACTCGCCATCCCCAGTTGGTGGTAATTTGTTATAGTAGCCAAGCTAAAACAGATTTTGAGGATTAACATTTGTAGTACTTATTGGACACTTGGAAGAGTTGACTGTATCAATCAGAATGTCTTTTGAAAATCTCAGAGTCCATGGCTGCTAGAGATAGACTCAGTGTTTCACTGAGAACTGGTATTATTGCTGAAAGCCCAACTGTTTTAACTTATATTTCCCTAAAGTCAGCAAGGTTGAACTTTTTAAATTTTTTTTGTAATCCTCACCCGAGGATTTTAGAAAGAGGGGGAAAGAGAGAGAAAGAAAAAGAGAGAAAACATTGATTGGTTGCCTCCCATATGCTCCCTTACTGGGACCAAACCCACAACCTTTTTGGTGCAGAGGACAATACTCCAACCAACTGAGCCACCTGGCCGGATCAGGTTGATCTTTTTTTAAATTAAAAAATGTCCATCTCTTTTTTATGTGAATTATGTGTTCATGCCAATGATCTTTTTATATTTTCCTCCTGGGGTCTTGGTGAGCAAATGGTTTTACATTTACACTCCACAATTTTGGCTAACAGTGATATGCAAAATATAGACACTAGTTCTTTAAATTCAGCACTGTTCACTTTTGCCAAATGAGCATAAACTGAATTGCATCAAATTACAGAGTATCTAGCCCTAACTGATTTGGCTCAGTGGATAGAGTGTCAGCCTGCAGACTGAAGGGTCCCAGGTTCGATTCGGGTCAAGGGCATGTACCTTGGTTGCGAGAACTTGGCAGCTGATCGATGTTTCTCTCTCATCGATGTTTCTAACTCTCTAGCTCTCTCCCTTCCTTTCTGTAAAAAATTAATAAAATATATTTTTTAAAAATTACAGAGTTTCTAGAATATTTTATTTTTTCATTTTTTCCCCTTTCTATTGAAAAATGTAGTCAAGCAATTAAGGTAGCAAGGGTTAAGTTTCCAGATTGCCACAAGTCCAAAGAGATGAAAAGAGCTTTCTGTTCAGCATTTGCCTGGGAAAGCTCCAAGGGAAAGGCAAGAAGGAAGAACTCAGCAGCAACTTAAATCCTTCTTCCTCCATTATCCTTTTTTTTTTTAATAGCTTTTGCATAGGCTCAACTTTTGTAAGTTGTGTGATCCTAATTTAGGAACATATGTCATTACCCTTAGCATGGCTCCTTCTCAAGCATACACAAGATATGCCAGACATATGAAAAGGGGAGGGAGCCAGGTACAGGAACCTCTGAGACACGTGTAACAAGATACCAGACTCAAAACCCACTTCAACCCAGACCAACTGGTAGACCTGAGTTTCAAGTCCATCTCTGAGTATGGAGGGATAACTCTTTTTTTCTGTCTCTTTCTCTCCCCAGCGACCCCTGTTCTTTCCATAACCGTATTCTATATAATTTCCTAGGTTAGAGCAAGGACCAATGGGTGAAAGACTAAAAAGAGACAATTTGACTCAATTTAAGAAATAATTATGTAGCAGCATTTTCATGGTAAATGAAATTTACTTGGTCTAGAGCAGTGGTTCCCAACCTTTTTTTGTGACATATAATTATTATTCAAAAAGTGAACTCCTATTCACATGGAAGAAGCCTAAAAGGCCATTAACTTGGTCTAAACAAGCTTCCAAAGAACATGGCATCCATGAAAGAGAAAAATAAAAGAACGAAAGGACAGTTGAAGTAATGAGGAAGAAATCACTAAGAAACTGTTAAAAAATAATATGAAGTGATATGAACAAATAGCAAATAAAATTTCAAAACATATAGAAAACTGAAATGCATAAATATGTCACAATATATGTTTATATACTGTGTATGAGGCCCCTAGAACCATAAGAAATGCAAAAAAACCACTGTTAATAACTCATTCTCCAATTGCTCCCCTTAAAAATCAAATTGCCCCCCTGTGGGGCGTGTGCCCCACATTGGGAACCACTGGCCTAGAGGCGTTCTTTTCCCTGGAAGGGTTTTTGCAAAGGCTGGGTATTTGCAAAGTAGGATGGTAGAGAATTGTGTTAGGTGAACTCAAAAGCCCTTTTAACTATAAAGTGACTTTATAGTCCAGGATTCCATCATCAATATTTAATGGAGCCCAGCTTTGCACCAGTGTGGCCCTGTGGCCAGAATCAGGAATTCATGGCACAGGCAAGGTACTGTCAGTGGCACCTTCACGAGGCCAGTAGAAGTCTTTGCAGGACTGGCACCAGTGGCAGCTTTTGAAATCAGGTGAAATCAAGAAGACCTGAGTGGTACCCAGACACAGGTATAATGAGAGAGTAGAATAAGGATCTCAAATGGCACCCTTCATTCACTCATTTATCCATTCAGTCAACAACAAATACCAGGTAAAGTATGAAGTGCAAGAGGAGTTGAAGTGAGTCTAGTTAAATTTCAGATACTACAAAAAAAGAAATAAACAATATGACAAAATGTGGTTCGTGCTTTAATAGAACTATACAAAAGGCAGTAGAAATGCAGGGTGGGCAAAAACAGGTTTACAGTTGTTCATATGGAATACAATATAATAATAAATAATAATACAAGAATAAACTTTCACCTACTCACAACTATAAACTTACTTTTGCCCCACCTTGTGTAGAAAAGAGACACCTAGTGCATATTGTGTGTGTGTGTGTGTGTGTGTGTGTGTGTGTGTATTAGATGGTTATGTCATTTTATCAGAGCTTAGTCTTGAAAGATAAATAATAGCCAGTTGGGGAAATCTTTGAATATTAACTGTATATTCCAATTAAATTTCAATATTAAATGTCCTGAGTGTGATAGTTGTATTGTGGTGATGGTAAGAGGAAGTTCTGTGGTTAGATACATGCTGCAGAATTTGAGAGTAAAGTATCATAAAGTCTGCAGGTTTCTCTCAAATAATTCAGCAAAAGTAAATCTGTGTAGGGAGAGAGTAAATGAACACAAGTATGGCAAATGTTAGCAACTGATGATTATAGGTGAAGTATATATGGGTGTTTCTTTTTGTTGTTGTCTATCCTTACCTAAGGATTTATTTTCCATTGGTTTTCAGAAACTGGAAGGGAGGGAGGAGAGATGGGAGGGAGAGGGAGAGAGAGAAACATCTGTGTGAGAGACACATCCTGCAAGCATGCCCTGACCAAGTCTGGGGATTGAACCTGCAACCCAAGTACATGCCCTTGACTGGGAATCAAACTGGTGACCCTTTGGGCTATAGGCCAACACTCTAACCACTGAGCAAAACCAGCTAGGACTATGGATTTTTCTTGTATTAATCTTAAACTTTTGAAATTTTCCAAAATTAAAAAAAATGTAGAGAAAGGTTAGTGAATTGGGGCCATGGGCCAGGGACTGGGAAAAGGTGAGGAGGAGTGATCTCAGATGAGATTGTGACAGACACACCAAGGCACGAGGAAGCTTGAGGCTTTTCAGGATTTCAAGTGGTTAGGTGTGACTGAAACATTAAATGCTTATGGTAGGACAGTGACAAAAGTGGGGCAAGAGAAGGCAGTGGGCTGTGTTAGAATGGCTGGCTGTGTCCTGGAGGCATTTGGGTGACATTGAAGGGTTCCCCACATCTTTTGTGTTTTAGGTGATTGCATTAGTAGCAGTTTAACAAGCATGGTATAGAAAGGGGCAACACTATGACAGAAAAAATAGTTCACATGATATTACGGCAGTTTAGATGTAGACCTAAAGGAAAAAGGTGCCAGAGAGAAAATGGAGCAAACAGCTTAAAAACTATATAGGGCAGAAGTGTCAACAGGTCTTGGCAATCAATTTCACTCAGTGAATTCGTAAGAAGGCCAACTTAGTTCAGTTCAGTTTGGTGAGTCTTTTAAGCCCAAAGGGAAGACTTGTGGAAGAATAAAATATAGAACTTCTTTAGTTATCACTGATAAATCAGTGTTTTATTTCTCTTTTGTCACCATATCTAATACTGCTTGGCATAAAGCAGTTATTCAATAAGTTTTATAAAATTATTTATAGAAATCACAGTGGATAATAAAATGTTTTCTTCAGTTGCTGATACTCAGGGGGAAATGCTCTATATTTTGTGAATGTTTTCTCCTTGAGGGCTAAGCATTTGCTGAACAGCTGTCTTCTGACACCTGTTGGACTGATTTACATGCAATCTAAAGTGAACACATGCCAAGTTAGTGCCACTCAAAGTACCTGCAATTTTAAAAATCTATCAGATGTGTCCAGAATTTGTTTCTCCTTCCACCAGCTAGTTTGTTTCAGTTTAGAAAATACAAATATTTCTTCTTCTTAGTAAACTTAACACATGAAATGTACATTCACAGAACTTGAAAAGTAGGAAACACATTTTGTGCAACATGAATTTATTTTTGTTAATTTTTTTATTTGTTGATTTGAGAGAGCAAGAGGAAGGGAGAGAGAGAAAAAAACAATAAAAACAATAAAATAAGTGATTAGTTGTTCCACTTATTTATGCATTCATTGGTTGATGTGCTCTGACCAGGGATTGAACCTGAAGCCTTGGCAAATCGGGATGATGCTCTAACCAACTGATCTACCTGCCAGGGCGCTACATTAGTTTTCAAATGTAGAAATTTCCTCTTGGGAGTGATGCCTGTGCTTGAGTACCAGTGATAGAACAAATAAGGTGCTGAAGCTAACCTCACCTAGACATTACAAATGCTCTGGCAAAAGAAAAGTTGGCTGAGCCCTATTTGGCTCAGTGGATAGAGCATTGGCCTGCAGACTGAAGGGGCCTGGGTTCGATTCCAGTCAAGGGCACATACCTCAGTTGCAGGCTCCATTCTGCCCTGGTTGGATGTTTCTCTCTCTATGTCTCTCCTCCTCCCTTCCACTCTCTCTATAAATCAGTGGAAAAATATCCTCAGGTGAGGATTGTATAAGAGGATTCCTTTGGTGGGTGGTGAGATGAACAAGGAAGGCAAGTAAATGATAGTACAAAGAGAAACTTCCATAAGTCAAGGAGACACGACTGACCTCAGGACGCAAGTTAGATTTTCTGTCCTTGACATCCCTCCCCCACAATGTTAGGAAGGCCACATGCTCTCATCCTACTCACCCTCAGCACTCACCATACTTATAATAGCTTATAAGTAACTGTCTGCTTTCCTCTCTTGACTTACATAGGTCTTAGGAAAGCCAACCACCATTGTATCCCTAGTGTTCAGCATGGTGCCTAGCACAAGGTCAGTGGTCCATAGTCCTTACATATGTGAATAAACATATGAAAAGTAAACACACATGACTTCCTAAAAGGATCACAGCTCCCAATAGTCATAATAGGACTACTATCAACCTTTTACTTGATAATGAGTTTAAATTTAGTGTTTTAAAGAAAGCATGAAATTGTTTTAATATCACACACACACATTTCATTTACAGTCTTTATAGTAAATATGAATATTAACTTAAAAATTTAAGCTTGTGTGCTTTAAAAATTAGCATTCATTGCTAAAGTGTTATTTTAGAATGCTGCCCCAATCTGGCCCAACTTTTCTTTAATTCTTTTGATCCCAATAAAACTAAATTTCAGGACACCAAGAGAGAAAGCAACCAAAAGGAGCTCATACTGTTTATTGACTGTCAGGGACACTGTTAACAGTGACTGCGTCCAGCTCTTTGCACTGCGGTGACGGCCTTTGCCGTCCAAGGCCAGCACTTCCAAATGGTGTGGTTCATTCGGTCTCAGGGACAAGCCCTGAGGAGTTGGTCCACAGTTCACAGAAGAGCTCTGTGGGCAATTTCTAGCATGAGAGAGATGGTCTGACTCTTTTTTTTAAATATATATTTTATTGATTTTTTACAGAGAGGAAAGGAGAGAGAGAGAGGGTTAGAAACATCGATGAGAGGGAAATATCAATCAGCTGCCTCCTGCACACCCCCTACTGGGGATGTGCCCGCAACCAAGGTACATGCCCTTGACCGGAATCGAACCTGGGACCCTTCAGTCCGCAGGCTGACGCTCTATCCACCGAGCCAAACCGGCCAGGGCTGGTCTGACTCTTTATAGGTCCCCTGGAGCAATGACTATAGGACCTGAGTGACATCTTATCATGACTGAGTGAAAACACTGAGAAGCAAGCATAATTCTGGGCAAAGAGGGACTTCTCTCCTAAGAATTCTGCAAACAATCACTGTTCTTTTTGTTACAATTCATGTAATTTATCTTTTGGGAAAGAGGCAAACAGATCTTAATGTAATTTGTGTGCTAGCCACAGCTTATTACTGAACTATCCTTCTTAATGGAAGTGAAAAAAATATTTGTTATATAAGGGTTTGCCACAATGGGTGCTTATGTCACCATTTAAAATTCTGAAACAGTCCTGGCTGGTATTTCTCAGTGGTTATAGTATTGGCCCATGCACCAAAGGGTCACAGATTCGATTCCCGGTCAAGAGCATGTACCTGGGTTGCAGGTTCAATCCCCGGCCCTGGTCAGGTGGGTGCAGGAGGCAACCACTCGATGTGTCTCTCTACCATTGGTATTTCTCTTTTCTCTCTGTCTCTCTCTTCTCACCCGTCCCCTCCTCCTCTCCCTTCCACTCTATAAAAATCAATGGAAAAAAATATCCTCAGGTGAGGATTAACAACAACAACAAAATCTGAAACATAATAGTGTTGCTATTGCTAGTTCTCTTAGGAAAAAAACATCCTACCAGTAGGTCCTCGGGTTACGTCAGAGATCCATACCTACAGTGCAACGTAACGCGATTTTCACCATAAGTCAGAACCCACCTACATGAGCACCTACGTCACTCACACGGAGCATATACACAGCTGTAATGAAGTGAAATAGTAAAAAAAAATTAAAAGAAAGATAACAATTCCTGACCTTTACGTGTGGTAAGTAAATACAAAAAACATAAAGTACATATGTACATACGTTGAAATGATGGAACTTTTTTTATATAAATAAATGGAAGATGGCGACATAACCACGAAACGATGTACATCGAGTCCGACATAACCCGAGGACTGTCTGTATACAATAAAAGCCTAATATGCTAAGTGTCTGGTCATCCAGTTGTCAATTCAACCAATCAAAGCAGAATATGCTAATGATATGCTAAGGCCACTCAACTGCTTGCTATGATGCACTGACCACCAGGGGGCAGTTGACCAGTCGCTATGATGTGCACTGA
The DNA here is from genome assembly GCF_000147115.1 of Myotis lucifugus. Taxonomy (NCBI): domain Eukaryota; kingdom Metazoa; phylum Chordata; class Mammalia; order Chiroptera; family Vespertilionidae; genus Myotis; species Myotis lucifugus. The sequence continues at coordinate 1,228,611 of NW_005871067.1, read as the reverse complement.
CCACCAGGGGGCAGACGCTCTGACTGGTAGGTTAGCTTGCTGCTGGGGTCTGGCCAGCAGGGACTGAGCAAGATGGGCCAGACATGCCCTGGAGCCCTCCCGTGGTCCCTCCCTGGCTGGCCAATCTCCTGTGTCCCTCTTTGGCCTGGATTGTGCACCAGTGGGATCCCTCGGCCTGTGCTCTCTCGCAATCCGGGACCCCACAGGGGATGTCAGCCAGTTTCGGCCCGATCCCGCAGACCAGGCCGAGGGACCCCACTGGTGCACAAATTTGTGCACAGGGCTTCTAGTCATTAGATAAAAGGCAACAAATGATGACAAGGGACTTTCCATTGTAGAGTGAGAGTTTTTATTTTCTACACATACATGACTAACTCACACCTTTATTTCTTTCAATGCTGGAGTCCTGTTTGTAAAGACCTGTCATCCCATGCTACTAGACTTCCCTTGCAACCATAATGCTGTGTAACAAATTGCCTTAAATACAGTGGTTGATGTCAGTTTATTCTCATTCTCGTGGGTTTTAAAATTGCCAGAGGGTTCACTTATATAGGATGGGCTTGCCTGGGCAATCTGCTTCAGGCTCCGGTTAAAGGACACTAATATTTAGTCAAATGAAAACAACCTCGCCCTGTTTTAGGTTTTGCCACCATACATATTATCAGCCTTTCACTTAAAACGTTTATCAACAGTATTTTCCACAAGCGAAAGGATAAAGATAACTTACTTGCACTAAGTAAGCAAGAGATTTACTTGCACTAAGTTCTCAAATAATATTTGGAAAAAGAACAAAGCAATGGAATATGAAAAAAAATCAGAGGTGATAAAATTTTCTGAAAACTGTAACATTTAGTAGGAGCAGACCTTGGGGAGATTCTGCTTGACAGAGTTAAACTTCAGACTGTTTTTAACCTGTTCACTTTGTCATCAGCTTTGTTAACAACATTCTCAAATGGACATCAAACTTAACATGACAGATCGAACACTTGTTTGTCTGTGCTCCCTGCCTAAAACCCATTAAAATGACAGGAAAGGAGTAGGATAGATAGAAATATGTTTTAGAAGATGGAAGATAGATGGATAGTGGTTACTAACAGCATAAAGCAACCTACTGCCTCAAGTGTGTTTGGTGGAGTGGGGAGTGGTTAAGAGTCAAATTTCAAGAAACGGGCCTTTGAGTACCTCTGAAGTTGGGTTTGGAGCCCGATTGAAAATTAAAGAATTAATTAAAGGTTGCATAAAAATTAATCAAACTTTCAAATCTCCTTATCCACAGTATAGTTAAGAAACTGCGCTCCCCAAGCATAAATCAAGAGGTTTATTCTCCAACACTGTCTGATAGAACTTTCTGTGGTGAAAATGTTTTATACCAGCATTGTCTACTATCAAGCATCTTGGTGGTTAGAGTGACCAGTGTGGCCCAGGAACTACATTTTGTATTTAGTTGAAATTAATTTAAATTCAGGTAGCCACATGTGGCTATGGGTACCATATTGGACAGTACAACTCTAGGCATGGGGACAGCAAAGCAGGCACTGCTGGGAATAGGGATGGGTTGATTATCTTACTGAAAAGCAAGAAAAGTAAATAAGTTTCTTCACGCTAAATGGTGAGATCTTGCAACCCTTTCTGCTGCTTGGGACCCAGTTTAGAGGATTACTTTCTAAGAAAAACTGACCTGCCAAAGAGGAAAGAGCTACAAATTCAGACATTTATTTCTGCCCTGTAGTGTATCTGGCATGCCGCCTCAGAACTGTATAGCAAGCACACCCTCATGGAGCGCTCCTCTCAGGCAGGTTTTAATGCCTCACTCTTAAACATGACTAGGCAAGCCAGGGCCACCATACATTTCAGGGAAGCTACCCAGCCAAAAAGGAGAGAAATACAAACAGGAAAAACAAAAGAACTGAAACCAAGATATTACAGAGAACATAAGAAAAAATATTTTTAAAGAGAAGCTATTGCAGCAATAAGACAAGATCAGAATGCTATTTTAAAAACAAGGTGAAAATGTTTTAACCTCAGAGATTTAAAATAATACAAAGTTTTTTAAAAACAATAGAAGTATTGGAAGACAAAGTTGAAATGTTCTTCTAGAAAATAAATGAAAAAAAGATATGAGAAAAAAGTTTAGAGGATTAGAGGATCAATACTGGAGAATAGTAGAGTTCCAGAAAGAAAGAATCAATGAAACTGAGGAAAAAAAAGAAAAAGAAATTACCAAAGAATTTCTCTAAACTGAAATAAGTAAATATTCAGATCGAAAGGCTCATTGAGTCATAAGCCAGCAGAAGTAATACATCTGCTCAGCAAAGGCCTTGTGCAAAAATGTTGGTGACAACAATATCTGTAATAGCCCCAAACTGCAAACAATCAAAAGTCTGCCGGCACTAGAGCTGGGTAAAGTAATTGTGATGTGTTAATATAGTGGAAGAAAAATTAATGAATTACCCTTATATGCACTGGCACAGATGAATCTCACAAACTTAATAGTGAGCAAAGGAGACCAGTAGCAAAAAAGTACATAGTATACGATGTCATTTCTATAAAAATTAAAACACAGGCAAACTGATCTATGGTGTTGGCAGTTAGGATAGTGGTTACCATAGGGGCAGGTAGAGGCTGGAAGCAGCTCTATTCTGTTTCTTAATCTAGGAATGACCCAGTATGTTCATGTTGTAAAGTTCAGCAAATGATATTTATGATTTACACTCCCTTCTATGAAAATACTATCTATAGTATAGATAGTATAGATTCTATACTAATAAAAGCCTAGGTGGCCCTCACACCCTCACGAGATGCCCTCACATCATCACAAGATGGCTTCCCCCCACGTCGTCACAAGATGGCCACCCCACAAGATGGCCATCACAAGATGGCCAACAGGGGAGGGCAGTTGTGGGCCATCAGGCCGGCAGGGGAGGGCAGTTGGGGGCAACCAGGTCTGCAAGGGAGGGCAGTTGGGGGCCATCGGGCCAGCAGGGGAGGGCAGTTGGGGGCAATTAGGCCCACAGGGATCGGGCCTAAACTGGAAGTTGGACATCCCCCGAGGAGTTCCAGATTGGAGAGGGTGCAGACTGGGCTGAGGGAACCCCCCCAGGCCCCGTGCACAAATTTTGTGCACCGGGCCTCTATTCTTCTATAAAAAGCTTACATTTCGCCCTAGCTGGTTTGGCTCAGTGGATAGAGTATCAACCTTCAGACTGAAAGGTATCAGGTTTGATTCCAGTCAGGGGCATGTATCTGGGTTGCAGGCTCGATCCCCAGCCCTAATTGGGTTGGGAGGAACTGATCAATGTGTCTCTCTCACATTGATGTTTCTCTCTGTCCCTGTCTCTCCCCCTTCCTTCCACTCTCTCTAAAAATCAATGGAAAAATATCCTCAAGTGAGGATCAACAACAACAACAAAAAAGCTTACATTTCTAAAAGTTACCCAAATATTTTACAGTGAAATTTAGAACCAGAGATCAAGAGGAGATCCTAAAAGCTTTGAGTGTGGCTGATGGGGGTGGAGGGGTAGGAGGGTGAGGAGATAAAATGATCTAGCTAGAAAATAACAAGACTTCTTAAAAGTACTGTTGGAACCTGCAACACAATGGAGAAATGCCTATAACATTCTGAGGAAAAATTATTTCCAACCTCCAGTGAGGAGGTAAAATAATGACATTTCATAAAACAGTCTGCAAAGAAATATACCGCCCATGCAACCTTTCTCAGGAGGTTTCTAAAAGATGTACCTCTCAAACAGAAGAATAGAAAAGACAGAGGAACCGACCAAAGACAACACCCTCTAGGTCCATCCATGTTGTCCCAAGTGGTAAGCTTTCATCCTATTTATGGCTGAGTAATACTCCATTGTATATACAGGGTGTCCCAAAAATATATACACACTTTGAATAATTATAAAGGCAAGTGCTTATTAAAATACATTTAGAAAAAGGGAAAGAAAAGACCAGAGGACCCAGAAAGCAGAAAAGAAGGAAGACAATCTCCAAAATGATAGTAAAAAGAAGCCCCAAACCATGGCTGTGCAGCAGGCCAGGGATGAACCTGTGCAGCCTGGACAGAGGTCCAAAAGGAATACCACTGAGAAGTAGCCTGAGGGGTGAGAGGAGGTTTAAGGTGCTCTTGGAGAGTAGGGTGATAAATGATGATGGGCGCAAAGAAATCTAAGCCGATGAAAAGAAAAAAGGTAGCTACTAACTGCAGCAACACAAAGATGTACCGGAAAGGAAAGGTCATGATGGTCCACCACAGTGAACAGTATGTACATAGTCATTTGATAATATAAGTACTGACCCAATTCTTTTAAATCTTCATGTTAGGAAGTTAGGGAAATAAAAGTGTGTTGTGTTGTAAGGAAAAAGTTGGGGGCTGGGGAGGGGGGAGTTGGAGTCCTAGAATCTTGATAGGAGGGCAATACTACAACAGTGACTCCTGCCAAACAAATGTTGCACTCTGTTTTCAGTTTTCACCTTTTGTCATAAAAGCAAAAATCCTCTTTGGATTTCTTTCAGTTAATGAAAACAGGTACTAAGGTTGGTCTTTCATAAAAGTGAAGTGATGTAAAGCAAACTTTCAAAAAGCGAGTTAAGGGGGGGGGAGGGTAAGAGATCAACCAAAGGACTTGTATGCATGCATATAAGCATAACCAATGGACATAGACACTGGGGGGTAGGGGAGGCCGGGGGAAGGTCAAGGGGGAAAAATAAGGAAACATGTGTAATACTCTTTGTAATACTTTAAGCAATAAAACAAAATAAAAATTTAAAAAGCACGTTAACCTGTGTAAGTCCCCTTTAATCAAGCTATCTTCCACTTCTAGGAATATATCTCTGTAAGTACTCATCTGCAAAGATTCATATGCAGGGACAGTTGGTTGAAGTCTTAGTTATAGTTACTGATTTTAAAAAATTATATATCAATAGTATGGAATACAATGCAGCTGTTAAAAAGAATGAGAAGCCAGGCCTGTGTGGCTCAGTGATTGAGCGTCCACCTACCAACCAGGAGGTCATGGTTCAATTTCCGGTCAGGGCACATGCCTGGATTGCAGGCTCGATCCCCAGTGGGGGGTATGCAGGAGGCAGCCAATCAGTGATTCTCTCACATCATTGATGTTTCTTTCTCTTTCTCCCTCTCCGTCTCTCTTCCTCTCTGAAATCAATTAAAAAAAATTTTTTTAAATGAGATAGACCTAGATCTACTGATATAGAAAGATATTTGAATACTATTATTGGGGTTGGAGGGGGGCAGGGGAACAAGTTGTAAAGCCATAATTCCATATTTTAAAATATATTGTATTTTGGACATGGATAAAGAAATGCTATAGTAGCATAAATATGGCCATAGTAAGTGGGCTTTAAGTTTCTGTTTGTAAATTTTTCTGTTTTTGCAATGGGCATGTGTGAATTTTATATTCAGGAAAAATGTAGCTCTATATATATATATATATGCATGTGTGTGTATCACCCAGCATAGTAATTGTGGACACATAACTAGACCCTCTTGTTATGAGAATCACTTTCTGTGTTAAGTTTTCTGCTTCAAATCGAATATTCCTGTAGCAGTAGAACAACCTTTGTGCCGAGGGTTTCTGTGTGAAAATACAGCTTTTTCTTTCCTGGTAGACTCTTTATAGTTGAAACCTGCTCTCCTTTTCCCTTTTCATCAGCTTTAATCAATGGGCTCAGGGAACCCCTCACAGGATATGCCATCGTTCATTTTAATTTTTAAAATTATAATAGCAATTTAAGCTTATCTTAAATATTCAAACAATACTGGAGTTTGTAAGGTAAAAACTTAAAAGTCATCATTCTCACCCTTTCCCTCAAGTCCATTATCCTGCTGGACTACTTTACTTTCCTACCAGCAGTATTTGTATGAACTCCTTTCCCACACACACCTTCACCTATATTGTAATTACTATTATCTTAAAATGTTTGTCAATCTGATGTATAAAAAATGGATCTCATTGTTTCATCTGAATTTCTTTTATTGACTAATGGTGAGCACTTCTTTGTTGCCACACCCTATTTGGAAATGTAATGTAGATCCAAAGATGGAAATGGTTCAGTGTATGGTCTTCAAAACTTCTGTACATATGCAAATGTGCATGTGTATTTTTGCTAGACAAATAAGATCATATCATACATACCAATCAATATCTTTTCATGCCATAAGTTTAGATATACTACACCTTTTTAAAGAAAGGCATGATAGCTCTGGCGAGTGTGGCTCAGTTGGTTGAGTGTCATCCCATGCACCAAAAGGTCACCGCTTCCAGTCCCCGTCAGAGCACATGCCCAGGTTGTGGCTCCAGCCCCAGTAGGGGGTGTGCAGGAGGAGCTGGGCCATGTTTCACTCTCACATTGTTGTTTTTCTCTTCCTCCCCCTTTCTCTCTCTCTAAATAAAAACATTAAAAGAAATGCATAATATTCCCCTATCAACATAATTTTTGGTATTGCTATCAGTGCTGCAAAAATATGTTTACATATATTTTGTCCCATTTCAGTAAGGAAATATGTAGGATAAATTCCTACAAGTAGAATTAGAGTTGGTCAAAAATATTTACATGGATAATAATTATCCTGCTGGATTACTTTACTTTCCTACCAGCAGTATTTGTATGAACTCCTTTCCTACACACACCTTCACCTATATTGTAATTACTATTATCTTAAAATGTTTGTCAATCTGATGTGTAAAAAATGGATCTCATTGTTTCATCTGAATTTCTTTTATTGACTAGTGATGAGCACTTCTTTGTTGCCACAACCTATTTGGAAATGTAATGTAGATCCAACAGGAAGGCTGGCCTAGAATTTTAATCTTGGTTATGTGGTGGGAGAGATGTATGAATGTGCTTGGAAATGGGATCCAGGAGAGAGCATTGAAGAAGAGGAGACAGAGAAGATGGTGTGATGTAGTACATTTATGGTTTCATTTTTGGCCATCATGGCAGGGGTGGAGGACAGGTCGGATGGTGGCACATTACCATGCATAGAAACCAGTCCACATCTGGCTGTTGATGCAGCATCCCTGAATTCCTCACATCGCTGAAATGGGCCATCTCTTCCAGTTCAGCTTGTTTTGAAACCATGGAAATCTTGTCCATTATTCTCTGTGTACTTCTTCCCACAGAGATCGGGCATGATATTGATTCAGCATCTGGAGGAGCTAATACCAGTTTATCAAGTCTGTATCCATCACCTAATGGTGCATCCTCTACCTAAAGGATTTCATGAAACCCCATTTCAGAATCACTGCTTGAAATGGTCATGTTTCAAACCTCTGTAAAGAAACTGTAACTGGAAAAATGTAGGTAGGGCCTTCGGTGCAGAAAGAATATTCAGATATCTTTGCAACCATTAATAGCTCAGTCACATTTTACCTCCTTTGTTGTCAAGGATGCATAGGGCATCTATCCCCCAACATATGTGAACTATTGTCCCAATACACATTACTTCCTTCTTTTAGACCCAGCAAGCCTCCCTGAGCAGGGACTGTCACCTGGGGGAGAGGGGACAGGTAGACTGGCCTCCAGGGCACCTTGTAACAGGGACCGTATGAGGAACTTACAGACACCACCGGCTTGTTCTCCATTTAGGATGTCTTCACTGTCGTCTCCATCTCATGACCCAGAGACACCTGCTTATGAAAGAATAGGAGTCCTGACCATTCAGGGCCTCTCAAAACAAGTCAATCTCACCAAATGTCCATGGAGGATGTTTACCCTGATTCTGTTGCAGTTTCCCAGGTAGGTCCAGTGCTTCTCTCTTTTTTAAATACCTATCAGCTTTTTCCCTATGGAGTTCATGTCTTGAGAGTTTGTCTTCCAAACACACTGTACAGTGTTTTTACTCAAGCACAGTGGTTCTCAATCTTCCTAACACTGCGACCCTTTAATACAGTTCCTCATGTTGTGGTGACCCCCAACCATAAAATTATTTTCGTTGCTACTTCATAACTGTAATTTTGCTACTGTTATGAATCGTAATGTAAATATTTGATATGCAGGATGTATTTTCATTGTTACAAACTGAACATAATTAAAGCATAGTGATTAATCACAAAAACAATATGTAATTAAAATGTGTTTTCCGATGGTCTTAGGCGACCCCTGTGAAAGGATTGTTCGACCCCCAAAGGGGTCTCGACCCACAGGTTGAGAACCGCTGCTCAAGCAGATACGTACATGCAGGCTTTCTGGTCAACCTGTGGCATGAGTGTTACTTCAGGATGTAATAAGTTAATACTTTGTGAGTAAATGTAACCTTACCCTCCCCCCACCACAGTGTTTATCTTTATATTCCTAAAAAGGGAAGGACTCTTAGCTGAAAACCCCTTATTTCCTTTATCCCACCCCTCTGACTTTCCTAATTAGTTTATAGTTGGCCATGTAAAAAGGTAAGTGGTTCAAGATCATCCACTTCACCCTTCCTCCACACCTGAAAAAGGACAATTTACATTCACATTTTGCTGGTGACAGGAGCCCTGAGTCAAAAGTTTTATGCAGAAAACAGCCTGGGAAACAAGATGCTGGTCACTGGAGCTACAGCACATAGAGTTCCCTGTAGGGATCAGGTTGTTAAGACCAGATGAGGACAAGATGCTGTAAAAGTGTCTGCCTTTTCCAGTTTAATTTTACCAGAGCACATAAATTCAATGACAGGTTTCTTTAAACAGTTGTTCTTAACTTTAAATAATTTTTTTAAATAATTAGCACCTGGTTTGCTTTTTTAAATTTTTGATGTATGAAGTAGAGTGGAAAGATTGGGGGCTATGGATAGTATTCTAAAAAAGAGGAAAGGATACAGTTTTTCATAATTAGACATATTTGACTGTGAACCCTGGCTTCACCAAATATTTAGCTATGTGGCCTTGGGAAAGTTGTTTTTAAGTCTTGATTGGCTTTAGGGTGAGTGGGAATATGGCCTTACAGTCTTTTTGTTAACATAAAATAATGAATGTGGGCCAGGCTGGGTGATTAGTTGGTTGGAACATCATCCCATACACCAAAAAGGTTGTGGGGTTTGATTCCCAGTCAGGTCACATATCTAGGTTGTGGGTTCCATTCCCCAGGTTGGGGCACATATGGGGAGACAACCAATCAATGTTTCTCACATTGATGTTTCTCTCTCACTCTCTCTCTCTTTCTCAAATCAATAAACCTGTTATCACGTGAGGATTAAAAAATCTATTTAAAAAAAAGAAATAATATGGAAAAGGCAGCATACTACCTCCTTTCCCATCTCTTTATATCACAACTAGTGGCCTGGTGCACAAATTCGTGCACATTGAAAGGAAATTAATTAGAAGAAATATTTTAATATCACTATTCACCCTTTCTCTATAATAGAAGTGTCAACCAAATTCATAATCAACAATGACAGATGGAAACATACACATGTGATTGGCGCCAACGAAAGCTTTATATGTATCGCGCATGTGCGAGTCAACTTAGCCTTTTATAGATATAGAATAAACTTGCTTAATTAGACCTGTTTTCTGATGTAGCTAAACTTTTTCCAGCCCAGTGAAGCACCTCAACTTCTCTTTCAGGTAATTGTCAGCAACACAGCAGTACATATCAACACGAAGCAGATTGTTATTGTAAACCACGCAGGGAGAACAAAGGGTAAAATATTTAACTGCAGCAGTGTTTGACTATATTCTGCGCAGTAAGAAAACCTGAAGTCATTTTCAAGGTCCACCATTTCTTACTTTTCAGTCGGGTCAAGTTTCTAAGCTTTCTAAATCTCTGTTTTCTGGTTAATGAAAAGAAAATAGGATTCCACTGAGTCTCCTATCTACCTACTCCAGGATTTCTGTGAGGATCAAATGAGATAAGGCATAGGAAACCACTTCACCGACATTTGGTTACAGTGTAAAATGTTTCTACCTGGCAATAAAGCAAGTCGTGTTCCTGGGCTGAAGAAACTCCAAGGAGGCTAGTCGTTAGGGAGAGAAGCCGGGCATTGCTACATGACGTCATTATCCAGACAGACACTTAGCATTTAGCTTTTTATATATATACTAGAGGCCTGGTGCACAAAATTCGTGCACTCAAGGGGGTGTGGGTCCCTCAGCCCAGATTGCGAGAGGGTGCAGGCCAGGCCGAGGGACCCCACCGGTGCATGATCGGGGCCGGGGAGGGACGCAGGAGGTTAGCCAGCTGGGGAGGGACCACAGAAGGGCTCCAGGGCATGTCCAGCCCTCTTGCCCAGTCCTGATTGCCTGGACCCCAACAGCAAGCTAACCAACCGGTGGGAGAATCTGCCCCCTGGTGGTCAGTGCACGTGATAGCGAGCAGTTGAGTGGCCTTAGCATATCATTAGCATATTATGCTTTGTGTTTTTTTTTGTTTTTTTGTTTTTTAATATATTTTATTGATTTTTTACAGAGAGGAAGGGAGAGGGATAGAGAGTTAGAAACATCCATGAGAGAGAAACATCCATCAGCTGCCTCCTGCACACCCCCTACTGGGGATGTGCCTGCAACCAAGGTACATGTCCTTGACTGGAATCGAACCTGGGACCCTTCAGTCCACAGGCCGACGCTCTAGCCACTGAGCCAAACTGGTCAGGGCAGCATATTCTGCTTTGATTGGTTGAATGGCTAACTGGATGACCAGACACTTAGCATATTAGGCTTTTATTATATAGGATAGATGAATCAGGGCCTCTATTCCATCTGTCTTTAAGAGAGTCCTGTTTGCTATGAGGTGACGCTGATCCTGAGGAAGTGACAGTCCATGGGGGAGGAGGAAGCACATCCCCTGTCATTGCAGACCAGCAAACTTCTGAGGAAGGTGAGAAGAGGCATTGTGAGAGCTCTCACCCAGTTCTCAGGCTTTACTGGCCCAGTTACACTGCCTCTGGGGCCCTTGTCATCCCCTAGGGACAGGGAAGCAATTCCTTTCTGAATTAGTTGAAGGCCTTGTTCATCCTCCTGCCTCAGGCCAGTGCCTTTTCTCCCTGAAGTGTCTCTCAGAACTGAAGCTTCACTTCTGGCCAATAGGAGCCAACAAACCTAATCCTGGGTCCCAGGAACTGCCTCCCTGTTAGGTCTGGTCAAATAATTGAATCAATACCTCCTCCCCTGGGAGCTGACCTTTAAGCCACTTCACAACCCACATTCCCTTTCTCTTAGACCACATCCCACTTGTTAAGACCACATTCCATTTGCTAAGACCATTATCCACCCACCCCCACCCCCACCTTGCAGGATCCTGACCTGCCCAAAGAATTCTCTGCCAAGAAAAAGCCTGCCTAGAGGCCTTTCAAATTTCTGACTCCCTGTCTCTGGGTGCTGGCACCATTTGGGGGCTCAGCCCATCTGGTTTTCCAGATGACCTAATAAATGAATAATTCTTTTCTACTTTTGGCCTCTTGAGTTCCTCCTTTGGCGATCCTAACACTCCCCAGTCAGGGTACTGTTCCCAGTTTTCTCCCCTGCCTCCCTGGAGAGAGAGAAGGCTCATCATCTGATCCACAGCCTCTGGGAACCCTGCTCTGATGGGGCTCCTTGAGTCATCAACATCTAACTACCCAGGCTACTTGTGAAGAATACAAGCTATTGGCCCCTTTTATCACCGACCTGGCCAAGGAGCCTGCCAGGCTGTGGGATTCAAAGAAAAAGCGTCCCGGGTTCAATTCTGGTCAAGGGCACCTGCCCAGGTTGTGGGCTCAATCCCCAGTAGGGAGCGTGCAGGAAGCAGCTAATCAGTGATTCTCATCATTGATGTTTTTCTCTCTCTCCCTTCCTCTCTGAAATCAATGAAAATATATTTTTTAAAAATATATTGGACTATTAAAAAAAAGAAAAGAGTGGCTCATGGGGGCAAAGATTTCATCCTGATTGTGCTCTGAGCAGCTAAGACAAAACAATGCCAGGTATTGCTAAATTATTAGAAAATAATTGTGGAAAATAGCAAGAAAATAAAGATATCTTTGACTTAACCCTCCCACAGGAAGACAGTGGTGTAGTGGAGAAGGCATGAACATTGGTGTCAGGTGGACCAGGCCCCTTTCTGGTTATTTTTGGGGGGACACGTGATTTGGCAGTGATGGTGGAGGTATGACTGTGATGGTAGTTCTTGCTATTCACATGGATTGAGGTCTTACTATGTGCCAAGCACTACTAGTGCTTTACAGCTGTTATCTCCCAACAGCCCTGTGAAGTAGTTACTATTATTACCTCTATTTTATAGGTGAGGAATCTGAGACACTTAAGTTAAATGATGTAACCTCTCTCAATCTTCATTTCTTATCTGCACAATGGGAATTAAAGAAAATACTGTCTTATCCTGGCTAGGGTGGCTCACTTGGCTGGGCATCCTCCCATACAACAAAAGGTGGTGGTTCAATTCCCAGTCAGGGCAAATGCCCAGGTTTGGGGCTTGATCCCCAGTAGGGGTAGTACAGGAGGCAGCCAATTGATTGACGTTTCTCTTTCTCTCCCTTTCCCTTCCTCTTTGTCTAAAATCAATAAAAGCATATTTTAAAAAAAATACTATCTCAGAGTTGAAGAAATAATGACCAATTCACATCAAGTTTGTGGTATACAATAGGTATTCAATAATTAAATTTTCTCCTGTGAGAATGGGTCCCAATGAAATAATAAAAAGGAGCAAATGACCTTATCATGGAGATGTAACGTGGAAGCCACCTTTGTGTCCAGCAATAGGAAAAGGCTTAGCAGATTAGGACAGAATATTATACAGCCACTAAAATATCTATGAAAACCATAAAAGTAGAAAGTTTTTAGAATATTATGTTATACTAGAGGGCTGGTGCATGAAACTCATGCACTCGGGGGGTGTCCCTCAGCCTGGCCTGCACCTTCTCACAGTCTGGGAGCTCCCCGTGGGAGTGGGCCTAAGCCGGCAGTCGGACATCCTTAGTGCTGCCGTGGAGGCAGGAGAGGCTCCCACCACCACCGCTGTGCTCGCCAGCTGTGAACCCGGCTTCTGACTGAGCGGCACTCCCCCTGTGGGAGTGCACTGACCACCAGGGGGCAGCTCATAGCAAGCGGTCGTTCTGCCATCCACAAAAACCAGCTCTCTAACATCCCCCAAGGGTCCCGGATTGCGAGAGGGCACAGGCCAGGCCGAGGGACCCCACTGGTGCACAGTCAGGGCCGGGGAGGGATACAGGAGGTTGGCCAGCCAGTGAGGGACCATGGGAGGGCTCCAGAGCATCTAGTTAAGTCCTGATCAGCCAGACCCCAGGAGCAAGCTAACCTACTGGCCAGAGCATCTGCCCCCTGGTGGTCAGTGCACATCATAGCAAGCAGTTGACCGGCCTTAGCATATCATTAGCATATTAGGCTTTTATTATATAAGATTGATTAAAAAGAAAAAAGAGTATATGTACATTGATTACAATTATATGAATTAACTTGTACACAAGGTTTGAAAGCAAAATATAATTAAAAGTTGTTAGACATAGGTTATTTAATGTGGTTATATACTGCCTTACAGTTTTTGAAAAACCAACAAAAACAAAAGTAGTGCCAGGTGCTACAAGTGGCAGCTGCTGTCAACATGGCTAATATACCAACTAATGTCCCAGATGTGCAAAGGATACCAATCCTTTTAACCACACCAGCACATGCAGAGAGTTGCCTACCAGTAATATTTTCTTGTTCTTCTACTGAGAATGTAACACATCTTTGAGACAGATTTCTGGGGAAAAAAAATTGGCTTCAGTGGATATACTACATGCCAACCAACCTGTTGCACTCTGTAAGTCCAGTAAAGTTTCTTGGTCCAGTGAGTAGAAGTTGACTTTACTAGTGAAGTAGGAAAGCTTCCTTTAAAGGCCTTTTTCTTTGCTCAGCTGGGAACATGCAGATTTAGTAACATGCAGATTTACTCTGAGTAGGAAAGAGCAGTACTGTAGAACTTGACCTCTAAGGCGATTATTTCATATAATATTGAATTTTTTTGCACATAAAGGAGATAGTGTATGAATAGAAAATGTATTATGAATAGATAATGAAAAGTTATTTCATTATCTCAGTTCATGAACATGAAGAGTAATGAATCCTGCTTACTGATCAAGGCTGATGTCCACTATATCTACTAGGATGTAGTCTGACCTAGAATATTCTTCTTCCTCAATGTTATGATTCCAAGAACAGATGTGCCAGAAAAGAGTATATGTACATTGGATTATGCAGTATATGTAACCTGGATTATGCAGCCTTTTACTGTGGGCTGTGAAGGCAAAGTTGTAAACTTTGTTGCATGTTGTGGATTTTTTTGCCTCCTACCTCTCAAGCGACCCCTGGGCCTTTTCCTAAAATCAAATTCATCTTACTGAGCCATTGCAGGCCAGTATAGTTCACCAGCTAGTGCTGCCTTGTGAAAGCTGGCAGCACCATCACATCATCTAAAGTGCAATGCCAGGACTATGTCCTGCACCAAACTCCCACCCTCCCCATTTTACCTGCAATCGTCATTCTTTATTTTTAAAGTATATTTTTATGTTTTCAGAGCGGAAGGGAGAGGGACAGAGCGATAGAAACATCAATGATGAGAGAGAATCATTGATTGGCTGACTCCTGCACGCCCCCTACTGGGGATCGAGCCCGAAACCTGGGCATGTGCCCTGACAGGGAATCAAACTGTGACCTCCTGGTTCATAGGTGGACACTCAGCCACTGAGCCACACTGGCTGGGCTATAATCGTCATTCTGGATCTCACTCTGTATCCCGTAGCTATGCTGGTGCAGTGGAGGAGGAGTCCCAGAATCTAAAGGCACTTTAGTTCACATGCTGTCACTAACTGAGCTATCCTGAGCAATTTAGTCGATCTATCTGTGTTGCTTCTTGACTGTGAATAAGGAACATCAACAGATGTTGTCAGGATCAAATGAGAAAATTGAAGTGAAAGCACTTTCTTTTCTTTCTTTCTTTCTTTTTTTACTTTAGAGAGAGGAAGAGAGAGAAAGAAAACCTTATTGTGAGAGCACTTTCTTTTCTTTCTTTCTTTCTTTTTTTACTTTAGAGAGA
The DNA here is from genome assembly GCF_000147115.1 of Myotis lucifugus. Taxonomy (NCBI): domain Eukaryota; kingdom Metazoa; phylum Chordata; class Mammalia; order Chiroptera; family Vespertilionidae; genus Myotis; species Myotis lucifugus. The sequence goes on along the minus strand of NW_005871067.1, from coordinate 1,213,587 downwards.
GGAAGAGAGAGAAAGAAAACCTTATTGTGAGAGAAAAACATCGATCGGCTGCCCCCTGCATACCCCTCTACTGGGGATCAAGCCTGCAACCCGGGCATCATGTGCCCTGACCAGGAATAGAACTGATGACCTTTTGGTGCATGGGACGACACGCAACCAACTGAGCTGCATCGGCCAGGGCATAAAAGTACTTTCAAAATAAATGTAATGGTCACAATAAGTTTTCAGTTCACACCCACTAAGATAGCCATAATAAAAAAGACATAAAAAATGTTGATAAAGGCATGGAGAAATTGGAACCCTCACATATTGCTGGTAGGATTGTAAAATGATACAGCTGCTTTGGAAAATAGGCTCTTAGTTCTTCAGTTAAACATAGTTGTCAAATGACCCAGCAGTTCCACTCCTAGCTATGTGCCCAGGTGAAATGAAACATACATCTACTCAAAAACTTGGACATGAATGTTCACAGCAGCATTATTCATAATAACCAAAAAGTTGAAGCATTCCAAGTGTCCATGGAATGCTTAAGTGCTTAAATGGATAAATAAAATGTGGTATATCCATACATTTGATTTTTTAAAAACATGACAACGTCTTTATTTTATTTAATTTATTTTTAATCCTCACTCAAGGATATTTTTCTTAATGATTTTTAGAGAGAGTGAAAGGGAGTGGGGAGAGAGAGAGAAACATAAATGTGAGAGAGATATATCCATTGGTTACCTCCTGACTGGGGCCTGGAATCAAACCTGCAACCCAGGTAGTTGCCTTTGATCCGGTATCAAACCCATGACCCTTCAGTGTGCGGGCCGATACTCCAACCACTTAGAAACATTCACCAGGGCGATACAATTGATTAATTGATTATTATTATTCAACAATAAAAGTGTATGAAGAAATGATACATACTGCAGCGTGAATAAAAACATTGTGGTAAATGAAAAGAAGCCAGTCATAAAAGGTTACATATTATGATCTCATTTATATGAAATATCCAGAATAGGCAAATCTGTAAACATGAAAAATAGATGAATTGTTGGAAGGGCTAGAAGATGGGAGGGTGGGGGGTGGATTACTGGATGCTAATGGATCCAGGCTTTATTTTGGGAGTTATGAAGTTCTAAAATTGATTTATTGGAATTCTCTGTGAATATACTAAAAACCATAGAATTTTATACCATAAATTGTATGGTATGTGAATTTTATCTCAATAAAGCTGTTATGGAAAGCAAATAGGTGCAATGCAAAGGCCATTGGTTTTCTGCAAATGACCAAACAGAGCTGAACTCCAGCAAGGATCCATTCAGGGCTTGGTTGACTTACTTCCACCATCTGAGATCAAGATACATCTTCTAATTGAGAACATCCCATAATCTGCCCACCAGGCCACACTTGTCATTGCCTGCATGTTCATGAACATCAAAAGCACCAGTGATTAGACCTGGAAAATGGGTGTCAATTGCTTCAATAAAGTCCCAGAAGGAAGAGTGAAGCACTCTTTTAACCCCTAGGAACCAAATGTTTATGGGAAAGAGAGTCAAGAAAATGGTAAGTCCTTACATGCTGGGCAGTAGTCTCAAAGGAAAAATAAAAAGTAGACTCCAAAGAGCTGAGCCCCAGGAGCCTTTGGTACTTGTGGATTCTCTTAAGAGAGGCTATATCATCAGTTCCCTTGATGGGACAAGAGATGGCACTGAGTGAATAAGTAGTGACATGGACTCTGAGTCAAAAAATGGATTTAGAAGTCTAGGGCTCTGTGAATACAACTGAGGAATATTTTAAATCAATGTATTTTGCCTATATTTCACTTTTTATGCATGCAAAAGAGTAGTAAATGTCTCTTAAAATCTAAGTGTAAAAGAGTGGCCTTTAAAAGTATAAATTAAACATTGTAAGTGATAAAAAAGCATCATCTCGTAGTTTAATTGACAGCATTTTTTCTCAATGCATCTTAGAATTAGAGTCTTATATTTGACCAGAGGCCTGGTGTATGAAATTCATGCACTTGGGAGGGGGCGTCCCTCAGCCTGGCCTGCGCCCTCTCATAATCCGGGAACCCCGTGGGGAGCAGGCCTAAGCCATCAGTCAGACATCCTTAGTGCTGCCGCAGAGGCGGGAGAGGCTCCTGCCACCACTGCTGCGCTCGCCAACCCTGAGCTTGGCTTCTGGCTGAGCGGCACTCCCCCAGTGGGAGGGCACTGACCATGAGGGGGCAACTTCTGCATTGAGTGTCTGCCCCCTGGTGGTCAGTGCACGTCAGAGTGAGTGTTTGAGCGACCTAAGCATATCATTAGCATATTATGCTTTGATTGGTTGAATGGATGACCGGACACTTAGCATATTAGGCTTTTATTATATAGAACTAGGGGCCCAGTGCACGAATTAGTGCACCTTGAAAGGAACTGTGGGCCGTGAGGCTGCGGTGGGCACAGGGGTGGGTCTCGGCCCATCCTTTGTGCCCCTGCCTGGCCCCTCCAGCTATGGCCCCTGGTTGCCTCTCTGCTGGCAGCCCCGCTCCCACCGCTGCCGCCACTCCCACGTGCTGACAGCACCAGCCCCACTCACACCCGCTGATGGCGCAGAGCAATTGGGGCCTGCGCCAGCAGCAGGTGCGAGCGGGCCGGCACTGTCAGTGGGTGCGAGCAGTGGCTGCTGCCCCGATTGCCCCTCAGGGGGAGGTGGAGAAGCCCTGAGGGGAGATTGGGGCCAGCAGCCACCGCTTGCACCCACTGACGGCACTGAGCAATCAGGTCCGGTGCCGGGTGCCGGCAACATGTGTGAGCGGGGCTGTCACCAGAGCGGGTGCGAGCGGAGGCTGCCAACCCAGATTGCCCTTCAGGGGCAGGGGGAAGTGGAGAAGCCCTGAGGGGTGATTGGGGCCAGCAGCAGCCGCTCACACCCGCTGATGGCATCGAGCGATCGGGACCGGCACCAGGCACCAGCAGTGGGTGCGAGTGGTGCCTCCAGCGCTGGCTGCAGGTGCGAGCGGGGCCAGCGCTGGCAGCAGGTACACGCACCAGGCGGGACCGCAGCACGTGGGAGCAAAGAATTTTCAGTAACCACCAGAGTCTCGCCCCGATGACAGCAACCAGTGCCCCGCCTTGGTCTGGTGCCCGCGCTCACCTGCTCCACCATTCTGCTGTGACCAACGCCCGCCATGTTCCGCGCACGTCCCTTGGTGGTCAACACACGTCATAGTGTCCAGTTGTTCAGTTGTTTGGTTGTTCCAGTTGTTCTGCCGTTTGGTCTATTTCCATATTAGCCTTTTATTATATAGGATAGTATTTGGTACTTATTAAAAGTAGTCCATGAGTGTGGCATCTAAGTTAATGTGACATCTCTAGCTGTTTCATTGACAAATACTATAGTATAATTCTTGCTTCTCAAGCATTGAAATGAATTTACATTTGTTTTAGGATTTGCATGGAATTTCTGTTAGCCGTCAGAGTTGTGTGCGATTTGTTGACTTTTACTCTGTTCCTAGCACTGTGCTAAGTGCTCCTTGTGCATTTTCTCATTGGCACCTAACAACAATGTAGAAGTTACTATTTCTTATTTTACAGAAAACGGAACTGAGTTAAGAGACATTAAAGAACTCTCCAGCATTCTTTTTAAAAAATATATATATGTTATTGATTTTTTTACAGAGAGGAAGGGAGAGGGATGGAGAGCCACAAATATCGATGAGAGAGAAATATCGATCAGCTGCCTCCTGCACAACCCCCACTGGGCATGTGCCCACAACCAAGGTACATGCCCTTGACTGGAATCGAACCTGGGACCCTTCAGTCTGTAGGCTGATGCTTTATCCACTGAGCCAAACCGGTCAGGGCTCTCCAGTATTCTTTAGCAACTAAAAGACAGCCAGGACTAGAACCCATCTGATTCCAGAAGTTCCTGCTCTTGTCTGCTCTGCTAGAACCCCTTTATGGCCGATTCTAAATTGGGTCTTAAAATCACAGGCAATTAAACAACGCAGAGGGAAATGGGAAATGGATGTAGTTATATAGTAGCTGCAGACTTCTGGGCATTCTCTAATTACACTAAAGTCAACTCTGCATTTTTCCAGTTACTGGAAGGAGATTGGAGTAAAGATGAGTGAGAATCTGTAGTTACATGTTCCGTTTTTCTCCTGTAAATTCTGCTGATCAGCTGTAAAACTAACTTTCTTTCTTCCACCTTTATTCTCCAAGCATTCTGGTTGTGCTTTTGTGTGCAGAAATGCCCATGGAGAGAACTACACAGGGTTTGAGATGCAGAGCCAGAATAAGGGTCTCCTATATAACAAAATCTCAAAACACAGAGCTGTAGAGCCAAAAAGGATCGCAGAAATTGGTGCACCTATGAAACTTTTCCAAGAACTAGATTCTCAGTGGTTCTCAAAATAGCATCACCTGAGAAGTTGTTAGAAATGCAGACTGTTGGGCCCCAGCCCAGACCTCTGGGTCAGAGATTCTGGAGATGGGGTCCTGCAATTTGTGCTTTATGAAGCCTGCTAACATTTGAGAACCACTGAACCAGAGCAAAAATTTCCACAGGGGCCCTGGCCGAGTACTTCAGTTGGTTAGTGTTGTCCCAATACGCCAAGGTTGGGGGCTCCATCCCCAGACAGCACACATACAAGAAGTAACCAATGAAAGTACTTTGTTGTGCCAATGAGTGGAACAACAAATTGATCTCTCTCTCTCTCTCTCTCTCTCTCTCTCTCTCTCTCCCCCCCTCCCTCTCTCCTCTTTTTCCCTCTCCCTCTTTCCCCTCCCTCTCTCCCCCTCTCCCTCACTGCCTCCCTCCCTCCCTCCCTTCTTTCCTTCCTCTCTGTCTCTAAAATCAATAAATAAAAATTTTTAAATTTTTTTGACAGGATCCTGAGGCTATTCTCCTTTTTGGAAGTCCATCACAGCTCTATTTCAAATTCAATTAAAAATATTTACTTTCATATTTTATACATGAAATTTCTTCTAGCATTTATAGTAT
>NW_005871067.1:1190088-1208510 GCF_000147115.1 Myotis lucifugus | reverse complement strand
TCTGATTCTACTCTTCTACTCTCCTCCTTAGCAGTTAACACTGGCTAAAAATATCTTTTCTTAAAGAGTTTGTCAGTTCGAAGTATTCTCTGCATTAAATTGTAAGGTATTAGATGACAGAAACTAATTTGGGAACAATATTCAACAACTATATTAACAAAATACTTATTCAGCAAAATGAATAGCCAAAGGAAATTTCTAGAATAGTTTTAGTGATATGACATACCTATTTGTGCATTACTGATGTGGATATGTTTTCTAATTTATTGACAGAATGTAGTGAAAAGTTGTTATAGTCAGTAGGAGAAGAGAGAGCACTTTTCTGACTCCTGAATATTTTTAATTAATTCAATTTCTGAAACATTCCTTTTCCTACTAATATTTTGATTTGATTCTTGGTCTGGGGAAGTGAGGAACTTGTTCATGTCAGCATTTGCCAAATGGCATTCCTGTAAGATGTCAATATGTTTCTCAAAGCAAAGGTTTTGGGGTAAATACATCTGGGAAATGCTGTTAAGAAAATTAACAGATTCACTTCATGACTTCTTTGAGTTTTTAGTAGGTAATATGAACTGTGACTCCCTAGGGGGTTGTGTCTTACATAGCATTTGCCTTATTTCTGTAATAAAGTATTTTGGAAAAATAATAAAGAATTGTTTATGAGGGCCTTCTGCACTGACATGGAAATATTGCTATATAGAACCCTTCTTTGTAATGGCAATTTACTAGTATGCAAAGAAATTTTCCCTGTCAATGTGTTTGATGATTATCTTAGTTTGTAAATATGCTATGAACTGATGTTTGATGCCCTAAAACTAAAATATAGCCCCTGGATATGTGAAATGTATGTCTGTTCAGGAAGTTTTTCTGTATTTTAGTTGTAATTCAAGTTTGGTCCTGGGAGCATGTCCATGCAGCATCCACTTACTCCACCGCCATTTTTAATCTTCCTAAAATGTGTCTAGGTGTATCTCTGCTTTAAGTAATTCTTTTCATGTTTTATAAAAACGTTGCTTCTGGCCCAGCTGGCGTGGCTCACTGGTTGATCATCGACCTATGAACCAGGAGGTCACGGTTCGATTCCCGGTCAAGGCAGATGCGTGGTTATGGGCTTGATCCCCAGTGTGGGGCGTGCAGGAGAATTCTCTCTCATCATTTGATGTTTTTATATCTCTCTCCCTCTTCCTTCCTCTCTGAAATCAATAAAAATATATTTTTTTAAAAAACATACAACGTTGCTTCTAGAATGTAATGTGTTCTAAACAATTTTTTAAAAAATATATTTTATTGATTTTTTACAGAGAGAAACGGAGAGGGATAGAGAGTTAGAAACATCGATGAGAGAGAAACATCGACCAGCTGCCTCCTGCACATCTCCCACTGGGGGTGTGCCCGCAACCAACGTACATGCCCCTGACCGGAATCGAACCCGGGACCCTTCAGTCCGCAGGCCGACGCTCTATCCACTGAGCCAAACCGGTTTCGGCTGTTCTAAACAATTTAATAAATATGTATAATATGAACATGATAAATGATATTAAATTAAAATCTTTGTTAAAAATTTTGTTTTTATTTTGATAGAGAAGGCCAATTGATATTTTGACCTTATTGGTGGTAAAGTTATTTCAATTATTAATGTTTTCTCAATGAATATTTATTGAGTATGATGTTAAATAATTTTTGCTCAATACTTAAGGCATTAAAAAGTATTAGTTTTCTATTACTGCAAAATTTATCACAAACAGAGGCTTCAAACATCACCCACATATCAGCTCACAGTTCTGCAGGTTCAAAGTCCAGCTAGGCATAGCCAGATCTCTGCTCAAGGTGTCATGAAGCTGAAATCCAGGTGTTGGCCAAACTTAGCTCCTGTCTGGAGACTCTGGGGAAAATACACTTTCAAGCATTCATTTTATCGGCAGAATTCAGTTCCTTGCAACCATGTACTGGAGGTTCCCATTCCTTGCATACTGTCAGAAAGCTGTTGCTCTCTGGTCCCAAAGGTTGCTTTCAGATCTTTTCCATCTTCAAGCCAGCAAGGGCATGTCCAGTCTGTCATGTGCTTTGAATCTCTGACTTCCTCTTCGGCCTCTAGCCAGAGGAAACTCTACTTTTAATGATTCATTGTGATTAGGTCAGGCTCACCTAGGTAATCTCCCTTTCTTGAAGTCAGCTGTGCCACCTAACAATCATGGGAGTGATGTCACATTCACAGATTCTACCATATTCAGAGGGGGCTGAGGTGCTACAAGGATGAGTGTCATGTGGTGTTATCTTAGAATTCTGCCTACTACAAAATATAGGATGCATCCCAGTTCTCTAAAGTTAAAAAATTAGTCAGGAGTAGACAATATAAATGTATGTCTAGGTGCATCTCTGCTTTAAGTGATTTTAAATTTTAAAATGAATACTACAGAAAGTATTTCAGTAGTTTATAGAGAGACATCAGTGGGATCAACTGGTTAGAAAAGTTACATGGAGTATTTTTAAAATTATACTAGGCCCCTGAGGGATAATAATAGCAATGACTAACATTTATTGAGTTATAAGTCCTGGGCACAGCTGTTTACATTTATTATCTCATTTGATCTTTACACCTACTACAATTATTCCAATTTTGCAATTGAGGAAACAGAAGTTTATTTTTTTTTTTTTATTTTATTTTTTTTTTATTTTATTTTTTTTTTTGGAAACAGAAGTTTAGAGAGGTGAAAACTGGCAAGTGGCAAAACCAGAAGCAATGCCAAGCCAATGGGTTCCTTGTTACCAACATGTAACAAACCTTTGTAAGGCCATTGCCCTGAGCCAGGTACTTTGCTAGGTGCTGTTAATACAAAAGTAAGATCCAATTCCTGCCTCCAGGAAGTCACGATAAAAGAGAGGGTCCAGGAAACAAACCGAGGCCCTGGATTTTGTAGAGTTTAATAACAGTACAGTGGCCTCACAAAATAAAGCATGATCAATTCTGCTTCATTGGGTCACCAAGAGCTTCTCAGAGGAGGTGACACTCGTGGTAGATCTGAAGAATGAGGAATTCTCCAGGAGAATGTGGAGGGTTGGAATGGACAAGAAGAAATTCCAGATATAGGCAAAGGCAAGGAAGAATGAAGCCATGTGACCTAGGTAGGAAAAGGCTGGTATACCCTGGGTAACAGGGAGAAATAAGAGATGAGGCTGCAAAAGAAGCCAGGGATCCAGTCATCAGTGGATTTATACAACATAATGATCCATTTGGATTTATCCCATAGGTAGGGAATCCACTGAGCTGTTTTGAGCAGGAGAATAACATGGACAGAGTTGTACCCCAAACATTAGCATGGAGGATGTATTTGAGAAGAACAGGAGTAGCGAAAGGAGACCAGTTAGAAAACGACCATTACAATCTAGATGAGCAATATGGAAGGCCTGTGGTGAGAGGCAAAGCAGACGAATGTGAGGGACCAGAGAGAGAGAGAGAGAGATGAGATCTGGTGACTGGTTAGATGGAGGGCATGAACAAAAAAGAGGATTTAGGATCACCCCGGGTCTGTTTTGGCTTGTTTGGATGATGGCACCATTGACTGGCATAAGGAGGGAAAAGTAAATTCAGTATTGCCCAAATTAAGTTTGAGTCATCCGTATTACATCCAAGTGTCGACATCTGAACCCACATGCAGATATCTGTTGTAGTGTTACGATGGGCATGTGCCCAGCATATCAGAGCATTTTGTGTGGGGTGACTTCCTAAAGCAGATGATTCTAGGGAGATAGGAGGAAAACAGGAGGGACAGTGGAAAAGATTTTCTGGAGCAAGGGAAAAATGACTAGAGAGCCCCAAAGGATGAGGTAGATAGGGAGACAGTGGAATACAGATGAAATGAGTGTTGCCATGTGGTTTTACAGTGGTGACCTCAGCACAAAGTGATGCAGGTACTGTGCCCAAGAGGTGAGCACACTGTCCACTGTGAGGTCACTTCTGCGTGGTCCTGAAGCTCTTCCTCTGGTTTAGGAATTTGATTCATTTTGTTTGTTAATTATTATTGTTGGAGTGGACGTGGCTTCATTTCTCAGCAGTGGCCTCTCCTTGACCAAGCTCAGCAAGACTGAGTCCCCCATGTAGACAACGCATTGACTTGCAGGGGAAACTACAATAGCAGCCGGCCTGGCTGACCCGGGCCCATTTGTGGGAACTGAGCTGCTAGGAGGCTGCTCTGGGATCATGACCTAGTGAAGGGGTTGATGGCTGACTACAGTGTTCACTGGTGTCAGAGCCGGACTATCAGTTCCCCTATCAACAGACATGACTAGATATTCTGGTTAACCTAACAGATGGTTGTTGTCCACTGCTTCTTGTTCCCGAGGTTTCTTTTGCCAGCCCTTCTAGTCATACTTTTTCTCTAAACCAGCTTCCTTGTTTGCTTCTACTTGCTAAATTACAATCACTTTTTTTCCTTTAAATTTTTTAATGGCCAGGAAATGGTATAGAATAACTGCCAAGTCACATAAATTAACTTTTCTGTTAATGTTTGTGATCCCAGAAAGAACTCTATATCAGTCTGTACAAACCACATGTGAGTTTTCATGCATCATTGTCGGCACGTGACTGAGAGTGGGCCATGGACCCTTCTTTACGTGATCCAGAAGAAAAGGCAGCTGCCATGTTCGGAGGCTTCAGATCTCCTTCTACCTCAGAGTTGGGCTCTGGTCTGGATCTTGAGTGATGGGGATTAACTGGTAATGGTCGATCTGTTTTCACTTTGGTGACCTTGGTCAGCTCTCCCAGGTCAGGTCACACCCAGCCCAGCTGGTTCAGCACACACACTTTTTTAATCCTCACTGGAGGATATTTTTTCCCCATTGAATTTTAGAGAGAGTGGAAGGGAGGGAGAGTGACACAGAGAGAGAAAACCATCAATGTGATGAGAAGTACATCAATTGGTTGCCTCCCGCATCCGTCCTACTAGGGCCCAGGGAACGGACCTGCAACCAAGGTATGTGCCCTTGACTGGAATTGAATGCAGGACCCTTCAGTCCACATGCCAAAGCTCTATCCACTGAGCCAAACCAGCCAGGGCTAGCACACACTCTTAAAACTGCCTGCCCTTTACAACAGCAACAAAATAGCTGCAGGACGGAATAATCCATGCAGGTCCAGTATTCTGTAAAAGACTTTCACGGTGACATTTTATCTGCCTGAAGAACTCAGAAGCACTTGTTGACAAACTTGCCTTCCTCTGAACACTACTGTGGGTCTTTCTTTTCCCAGCGGCGCAGCATGAACTCCTTGTTGGGTCTGTCGCACTGAGCTCCGTAGTGATGTGTGCAGCTTTATGCACAGCAGAACTGACCGTCACCTCCTGCACTTTCGGATCCTCCAGAGTGGGCCGCTCCACTGTCCCCGGCATGGTGGTGGTGGCCCCAACCGGGATGAGATACCTACAACCGCATCACCCTCATCTGCTACAATCACTTTTTATTTTTGTTGTTATTTTTAAAGTTACAAATATACCTTTATTCACCAATCGTTTTTGTGTTGGTTTTTTGTTGGTATTTTTTGGTTAATCCTCACCTGAGGATATTTTTTCATTGATTTGAGAGTGGAAGAGAGAGGGAAAGACAAAGAAACATCGATGTGAAAGAAACATGATTGGTTGCCTCCTGCATGTGCCCCGACCAGGGCCCAGGCCAGGGAGGAGCCTGAATCAAGGTACATGCCTTTGACCAGATCGAACCCGGGACCCTTTGGTCCACAGGCAGACGCTCTATCCACTGAGCAAAACCGGCTAGGGCCTACAATCACTTTTTAAATCCTACTTCCCTGATATTGCTCCCAGGTTTTGATTGGAGCTTTGGGTCACCCCCAGCTCCTTAGTCATCATCTACGGAGCAGGCCCTTTCTTCATTTACACATGCCGGTTACATTCATCTGTATGTAGAGCTTTAACTATGTAAATTGTGGATGACAACTTTCCAGGTTTTAAGAGGCAGCCCACAGTCACTCCCTGTGAAGAAGAGTCAGAGAGGTTGGACAAGAGGGATGGCTAAATTTAAAAGTTCTTGCAAATCTGGCTGAGGATGTGAATCCTAGGGAGGCCCTGGAGGTGTGGGTTTGGGCAGCTAATCTGGAACTGAGGGTCAACTGCATTACAGTAAGAATTGGCCAGAGGCCAAGAGTCCAGTGAAGAAGCTGAGGCAGTGGAGGTAATGGACTCTGCAAGGCCAGGACTGAAATGGTAACGAAGTGTGGAAAGGAAATGCCATGTTGAACAGTCATTTCAAAAAGAGAAACAACAAGCCCAAGTGACTGATGGGCTACAGCAGATAAAGATGAGGAACACAGTGATGCACTCTTTTTCTTTAGTTCTATGATTGCTATTGGCAGTACTTTAGGTATCCTATATAATAAAGAGCTAATATGCTAATTAGACCAGACAGCCGAACATCCTTCCGGACGACCTTCCGAACAAAGTCGAACTGTGAGGGCTGAGGCAAGAACGACCTTCCTGAATGACCAGTGGGCAGGGGGCGGGGCCAGTGAGCCTACATCACCAGGCCAGCTATGGTGGTCCCAATGCCCCTTCTTCTGCAGAGGCAGCGGGAGAGGCAGTGGCACACACTTTCCACAGAGACAGCAGGAGAGGGGGCTGCACGGTTCCAGCACCTCCACAGAGGTGGGACGGGGCACAACCACGGCACCTCAAACACCCACAGCCCCTCCCCTGGCCAGCCTGGTCCCCGATTGGCACCCCCTCCCACCAGTGGGCATGGGGGTGAGGCCAGCGCTAAAGAGCAGCAAGCCAGCTTCTGGCCGAGTGGTGTTCCTCCCCCCGTCCTGCTCAGCCAGAAGCTGGGCTTACAGCTGGCGAGCGCAGGGGCAGTGGCGGGAGCCTCTCCTGCCTCCGCAGCAGGTGGGCGGTAAGGAGCAAGGGGTCCTGGACTGCAAGATCCCCGGACCACAAGAGGGATGTCTGAGTGCCGGCTTAGGCCCGGGGGATCGGGCCTAAGCCAGCAGGCAGACATCCCCCGAGGGGTCCCAGACTATGAGAGGGCGCAGGCCAGGATGAGGGCACATCCCCCCCCATCCCCCCAATTCAGTGCATGAATTTCGTGCACTGGGCCTCTAGTTTTATTAATATTATGCCTTGTTTTAGGTGTATGTCTAGGAGCACTACATATATGTAAAGCTTGACTATTTCAGTCTGTCATTCCTAGCCTGGTTTACTGGATACGTTTAATAGAATGAGCAACTTCTTAGAAATTCCCACCTGTAGTCTAATCCAGACTGTTTTCCTTTGTCATATTTCCTAGGAAGAAATGTTTGATATAAGCAGAATAAGGAATAGAGTTCTGAGAGGAACTCAGGCTAATGGGGACAACTGACCTCTCGATCAGTAAGCTTTTATTAAGCACTTACTATATATCTAAGGTTGTGTGAGGTGCTATGGAGACCATGAAACCTGTATAACAGCTCCTTTTTGGAGGACTTGAATTGCCTTCTTAGGAGCTGGGTTTTCCTGTAAGAAACAACCAGCAGGAAGGGTGTATATGAGGTTCTAGGCTGGTCCATGGCAATGGGTGGTATTTGCATACAAGCTGAGCGATGGGCCTCTGGAAGCCATCCCAGAGGACAAAAATCTCTTAGCTTGAAGGCTATGATGCAGGCAAAAAGGCAAACTGGGGCCAGTATGTTTAGTCACAGAGTCCAGAGGGATTCATCTTTTCTTTTTCCCCGGGAGGTTTATTCTTTTAAAACACTTTTATGTGTATTAATCTCATCTTAGCCTTGACACAATCCAGCAAGGGAGGCAAGGTGAGAATTATAAAGAGGGAAAGGATTTGTGAGAGATTTATGATGTTGAAACAGTAGGACTTTATGACCAATTAATCTTCTGCTTGAGGGTGGGGGAAGCATTGAGGATGGCTCCCACCCCACTCACTCACTCGCTTATTAAATCACGTGTGCAGCAAATTCTTCTTGAGGGTCCAATATGTGTCTTGTCTGTGCCCTGGTGCCAGAGTTCCACATTCCTGGCTGAGGCTACCAAGTAGCTCATAGTGCCATTGCCTGTGACAAACAGTGGAGGAGAGCATCTGGTGCTGACTGTCCTTCAGTTCCCACCTGCTTGTGGGACACCAAGGTGAAATCGACCACTAGGTAATTATATAGAAACTAGAGGCCCAGCCTATGAAATTCGTGTGTGGGTATGGTCCTTAGGCCTGGCCTGCGATCAGGGCCATCTTCCCCAGCTGCCCGCAGCTGGCCCCGCCCCCTGCCACCACCCACCCCCGGTTCCCCTTTCACCATCAGGTGATTGGTGCCTGACGGCCAGGGGAAGGGACCAAGAGGTCAGCTGTTCCTGCCCTCTCGCCAGCCCCACCCCCGCTGCGGGTGGCCATCAGGCGATCAGAGCCTGCTGGCTGGAGAAAGGGACCAAGAGGTGGTCAGTGCCCCTCATAGTGACTGGTCCAGCAGTCATTCTGGTTGTTCTGCTGTTAGGGTCAATTTGCATATTACCATTTTATTATATAGGATTATATAGGATAGAGGCCTGGTGCATGGGTGGGGGCTGGCTGGCCTGCCCTGAAGGGGGCCCCCCGATCAGGGTGGGGGTCCCCTCTGGGGGGCAGGGCCGGCCTGGGCAAGGGGCCATGGGTTGTTTGCAGGCTGGCCACGCCCCCAGCTTTGTCAGGAAGGTGTCTGGAATGACGTCTGGAAGACGTCGGGTCTATCCAGTCTAATTAGCATATTACCCTTTTATTAGTATGTTTGGCTTTTGCAGAGCAGAGGTCTGGGATCTGAAATAGATTTGGAAATGATTAGCCTACAGGTGAGAGTTAAGATCTGGAGTGGGTTAGATGACCTGGGGAGAGCCTAGTTAAAACATTTAACAATCCCGAGCTTCAGTTTCTTTCTGTGGGAAATGAAGATATCTACATCAGGGATTATCTTAGATCAAATGAATGTGAACAGACCTGAAAAACAGCAGAGCATTATAGAAACTGAAAATACTATTACTGGTATTTCATCGCTATAGTATCAGCATCTTCTCTAACCAAACAGCTTAGCAGGTTCCTCAAAAACACCAAAATTTTGCATTAATATTCCTCCATTACCTCATTATCATTCCCCCTCCCCCAGGGAAAGGGCAAGAGCTAAATAGAAACAGGCCTTGATATCTAGGCTTTGAGTAGAAATTGAGAATTTTTTTTTTTAAATCCTCACTTGAGGATATTTTTTCATTGATTTTTAGAGAGAGGAAGAGAGGAAAAGACAGAAATGTCAATGTGAGAGACACACATCAATTGGTTGCCTCCTGCACACGCCCCAACTAGGGCCCGGGGCCAGGGGGGAGCCTGCAACCAAGGTACATGCCCTTGACCAGAATCAAACCCGGAACCCTTCAATCTGCAGGCTGACGCTCTATCCACTGAGCCAAACTGGCTAGGGCAAAATTGAGAATATTAGACTAATTCATCAGTGTATCTTAGGTGTGAAAGTGTGTATAACAGCTGTTTGCAGCTTGACTTCTAAAAGCATTAATAGCCAATTTTTTTTTTCAGATATTCTGACCATTGAAAAGTGAGGGGAGGGGAAATTTAGAAAAATTTGAGAGAAAAATTCAAGTTATGATCAGGAAACCCCCTGATTGTCAAAACGAAAGGCAGAGGGGAAAGCCAAGATACCTTTAGAAAAATATTCAAAGCAAAGTTGGAGGATGCCAAATTTAGGAGCACTGTTTTGACTGAGTAAAAGTATGAAATAGGTGACAAACAGGGTTGTTGTTTTTTTAAGGTCTGTTTTTGTGTGTGTCATTTTCGGCTTCATAAGGTTATGGATTAAAAACAGCTTTCTTAGATTCATCTTTCCAACTCCATAGGTTAGAACCTGGCCAGAAGGGTTAAGGAACACATTTCTGCTCACTTTTCAGTTTTTATACAGTGTGATAGGGAAGCCATGGCTCAGTGCCCATCCAGTCAACCCATGGCATTTTCTGGCTTTTATTAATTGACTAGAGGCCTGGTGCATGAAATTCATGCACTCAGGGTGGGGGGTCTCTCAGCCCAGCCTGTGCCCTCTTGCAGTCCAGGAGCCCTCGGGGGATGTCCAACTGACAGCTTAGGCCCCCTGGCAGTCGGACATCCTTAGCCCTGCCACGGAAGCAGGAGAGGCTGCCGCCACCGCTGCTGCGCTCGCTAGCCATGAGCCCGGCTTCTGGCTGAGTGGCACTCCCCCTGTGGGAGCGCACTGACCACCAGGGGGCAGCTCCTGCATTGAGTGTCTGCCCCCTGGTGGTCAGTGTGCGTCATAGCGACTGTTTGTTCCACTGTTCTGTCGATTTGCATATTAGCCTTTTATTATAGAGGATGACTGGATGTGTAGGTGCGTTTAGTGTGCAGGTAGCCACCATGTCTCAGATGTTAAACAGGGGAGGCAGACGGGACACCTAGTTCTAGAAATTTGCTCACCAGGTTGCAGTAAATCAACTCAGGTTGAGGTCAGTCAAATACTATATATCCTTAGCACAACGCGTGGATGATTCTGGGAATGTGTCTTCTCCTCAGCCAGTGCCTGCTTCCTCTCCCTCCACAGCTCTTCGCAGCTGAGGAGAATGTGCCCTTCAGTCCAGGAGCCAGAGAGAAAGTTGGCAGCAGATCTTAACTGCTCCACCCCAGAAGCTACCCTTTTCCCCTCCCTGCCCTCCTAGGCTTGGAATCCTTCACCATTCAAAGGCTCCATCCTGCCTGTCAGGTTCCCTGTGCTCCCACCTGGAAGGGGTTAGTGAAAGGCCAAAGCCCCGGGGTGCAGCTTGGCCCCCCTCCTTATCTTTCCCTGATTTCCATGGCTTTCCTCTCTCCCTTTCAGCCAGTTTGGGATGTCATTGGAGATTGTTTCTTTGTCTCCTCCAGTCTGTCTCCTTCCTGTCTTCAGATTACTTCCCTGAGAGGATGGGGCTGAGTGACAAAAGAGGTGGGATAAAAAAGGCAAGCTTGAGCCTTGTCCCTGGCTCAGTTGGTTGGGTGTCGTGTACACCAAAAGGCTGCCGGTTCAATTCCTGGTCAGGGCACACGCTCGGGTTTCAGGTTCAATCCCTGGTAGGGGGTCTACAGGAGGCAGCCAAGCGATGTTTCACTCTCACATTGATGTTTCTCTCTCTCTCCCTCTTCCTTCCTCTTTCTCTAAAAATCTATTTTAAAATCTTTTTTTTTTCAAAGGCAAGCTTGACTATGAAACGTGGATGCAGTGATGGCTGCACGCTAACCCAGTGAGCAGGAGTGTAGATGAGAGTTGATAAGTGTTGAAGATGGACAGTGGGCACACGGGGTTTCATTACAACCTTCTCTCTGCTTTTGCATTTTGCCATTTTTTCTAATAAAAAGATGAAAAAATAAAATAGTTGGGATTTAAAAATACTGTGAATTTACAGTAATATTTCCCTTTTTGCCAGTTAATGTGAATAAACACATACTACTTACCAATGTAAAAAAAAAATGCAGGAACTGTTCTGTGAGAACATTGCTGGTTTGGATCTCCCTTTCCTTCCCACCCCAATTCCAGTCTTGGGCAGAGTTATCTGATACTTTCTCTCCCTGGTTTTAATCAGAATTACCCTGCAACTTCCATGCTGTTGTCTGAGCATGCTTGCAAGCCCAGCACCTTCCTTTCTCTCTGTTATGAATTTGAAAGGGTAACCCTTGTTGTAAGGCAGTTGCCATTCAGATCTAAGGAGAACCTTTCTTTGGCGTTAGCTCTGCTTCCACCCCAGCTCTGACTCTTCTGTGATAGGGAGATTAAATAATCTTTTTTTTGGTCCAGCTTTTTCTCAGGTCTCTGATATTTGACAAAGAAGTGTCTTGAGCTTCTCTAGCACTGAGAGGGTGCTGAGCAATATTAAGCATGCAAAACAAGTTTCAGATATAAAATTATTTTCAGTGGAGACCACTGTGATTGAGAAACTTGAAGACAAGTAACTTTCTGAGTCAAAAGATAAAGATAAGGAACCACTAGCAAGAACTGCAAATGTTTGGAACAATTCAGCTCAGCTTCCTAAATGTCCCCTCCAGGCACTCCATTCCACCTTCTTAGTGGCCTGCATTTCCTTCAGGATAAAACCCTTCTTAAAGGGCATATAAGGTCACCAGAGATTGGACTCCACCTCTCTCTCCATGGGTATCTCAAGGTTCCTTTTCTGGAAATTGTCCATGAAGCCTCAAAATCGTACTGATTTATCCATTCATCACCTTTGCAGTACCTGGGCTCAGCACCTAGTAGGTCCCCCAGAGAAAGCCTACCAGCTTCAGTTACCCTGTAGAAGGGTGGCAGCCCCAGATAAAGACAGCTAATCAAACAAACCTGGCAACAAAAATGTTACTTTTCTAATAGTAGAGGCATATTCTTTCTAAAAGGTATTGATTGGACAGCACATAATGATTTGATTGAGTGCTCGCTAGGAGCCACCACTATGCTAAACCCTTCACCAACTTCACCTTCTTTACTCTTATCCTAAACCTCTCCCTATTTTCACCTCACCACCCACAGCCCATCAAATCAGGTAAGAATATGGGCTCTGAAGCCAGTCTGCCTTTTTTTAGCTTATTAGTGAGGTAGACCTCTTGTGCCTTAGTCCCCATGCCTTTAAAATGTGTCTGATAACCATAAATTTTTTATGAAATTGTGAGGACTCAAAGAGTTACTGTATGTTAAGCTTTTAGAACAGTGCCTTGCATATAAAGGTTAAACAACTGTTAGCTATTGATGTCGTTATTTCAAGAGACTCAAATATTCCAGATTTTGTGTGTTTTAAAATATTTTCTATAGCTTTTTTACAGTTCATTTTTAGACTTTTAAGACTTTTTGTAAATCAACTAACTTCTCTTTGTTTATTGAAATCACAGGGTTACCCATAATTAAGCCTGTCGAATGGCTGCCTTTCAGCATTCTTTTCTAAGGAACCTGACAAGGGAGAGGAGTTATGTCACATTCCTCTCTGTAGAAAGTAATCACAAATCTATGCTGACATTGAGAGAATATCATCAAGGTTTAGTACTAACCAAAAATGAAAGTTTTGTGTACATACTGTATACTCCATATAGCACCATAATCCATATAAGTGAATTTTTCAATTACACATGTAATACTACATATATTTATACTTTTAAAATTCTCTTACCTAGATTATGATGATGGTTGCACAAACCTGCCTTTACACAAGTGAATATTATAGTATATAGACACACACATACAGTATGTGCATTGTGTCTCAATAAAGCTATTTTTAAAATACTATACTATAAAGTATTCTATGTAAGTAAACAGAAGAGTTTGGGAAGAAAATGCATTGAACTGTCAACAGCGATTATTGTACGGGGAGAACTGAGATGTATGTGGCAAGTATTCATGAGGATCACTGAGTTTGTATTCTACATGTTTTTGTAGCTGAATGCTTTACAGTGAGCAAGATTGTTGTATTATTATAGTTTTTGGTCTGTTTTGTTCACTACTGTAACTCTGGCACCTAGTTCAGTGCCTACATATAACACAGATTCAATAAATATTTTTCAAATGGATGGATAAATAAGTTACATTTTAAATGTAACAAAACAAATAGTACAATAACTTGGTAGGTTTGTGTATAGCACTCTCAAACTTGCTAATTTTTCAAATTCCATTTATTTCCAAAATAGGTTTATGGAAGAAATGCTTTTCAGCAATTAGAGAACTATTCTTGGAATCCTCTGAATGGGTCATGGCTTTAAAAATTCAGGCTCTGAAGTTGATTTTGGGCTGCAAATTTGGTTACAAAAGGAGTTTCCACAGTATTTCTTTTATTCAGTTTGTTATAAAGCATATAGAATAATTTATTTTTCTTACTAATATAAGAAAATAAGATGCTCTAACTGAGGAACTATGTTAAATGGCAATCTATTTATATTTGGTATTGCCTTAAAGTTACCTGATTGAAGTCTTTTGAAAAAGTAGTGGAAGTAAGTTTATTGGTAGATTGCAATCTAGGTTAAAGTCTGTGTTTGAACTTCCCCCTCCCTAATAAGCTTGTTTTATTTATATTAATTTATTTATTTAAATTGAATTTTTAGAGAGGGAGGAAGAGAGAGAGAAACATCAATGTGAGAGAGAAGCATCAATAGGTTGTCTCTGGTATGCACCCTAACTGGGATTTGAGCCCACAACCTTGCGCCCTGACCAGAAATTGAACCCAAGACCTTCTGGTGCACAGGACAATGCTCCAACCAACTGAGCCCACCTGCCAGGGCTATATTAGTGTTTAAACATGCTTACTAATCCTGTTACAACTATTTACAATATTGGACATTACTTATCTTGCTGTTTGCTGAAATGGAAGTTACTTGTGATTTTTATTTAATGCATTCATAAATATATAAAGTAATAGTATCTTGATTTTAATCTCATCTTAGAGTGGTTCTTACTAGTAAACCTTTTGGCCATAAACCCCTTAAGGATTTGATGAAAGTGATGAATCTTTGCATTAGAAAAACATACACATTTGCAGATGATCCCAAACCTCGAGTAAATAACTCTTGTTCCAGATTATTAAGATGCATGAAGATATCCATAGATATGCTCACACCCATAGTTTACTAGTACATATATATATATTTAACTTAAAAGCATATAATTTGACTAAGGCTCCTAGCTTTTTTTCACATTTAACCTGTGGCCATTCAAGAGATCAAATTCCTTTAATTAGAATATCATACTCACTCTAGCAGATTTTGCTTAGTGGATAGAGCGTCAGCCTGTGAACTGAAGGGTCCCAAGTTCCATTCCAGTCAAGAGCACATGTCTGGGTTGCTGGCTCGATCCCCAATATGGGGCATGCAGGAGGCAGCTGATCAATGATTTTCTCGCATCATTGATGTTTCTATCCCTCTTTCCCTCTCTCTTCCTCTCTGAAATCGATAAAAATATATTTTAAAAAAGAATA
This sequence comes from Myotis lucifugus, assembly GCF_000147115.1. Lineage (NCBI taxonomy): Eukaryota > Metazoa > Chordata > Mammalia > Chiroptera > Vespertilionidae > Myotis > Myotis lucifugus. Next base: position 1,193,568 of record NW_005871067.1, on the reverse strand, counting down.
TTATACTCATTTCTGTAGGTTAGAAAGCCTCTTGAATGACTGACAGACCAACTTCATATTCACATTAACCAAACTCTAGTGGCTTGTGGCAGAGTTTAATTTTGTTTAAGTGAAGTTGTTACTGGACAGGAACAGCCCAGAGTGTGTCTGCCTAGGGCTGGCCAGTGGTGTGGGTTCTTGACTTTGTGCAGGAAAGATTTCCAAATACAAGTACAGGTGATTTTGAGAGTGTGTGGGTTTTTGTTTTTGTTTTTTGTAACATATTTTTATTGATTTCAGAGAGTGAGAGAAATAAAAACATGAATGAGAGAGAATCATTGACCAGCTGCCTCCTGCATGCCCCACACTGGGGACTGAGCCCAGAACCTGGGTATATGCTCAGACTGGGAATCGAGCTATGACCTCCTGGTTCATAGGTTGATGCTCAACTACTGTGTTATGCCAGCTGGGCAAGAGTATGTTTATTAATATGGGGACAGTGAAATAAGGAAGGGCTTAGGATAGAAGAAGCAACAGGAGAGAGCCAAGGCGGGGCTACTCACTGGAAAGTCAGAGCAGAGGGGGCCTTGGTGATAGGTTTAGAGGGTTAGCCCCGGACGAGCTGCTGCTTCCCTTGCTCCCCTGGTTGCAATTCTTATGGGAATTCTTAGAGTTTAGGAGATATGTACCCTGTCAGTGTGGCTTTAGTGGTTGAACATCATCCCATGAACCAGGAGGTTATGGTTCAATTCCCAGTCAGGGTATATGTCCGGGTTGCAAGCTTGATTCCCAGTCGGGGACAAGCAGGAGGCAGCTGATCCATGATTCTCTCTCATCATTGATGTTTCTATCTCTCTCTTCCTCTCTTTTAAATCAATAAAAAAAATGTTTTAAAAAAGAAGAAGAGGAGAAAGGGAAAAGCATCAGCATGCTCATGGGAGGGAGAACACACCCTCGGTCCTTGTCGTTAGGGTTTTAAAGACTGGGAGTTCAGGGGAAGTCTTAGGGGAACATCTCAATAAAGCTTTATTCTGATGCTCCAAAATGAGATTGATTCCCTTAACTTCATCTGTCCTTGGGTGTGGTTGGCACAAAAGGCATGAATTGGATTTCTATTATCTATTACCCTCTGGTTGGGGAGGAGAAATGTAAACCATTTACTCTTAAGTTACAGAAGATAGGATTTTGTGATTTACTAGATAGCTGTAACCTGCTTGGCCTTTTTTTTTTAATAAATTGATCCACACAGTACATAACCTTTTTGTGATTTGGCTTCTTTTTATTTTTTATTTATTTTTTTAAATTTGGCTTCTTTTAAAAAAAAAAAAATATATATATATATATATATATTCATTTCAGAGAAGAAGGGAGAGGGAGAGAGAGAGAAATATCAATGATGAGAAGAATCATTGATCGAGCCCAGCCCACAGAGTAAAGCATCTCTCTTCAGGAAGGCTTAACTACCACTGTCAAGTTTGGTCATCAATTCCTAAGTTATTGATTGAAATACATATTTCATATGGGTTAGAATTACAGCCAAGACCTATATTTATAATGCAGTGGAAAATAGGAAAACTTGGTTTAGATTTGGTCAATGGCACAAAGTATTTGGAGGACCTAATTGTTAGCAACACTAAATTTATTCATGTATTATTTCTGTGGAATAATTTACAGGATAAAGAATTGAAAATGCCTGAAAGACAGCTTAAGGATCCAAAACTTCTCTGCAAAGACAAGCAGGAATCTGGACATTGGCAAACTACCCAGCTTTTTCTTGTTCCTATTCATGCCACATAAAGTTATCTTTCAGGGCACCAGGATCACTGGCCATGCTTTCCTGGCATTGGGGTAGTTGTGTGAGCCTTTTTTTTTTGTCTCTAGAATCCAAGAAAAGCAAATGCTTTACAGAAAATGGATTTAACCACCGTCTGAGAATAGTGCCCATCCCACTTCACAGAGGTTCAAGAAATACTTTTTGTTACCATGAAGTTTCTCTCTCTTATTTCCTGCCATTTATCTAGATATAATGACCAAAGGTAAGAAGGAAACAGGTCCAAAAGATTGTTTATTATAAACAAGAATTTTGAGAACACTTTTGAAGACATAATAGTAGAAGAGACTAAATCTGAAAATAAATTTTAGTGGATTACAGTGGAACCTCGGTTCTCAAACTTAATTCCTTCTGGAAGGCTGATTTGCTGCCTTAGCCCGTTTGGCTCAGTGGATAGAGCATTGTCCTGCGGATTGAGGGTTCCCAGGTTCGATTCTAGTCAAGGGCACATGCTCGGGTTGCAGGCTCGATCCCCAACATGGGGCATGCAGGAGGCAGTCAATCAATGATTCTCTCTCATCACTGAGGTTTCTTCCTCCCTGAAATCAATTTTTAAAAAATTTAAAAAGAAGCAATTTGCTTGAAAACCTAATCATTCCCCCCCATTAGAAATAATATAAATTGAATTAATCCATTCCAGACCCGTTTTAACCTTTCTTATGTACAGTACATGTCCAGTGCACTGTTTAATCTACAAATAAACACTTTAAAAAATAAAAAGGGGAGGCAGCTGATCGATGTTTCTCTCTCATCGATGTTTCTAACTCTCTATCCCTCTCCCTCTCTGTAAAAAATCAATAAAATATATTTAAAAAATAAAAAGGAAGTAAAATGTAAATGAAAATTAAAAAAGAAATGAAATATACAGTAAAAAAGGAAACTTTACACACATACTAGAACTTAGCTTTGTGTGTGTGTGTGTGTGTGTCGAGGGCTGACTTTCAGTAGATCGCAGCGAGGGAGCTGCTCTGCTACGAACGAAACCCCGACCCAGAAGCAGGTCATCTACGAATGGTTTAGCGCCAGGTTCCCCACGTGTTGCGTGAAGGGCGTGGGAGCGGCCCCCTTTCCGGCCGCACCCCTAGAACTTACCTTTAATGTTGAGAGCTATTGATGAGTGAATACAGAGAGGAGGGATGGAAGAATGTTACTCTTTGAAAGGGGAGTCCCCTTCCATGAAAATGTCAGGAAGCTGTTCTGGGCTTCTTTCTCTCTTTTCTCCACTAGAACTTGCTTCAGGCTCACTGGGCCTCTATCTCATTCAAACCTATCCAATGATTTTTGCCTGCTTTTTAACACTTGCCTGAAGTGAAATACTGCATTGTCATTTAACAACTTTATGGTATGGTTTGCTACATCTTTGTCGGGGTGATATTTCTTTATATATAATATATATATTATTGATTTCAGAGAAGGAGAGAGAGATAGAAACATCAATGATGAGAGCGAATCATTGATCAGCTGCCTCCTGCACACCCCCTACTGGGGGATCGCGCCCCCCCTCCCGCCATGTGCCCTGACCAGAAATCAAACCATGACTTCCTGGTTCATAGTTATCACTTCAACACTGAGCCACGCAGTGGGCTGCAGTAATTCTTTTTAAGCTCTGTCGTTGTCCTCACGACTTTCTTTTCACTTTGCTGCTATCATAACCTTCGTAAAACCCCTGG
>NW_005871067.1:1183721-1189988 GCF_000147115.1 Myotis lucifugus | reverse complement strand
GCATGTGCCCTTGATTGAAATTGAACCTGGGACCCTTCAGTCCGCAGGCCAGCACTTTATCTACTGAGCCAAACCAGCTAGGGCTAAAGCTGTACTCTTTCACGAACTCTTGGCCTCCATGCCTGGAGGGTGGGAAGAATCATTGTCCATTACAAGAAGTGCCCTGAGTGGCAATTGTTTTTCCCAGAGCTATTTCTTCACACTTGGGGCAAGCACTTCACTAATCCACTCAATAAAAAATTGCCTGGTTACCCAAGCTTTGCTATTAGCTCTCCACATCACATTCAACTTGTTTTTCGTGATATTATTTTCTTGAAAATTCACAGGTTTTCAGACTGGTAGATGAGTAAAGGCTTCAATTTAAAGTCTCTACTCGTAATCCCATACAACCATAACATCAGCCTGTCGTTCATTGACTTGTGTCCTGGCAATGACTTCTGTGTAATGTAGGTTCTCGTTGGCATTTTCTTCTAGAAGAGACCTGTCTCATCACAATTGAACACTTGTTGGGGAACAAATCCCTTGGCCTGTACGTATTCTTGAAATTCTGTCATGAAATTATCAACAGCTACTTTGTTAGAACTGGCAGCCTCCCCATGCCTCACTACACTATGAATGCCATGTCTTTTCTAAAATTTATTGAACCACCCCCTTCTAGCCTTAAGTAAATCACTTTCAGTATTAGTTCCAGGGTTGTCTTTCAGGAGATCAGTATGCAGCATCTTCACTTTTTTACATATCATTGCCTCTGAAATGCTATCACTGGCTAACTGCTTTTCGTTTATCCAAATCAACAACAAATTTTTTACCTCTTCAATTGTCTGTGATTGTTGTTTGTGAGCATTTTTACACCCTTAGCAAAATCAGCACTCTTGGTGGCCTCTTTATGCATTAAATTGTACTAACCGTCAATTTTGCCATTTCATAATTGGTAGCTAAATCAGACATGCAAACACCTCTATCATACTTTGCAATTATTTTTTAAAATATATTTTTATTGATTTCAGAGAGGAAGGGAGAGGGAGATGGAAACATCAATGATAAGAGAAAATCATTGATCAGCTGCCTCCTGCACACCCCACATTGGAGATTGAGCCCAAAATCCAGGCATGTGCCCTGACCAGAAATCAAACCATGACCTCCTGGTTCATAGGTTAACACTCAACCACTGAGCCATGCCAGTTGGGCTGCAATTATTTCTTTTTTAAGCTCTATCGTTGTTCTCACAACTTTCCTTTTCACTTTGCTGCTATCATTAACCTTCTTAAGACCCCTGGTGACTGACTGTATTCATTTAATAATAACAAGCAGCAACAAAAGCAAAAAAACAAACAAAAAAACACAAAAATATTGACAGAAAAATTTCCTGAGATGTTAGCAACACTAACATCCTCTCCTTTCAAAAAGGAAGGGGGAGAGAGAGAGAGAGAGAGAGAGAGAGAAACATCAATGATGAGAGAGATTCATCATTGATCGGCTGCCTCCAGCATGCCCCCTACTGGGAATTGAGCCCACAACCCGGGCATGTGCCCTGACTGGGAATCAAACTGTGACCTCCTGGTTCATAGGTCAATACTCAACCACTAAGCCATGCTAGCCAGGCTCTCATCAATGTTTCTCTCTCTCTATCCCTCTCCCTTCCTCTCTCTCTAAAATCAGTAAAAACATATTAAAAAGAATAATAAAGTTCACCAGTAATAGGATATACTTCTGTTTTGGACACAGTTGAGTATATAAACAAAGTTTGTACAACCACCTGGTATATTCGGTCAGGTCCAAAGGTTACACAACAATTCTATAACTCCCTAAAGACTTTGGCAAAATGTTTCCCCCCTCAGTTTTAAATCATTATTTTGTCAGGAAAACTTAATTAGAAAAAAATGTTTCTTTTCTAATTGCAGGCCCATCCACTGAGCCAATAAAGAATTTGTTTGAAAACAATTCCCAGCTCCTAGAACTACTAAGAGAATACATTTTCCCCTCTAATTAGTATCTTAGAATTTTTTTAACCAATGCCAAATGCAATGTGAGCTCAAGTTTTTTAGTTCAGTTCTAAACTTAGAACTGTGATTTTCAAGTGGAGTCTAAATTTGGCAAAAATGTCTTCTCCCTGCCATAGTAGCTGGTGTTTTCCCATTCTTAACAGTTCCTACATCTTATTTTCTAAGCAAGTGGTACTATTTTTCTGCACTTTTAAATAAATTTTTCCATTTCCCCTTTATGGAATACCAAATGCAACGTTTTTTACACCATAAAATAAAATAGATATGGCAGCTCTTAGAAAGATGAAGGGGGAAAATAATAAGGGGAAAAAGCCATTTAGCTTCATTCCTACAATGAAAAGATAAATACTGTATGCCTTAGATACTGAGTTACACAAAGTTTATATATAGGTTAGTAGAAATCACCAAGTCAGAATTCAGTTCAGATGCTTATTTTTTCTGCAAATTTCTATCTAAATTCACATGAGTCCTGGTCCCTTCCTGAGGAGAACGTGTGAAAAGGTGTCTCACAGGTCACCACTTAAAGAACTGTGTCCAACAAAGCCATTTCCTGTGGTCCGATTTTATCCCCTTCCTTGAAGAAGAAAACATCAAAGCAAAGTGCTAAATGCAAAACTCAGGCCTCTGCGCAGCACAGGTGGTTAGTGTATAGAGGTTGTAGGTAGTTGGAAACAGCCACTTCCTCATTCTGCAGGGTGTTGAAGGGAAGGACACCAAGATCGCTCCCAGAAACAGGCGCTCGCACGCCTCTCACTCACCTGCATTGATCTTGCCTTTCAGGTCCAAGCTCAGATTACTCAGATTTCTCACTGTCATATTCCTTATAGCTTTTTTTTTTCTCCCATTAGAACCATCTTTTCATTAAAATGAGCCAGGGGAAAGAAGGCAAGCATGAAGAAAAGGTGATATGGGGCTTTTTTTTCCCTCCTGGGACCAAGTTTTGGAATCTGATCCCTGGGCTGCACACCTCTGCAGCAGAATACTTGTTTGAGCAGCTTCCTTTTCGTCCCATGATTGTGTTGTTTAGGCATTTACATGCGTCACCCCAGCCCAGAAGGACAGAGCTCAAGCTTGCTCCCTCACACCGCATTCCCCAGCACTTCCCTCGAGATCTTGGCAAATAGGCATCCTGTTTGCTCAGGTCTTTGGTCCTTGCCCTCCTCTGCTAGGAAGGAAGAACCATCAGGCTGCTGCTAGCAGGGGGAGGTCTCAACAACGAGAGAGCAGTCTTGATGGTCTTGTTCAACAGGTTCCCCTGCTTTATTTTCTCTTGCTTCTGCAGCGCCAAAAGGGGAGGACTAGAATACTTAAGATAGTTCCCTTTCCCAGTCTCCCTACGTACCAAGCATTTTGATTACCGGACTCCCAGCAGAAGCAGCAGTAGAGCTTTCTGGGATGGATAGCCCTCCCACCCTCCATACCACTTCCACTGGCAGCTGTCTCCCCTCCCCACCATGCAAATGTTAGTAGAATTCCATTGATCTCAATATTCCAAGGGCGCCTAGAATTGGCTTGGACATCCAACCTTGAAGGGCGTGCAGCAAAGTGAACCAGCCTATACTCTGCCATGCAGACAGTATGGGTCATTCATTCGAGTTCAGGAACTAGGTGCTCTAAGTGAGAAACTCAAATCAATTTAGATCAGGAAATTATCCAGACAGTCTCCTGCCTCTGTGGCACTAAGGATGATTTTGTGAGAAAACATTGTTCCTCTCTACCGTGTTGGCATCAAACTTTCAGGGTTATTCCACACAACCGTCTGCTTTCCTTAACAATACCTTATTCATCTGGCCTTGTATCTAACTTCTCTATTTGGAGCTTCAATCATCTGTCACAGTGTATTTATATTAAATAATCTGAAGGAAAGAACATTGGTTAGGCTAGGAGTTAGGAGTCATGGCTCTGCCATAAGGTGATATATGACCCTGGGCAAGACACTTACGGGCCTACTTCCTTCATCTAAAACTTTGGGGTGGGGAGAAGAGTTGGATAACTTTTAAAATCCCATAAATCTCCTTTAATAATAAATAGAAAATAGCATTTTAAATACTGTTGTAGAGTAGTATTTTCCCTGCAGATGTCCCTAAATTACTTTGGTCACACTTTAAGGAGCACTGCAATTTCTGGTCTTGTAGGTTCACCCTTTCTGTGCTTTATATGACTGAATTAACTTTATACTCCCTCTTTTTCTTGAGCTTTACTGATTGCAGATCTACTGTCTTTTATTTTCTTTATAGTACATATACTTTTATTTAGATAGTCATTGCTCTTATTTTGTTATCCTTCTCTTTTATTACGCTTCTCAGGACCTTAGCTCTGAAGAAAATAGCTTGTACTTAAGTCAGGGTTAGGGTGTTTTCTGCGTGATTCCTCACCATCCCCCACAGTGTGGTGGCTTTGTGATGGCAGCAGCTCACTGAATTGCCTTTGGGGGCTGCCACACGTCTCCAAGATGCCTTTCCTGTGTTATAAGTAGGAGTTCAGAGTCCATCATCTTATGAATTCATTTGAAGTCTTTTCTCCCAAATCTTTGCCACATGAATACCTGTCTCCCACTTTTTGCATGTTCACACATCTTTGAGAGAATTTTTGGCTGTGTATCCCCCTTGCTGTTTATCACCTGGAACAAGAGTCATCTACAGAATTAAATATTACACTGTGTGTTTCCACTTCCATGTCATTTTTGAAAATGTTGGAAAACAAAGACAGAACAGCTTTTATGCTCATCCTGATCGCTAGGAGAGGGTAGCAGTTGGTGTGGGATGGTGAGTGAGGAGCAAGGTGAAGATCCTCCTCGAAGAATGTGGAGACTCAGCATTTGGTTTCACTGTGAATTTCAGTAACAAGTTATACAGTAGTTGGTTCAAAGTCATGATTAGACTCATATCTCTTCATTACTTTCCCAATGTATCATACTTAGGCATTTCCTCATGGACTGAGTGGCTCCTATAGGCCAGGCACTAGGCTAGATGTTGAGAAAAATGGTGACTAAGGCCACCCTGCCCTTGAGGGGTTTGCAAACTAGAACGCTACAGACTCAGGCAGTTGCAGGCCTGAGTGAGAATGCCAAGAGAGGAGTGGGCTCAGAATGCCATGGGAGCATTTAGAGGAGCGCCACCCGTGGCTGGGCTCAAACTGAAAGACAAGCAGGAGGTGGATAGGTGGAGGATTTTCCTGACTGAGGAAGCATATACGTTTCAGCACCTCCTGATGGTTAAAGATGGTGGGAGCTTGGAGCTTGGAGCATGGGGCTGGAGAAAAGCCGGGGCTGACGACGAATGGCCTAGGATGCTTTGCTAAGGAGTTTGAACATTCTCTTGAAGGCAATGGGAAGTCATAGAGGGATTTTTAAAGTCGGGGAATATCATGATCATATTATTATATTTAGAAAAATCACTTGGAGTTTTTTAAAGCTAAGGTCAGGCGTATTAGGTTGTTAGAAAGCATTGGAGTAGACCAAGCAGGAGACAGTGGCTTCAACTAATATGGTGGCCTTTGAAATGGAGGGAAGTGTTAGATCAGAAATATCAATTAGAGGGGGAGAATCCTCAGAACTTGATGATTTGTTGATGTAGGGAGTTGGGGAAAGGGAGGAATCAATGATGAAACTCAGGTTTCTAGGCCAAGCAGCTGAGCTTGAGAGCACCATGAGAAGTTATAATGATGAATGCAAAGGTAAATGAAGTCCTGTGTCTCAGGGCCATCATAAAGCAGTGCCAAGTTTCCAAGCCCTGGTGGACTCAGAATGATGAGGGACTATTCTAAGAATGAAGTGGGGCTCAGACAGTGTGGCTCAGTGGTTGAGCATTGACCTATGAACCAGGAGGTCACGGTTCGATTCCCAGTTAGGGCACATGCCTGGGTTTCGAGCTCAGTCCCCAGTGGGGGGTGTGCAGGAGGCAGCTGATTGGTGATTCTTTCTCATCATTGATGTTTCTATCTCTTTCTCCCTCTTCCTCTCTGAAATCAATTTAAATCCTAATATATAAAAAGCCAGGGGCCATCACAACCGAAACAACCAGACGAACGACCGAACAGCAGGCTGTGTGGGATGACCAGGCCAGCAGGGGGGTTAGTGAGGGACGACCAAACGACTGAACAGCAGGCTGCGTTGGGCGACCAGTCCGCCAGGGGGGTTAGTGAAGGACAACCAAATGACAGAACAGCAGGCTGTGTGAGGCGACCAAGTCAGCGGGGGGGGGGTTAATGAGGGACGACAAAACTACTGAACAGCAGGCTGCATGGGGCAATCAGGCCAGCGGGG
>NW_005871067.1:1167795-1183361 GCF_000147115.1 Myotis lucifugus | reverse complement strand
TTAGGGGCAATCAGGCAGGCAGGCAGGTGAGCAGTTAGGAGCCAGTGGTCCCAGATTGGAGAGGGAGCAGGCTGGGCTGAGGGGACCCGTCCCCCCGCCCCCCCCCATGCATGAATTTTGTGCACCAGGCCTCTAGTATATATATAAAAAGAGTGAAGTGAGTTTTTTGTGCCTACTTGGCCCACTTGACTTTGGGTAAAAAGTGCTGGGGCGCTGCCCCTTGGCTCCATTCACTGTCTTCCATTCCATTGTGGCTTCTCCTCAATACTCGGTAAAGAACATCAGTTTTCTCCTTTCCCACATGGACCTTAGAAGACGGCAGTGGTTGCACCATTTTTGCTACAGCTGTCATTTTGCTACCTTTGGAGGGCAGCTTTTTGTGATTGCTGGATGTAATTTTGTTGTTGTTGTTGTTAATCTTCTCCCAAGGATATTTTTCCATTGATTTTTAAAAAGTGTATTTTTATTGATTTCAAAGAGGGAGTGATAGGAACATCAATGATGAGAATCATTGATTGGCTGCCTCCTGCATGCCCCCTACTGGGGATCAAGCCTGCAACCCGGGCATGTGCCCTTGACCGGAATCGAACCCGGGACCCTTCAGTCTGCAGGCCGGAACTCTATCCACTGAGCCAAATCAGCTAGGGCTTCATGCTTTTTTTTTTTTTTTTTTTTGAAATGATTTCTTTCCCCATTCTTTTTTTTTTTTTTTAATATTTTTATATTTTTATTGATTTCAGAGAGGAAGGAAGAGGGAGAGAGAGATAGAAAGATCCATGATGAGAGAGATTCATGGATTGGCTGCCTCCTGCAAGTTCCCCACTGGGGATCCAGCCCACAACCCCACCATGTGCCCTTGACTGAAATCGAACCTGGGACCTTTCGGTTTGCAGGCCGATGCTCTATCCACTGAGCCAAACCGGCCAGGGCTCCTTTGCTTTTTAAAGAGAGTGTAAGGGAGGGGGAGAGACAGAGAGACAGAAACATTGCGATGTGAGAGGGATGCATCGATTGTTGCCTCCCACATATGCCTTGACCAGGGCAGGGAACCAGCCTACAATGGTTGGAGCCTGCATCCCCTTGACCTGAATCAAACCCAGGACCCTTCAGTCCATAAACCGACACTCTATCCACTGAGCCAAACTGGCCAGGGCTGTGAATATTGGTTTTTAGTGCCAAAGTAAAGACTAGAAGGAGACATCATGCAGGGCATCATGAAAAGGGCTTTGGAGTCAGGGGGACTAACTGGGTTAGCCTAGGGCCCTAGGCAACCTTAATTTCCTCTTCTGTAAAATAGGAAAATAGCACCCACTCCAAGGACTTGCTTTGAGAATAGTAATGGTGCCTAGCACATGGCAAATGCCCAGTAAATATTAGTTTCCGATTGCCCTCCCATCTCGGCCCCCCATCCGTGGACACTTACAGCCTGAACAACACTGCCTTCTCACTCTGATAAAGATAAAGGAAGCTCCATGTTGCCCTTAATTTTACCATCTTCCTAATACCTGGTTTTGTGTGTGTGTGTGTGTGTGTGTGTGTGTGTGTGTGTGTTTTAATTTCTTAGACAATGAATAGAAAGGGAGAGAAGAGAGGAAGGGGAAAGGATTGAATTGAATTTAGGATTTTTCTAAGTAAGCGAAAGTTTCATCTGAAAGAGCTCCTTCAGGTGTCTAAACATCAGTTCTTTCTCACCTACAACTGAAATGTTAACCTAAGGCTTGTGACACTAATATGTGTCTATAGTAGCGCATTTAAGACTTAGAATATGTTAACGGAGCTGGAATATTGGCTAATGAGTAAGACAGTAGCTTTCCTTCCTTCGGAGACTGACTTTGCTCCGCTCAGCTGTCCTTGAGTCTTGTAGTTCTAAGCTATGATGTGATTGGCATCTCTCTTTAGAAAAATGCAGGTTTTCTGCCTTGGGTTCTCTCCAAATATTTCAGCTTTTGGAGATTGTCATGTAAATTCTTTCTTATAAGTCTTTCTGGATGTACATAGCATCTAACCCTTGCAATTAAGGTCCATCAACTCCCTCAGGTACCTTTCTCAGATGTTAGACAGACTCAAGGAGCATTTCTGAGTTTCCACTTTGGCACTGGCTTCCACTTCTTTAGCCTTCCCCTTTCCCCTTTCTGGCATCCTTTCCTTCCATTGCTCTAGTAGTTCCTCTTCTAATCTCATTTGTATTATTTTTGCTCCACCCAAAAATCCCTTTAAAAAGATACGAAGTTCAGTTTTAGTCACTGAAGAATTTATAGCCACATAAAAATGTTCTTTGAGTCTTCCAATTGTCACTAATAAACACATAGCTTTTGAAGATGATATGCCACCCTCTGATATAGTTTCTGTCTGCAAAAAGTTTACATTTCTTTGGGAAAGGTAAAAAAAGATAGTCAAGAGACTGTGTGTGTGTGTGTGTGTGTGTGTGTGTGTGTGTGTGTGTGTGTTTATTGATTTCAGAGAGGAAGGGAGAGGGGGAGAAAGAGATATAAATATCAATGATGAGAGAGAATCATCATTGATCGGGCTGCCTCCTGCATGTCCCCCACTGGGGATGGAGCCTGCATATGCCCTAACCAGAAATCGAACTGTGACCTCCTGGTTCATAGGTTGAAGCTCAACCAATTGAACCATGCTGGCTGGGCAAGAGACTGTCTTTTAAAAGGCAGGAAACCATAAGAAGATAGCTCACAAAATCATTTTTCTGCTAGGGAAGAAATAAAGAATTTCCTCAGAAACTAATTATCCATCAAGTGCTTAAATGAGTGCCTTTCGATGTCTGGGCTTAAAAAAAGCTTGTTCACCAAAGCCACTTGGCAAGTATAAATCCCATGAATGAGGTGCTTTAAGCTCTGTGTTTGTGGAGCTGGAACTATTGTTGAGAGAAAAAGGGGTAGAGGAGGGGGAGGAGGGAGAGAGGGAAAGTGATGGTACTAGGAACCACAGCAATGAGTGGGAGTGACCGTGGGACAGGAGAGTAGGCCCTTCCTGGGCCTTGCAGGTTGGCCTGCTTTACTTCCCCTGTTTGAGCACTCCTAGCCTCACACGGGGACCCATGTCCCCCACACTACATCGGGAGTCCTTTCATGCCAATCCAAACTGCTCTCATCTAAATCTAAAACTTAGATTGAATTCATTGAATTCAGTAAGCACATGTTTTTGGTGTCAAAGTAAATATCTACACAAGGATGATAATATTTGGGGGGAGTTTATAAACTTTTGTGATATTTGGTAATATGTAGGGAAAAATATGTGTTAACCTCAAAAAGCAACTTTGTTGCCACACAAATACAGCCATTTAGAAATTTGGCGTTATTGTTTTGACTTTAAAGATTTTTAATAATATACATGAGTTAAAACAAATGTGTTTACAAGCTTCCGAACCTCACACAGTAAAAAGCAAAAAAAGAAAATTTGTTAAAACAGCTGATCATAAAAACATTGCCCAAAGACATCGGGATAGGGGCCAACCCAAACAGAATTAAACCACATGAAGTTGCCAGTATCAACTGATTTTGACCAACAAAAACGATAACATGACCATATGTTTTGCTCCATGCTGCTTAAGTCAGCATTCTAGAATGTAATTAATCCATGAAGGGAAGGGAATTCTGGACATAGGGTATTAAAACAATATCAGCAATGTGATAGGTGTGTACAGAAAATTGAACATGACCTTCACATTCCCCTAACATTTATTGAGTACCTGTGATGGGGGAAAGCTGGAGAAACAAAGATGAGTAAGACAACATAATTTGTAATATATTTAGATAGGTTATAAAATACATACTAGTATATTGCTGTTATATTTATAACACCATAAAAGCCATTAGAAAGGAACAGCCAAAAGCAACAGAATTCAAAAATGAAAGAAAGCCCATCAAGTTGAGAATTAATAAAGTTTGGGAAGGTTTTAAAGGACAGGTTGGATTTTAGCAGCGGGGGTGGGAGGGGTCACAGGCGGGAGAGGAGGCGCGAGGACACTACAACCAAAAGAAAGTGTGACCAGAGGCTTGAAGATAGGACAGTACAAGGTCCAGTTTGATTGGAAATTAGGAAAACAGCAGGGAGGGCAAGCAAGAGAGAAATTTTGCCTTATTAGGGAGGGCCCTGAAGGCTGGGCCCTCCCTAAAGATAGTCATTAATTTGGAAGACAATATTGTAATTAAATGGGAAGTTTTTAAGCAGTGGCCTTTGTTTCATTAGGAAAAAATTAATGCCAATTTTAAAAAGTAACCTAAAATAAACAGCCAACAATCGGTTGATCATTTACAGTATTTGAAGCAATTTACATACTAGGCTCAGCTCTGTTATGAGCTATTTTAAACTCACAGCTCCCCCTTTGAAAGGGTGCTATACATTTTACAGAAGCAGCTAAGGCTCAGAGAGGTTAATTCACTTTGTCCCAGGTGTCACTGCTAGCTAGTGCCAGGGCCAGGATTTTAACCCATGAATGTCTAGTTCCAAAACCTCCATTCTAAACCACCAAACAATAAAGGGCAGAATAGAGTTGGGGGCAATAAAATGGGAAAAAAACAAAGTGATTCAAAAGTAGTGTGACATAGATGTTATAGAATTTGATGTGAGAGAAAAGAAGAAGGGGAATCAGACCCCTAGAACTGGAGGCAGTGTAGGAAGTTGGCAAGGAAGGAAATTGGAAAGAGGTGTGGTTTAGAGAGCAAACTGGTGAGCCAGAGAAACTGGTAAGTGTTGGGGTCCAGGATAGAGCCTAAGACTGAAAGGGAATCTTAGGGTCATTTACATAGAGACAAAGGTTAAAACTCCACAGGGAGTTGGCCACTGAGGCCCTATGAGACCCCAGAAGTAAAGAGATGATGATTCAGGACCCAATTATGGAGAAAGAAGGAATAGCTAAGGAAGACACATCAGTAGAGATGAGAGGTACAAGTTCTCAAGTAGACAGTTACCTGATTCTGATTTGTGTTATCAGGGCAGTCACCTTGGAGATGCTTTGGCGACTTTAGGGCTAGAATAAATATGCATGATGTTTATAGATGTTGTATATTTCCTTGTAGGGAAGAGTTTCTAGCGTAATGAAGTCTGAATTTTTAAAAATGATCTGAATCTTTGAGTCTTTTATTAACTAATTTCTTCTCTTAAAATATTTGAATTTTTATATAGAATTGTACACCTGAAACCTATATCATTTCATTAACCAATGTCACCCCAATAAGTTCAGTTTTTTTTAAGTGCAAGAGAGATGTTTAGTCAAGTCCTGTAGCTACACAAATAAAAAATTTAGAGTTTTTTTATTCTAACTTAAAAAATAATATAAATTGATTGAACAAAACTGGGGAAATATTGAAGAGTATAGGGAGAAAATGATTACCTTTCACCATAAATGAATATTATTAATATTTTTAATATATTTATTGATTTCAGAGAGTAAGGGAGAGGGAGAGAGATAGAAATATCAATGATGAGAGAGAATCATTGATTGGCTGCCTCCTGCACACCAGCTACTGGGGATCGAGCACACAACCCGGGCATGTGCTCTGACTGGGAATCAAACTGTGACCTCCTGGTTCATAGGTGGATGCTCAACCACTGAGTATGCCGTCCGGGCTACTATTAATATTTTTAAATATATTCTTCTAATATTTTTAATATTTTTTGGATTTACCTATACACTTTTTTAAGCAGTGTATCCTTCTGAAATTGTTTTTGTCACAATAAGATATTATGAATATTACATGGGCATTAAATTTATTATTCATAACAATTTGATAGTGGCATAATAGTAATCCAGTATAAGGATGGACCAAAATTTATTTAACCAAGACCCTTTCATTGGACATCTAGGTTGTTTCCACATTATATAGATAATGCTGCAATTAATATTCAAATCTTTGTGTTTTTTACTTATTTCTGATTATTATTTTCTAAGTATTTCCTAGAAGCAAAATCACTGGTCAAATCCCATGACTATTTCTAAGGCAGAGTTCATTTCCGAGTGTAAGGATTGATTTGCTGGTAGTGCTTATGTTACTGTACTAAATCCTGCTATCACCTTCCTACTCCCTTATTTCTGTCTTTGAAAGTCAAAAAGAAACCTAGAACAAGGATCAACAGCAACCGTTCAGGAAAAGCCTACATGTTTTTGTTGTTGTTGATTTATTTTTTATTTTTTATTCTGAACAACAGGTACAGATAGGCAGTCCCCTTCTATTTAGCTCCACAAGCCATTTTGGGTGCTCAGTGTTTTGTTGTTGTTGTTGTTTTAAACAAAAAGGCCTGGACCCTTGGGATATGAGGCCGACTTCCCAATGGATCCACCTCCCCACTGGCAAATCTGAGTTGGGAAGAGCCTCACCCGAGTGAGAAAGGTATTATCAGGTCAGCTAGGATTTCTCTCCTAGGCCTCAGGATTTGCAGGCATCTTCTTTGCATTTCCTGGATCTCTGGCCTGGAATGCTAGGTTTTATCTGAGGTCTCCCTGGCAGAGCGTGGCACTCTCCTTTCTTCAGAGTCTTTCTCTGGGCAGTTCCACAGCCTTGGCACCAGCCTTGTTGGGTGTGCTGGGGAGCTCTGGATGCTGGACACCTCTCCGACCTGCTCTTCTCTTCAGTCCTGTCCAATCAGCCTGCAGCCCCAGCACTTGTCAGTTAGGGTGGGTGTCACCCCTGATGGTAAACGGGGCTTATTTACTGTAGCCAGTGCAGTTTTTGCTAATGGCAAGGCCCATTGGTGGGTTTGGAAGTAAATTTATGATTTTAAGGGGAAAAGAATCAGAATCCCATCACAATAATGGTAGGTATTGTTTCATGAAACTTTTTCCAAATTTTATATCCACAACATGTATGGATCCTATTCTAAAACCTTGAAAGCAAGGCTATAAACTTGTGTCAGGACTCCCATGAAAATATGAGGTATGCTTAGGGGGAAAATGTGATCAGTGTTCATTTTATTACCAAGGCTAATAACTGGAGGTCATGTGGCTTAGTGGAGAAAACTTTAGCTTCAGAGTCAGAACTGGATCAATATTGTTGCTCTTTTATACTAGCTGTGTGACCTTGGAAACCTCACTGATGTCTCTGAGCCTCCTTAGCATTATTTGTAAAAGAGAGATAGTATCCTGGCCAGTAGGATCACTGTGAGAATTAAATGAAATAATCTAATAAATATAATCTAATAAATAAATAGTGCTCAGCACATAAGAGACACATGATAAATAAAGCTTATTTTCTAATCTTTTGTCTGGGCCATAAGATGTCCTGTGCAGCACAGACAGATTCTCTGGTCCTCATCAGGAGTACACGCTACCTATGATGTCACCAAAATGGTTCTGTTTCTCACTCAAGGGTCCCCTCTAGTTCAGTTTCCCACTCTGTGTTCTGTGTGATGATAATACATGTTTCCTATGAAAGGAATCTCTGATGATGAAAAATTCAGAATCACAGGTCATAGTCACACAATACTAAGGTCCCAACTACAGGTTCCAGGCAGGTGACATCAGTGGGTCAGTCAGGTAGAATGACTAGGGAATGATGGGGACTGTAGCAAACTACAGAACACTTACCCTCTGTAGGGAAGATTGCCACCCTGCCAAAACGTGGATCCAAGCTTTTAGATTTCTGATTTTTCCAAAAAAGCCAAATATCTGGATTTTTTTAATGTGAAAAAAATCAATGTTTTTTGTTGTTGTTGTTAACCCTCACCTAAGGATATTTTTCTGTTGATTTTTTAGGGAGAGTGGAAGAGAGAGGGAAAGACAGAGAGAAACATCGATGTGAGAGAAACACATCGATTGGTTGCTTCCTGCATGAGCCCTGACCAGGGCCTGGGCCAGGAGGAGCCTGCAACCAAGGTATGAACTGCCCTGAACTGGAATTGAACCCAGGACCCTTTGGTCCGCCGGCCGACGCTCTATCCCCTGAGCCAAACTGTCTAGGGCTGAAAAAAATCCAACTTTTAAAAACAGTGTTGGTCACATGAACCATCTGTGTGTCAGATAAAGCCAGAGGCCTGCCAGTTAGTACTGTCTGACCTAACTCTTCATGGCTCAGCTGACTTACTACAGCCAATCCAGGCTCTCAAGAAAAACCTCCCAAGGTATCCTTGAAAGTGCTCTTTTAATACATTTTAAGCACAAAATATATAACTCCAATAGTAGATGAAATGTCCACCTAATGAGAAGGAAGGCCATCATTTTCAGATGGTGTTAAACACCATGGGTCACGGGAAAGTATTGGGCATAATTGGCATATCGTGTTCTGTCATCCCTTTCTGTTAGTTTGGTTAACTAAAACCACTCATAAAACATTTATTCCTTTCTTTAAAAACAGCTTTACTGAGATATAATTCACATACATACAATTCAGTGATATTCAGTAGATTGACAGGGTCGTATAACCATTTGTCCTCCTCAAAGAAACCCCATGCCCATTAGCAGTCACTGCCCTGCCGCCCCCCCCCCCTGCAACCCCCAACTCTTGGCTACTACTAATAAACTTTCTACTTTATAAATGTTCCTATTCTGGACATTTTGTATAAATGGGGCCATATAATATGTGGTCTTTCATGGCTGCCTTCTTTCACTTAGCACAGTGTTTTGAAGGTCAATCCACCTTGAAACATGGGCATTTGGGTTGTTTCCACTTTTTGACTATTACAAATAGTGCTGCTATGAACATTCACATACATGTTTTTGTGTGGACATGTTTTTGTTTCTCTTGGGTACATATATAGCAATGGATTCCCTGGGTAATTCATATGGAACTCTTATGTTTAACCTTTGGAGGAACTGTCAGACTGTTTTCCAAAGTGGCTGCACAATTTTACATTTCCACCAGCAGTGTCTGATGGTTCCAATTTCTCCACATCCTCACCTACACTTGCCATTATCTATCTTTATGATTATAGCCAGTCTCATAAGTGTATTAAGACATTTATTTTTAAGGCTAATGGTACATTTGATAGGGCAGCTGAATTTGGTATGTTATGTGGTTCTTGAGATACAGACCTAAAATAGTGATCTTTTCTGAATTTAGATAATCCTATATAATAAAAGCCTAATATGCAAATCGACCAAACGGCAGAACGACCAGTCGCTATGATGCACATTGACCACTGGGGGACAGATGCTCAACGCAGGAGCTGCCCCCAGCCCGCAGGCCCCAGGCCAGCCAAGGTGGGTGTGAGAGGGCCCCCCCCCCCCATCACCCCACCAGTCGTCCCTCAGAGGGAGGCAACCGGTGGCGAGGGGTGGGACCAGCGAGTGGCGGCGCCAGGCCAGCCAAAGCACGTGCCAGTGGGGGCCCCCTGACTGCCCTGCTGGTCGCCCCACAGATTGGCCCTGATCGCTGGCCCGTGCACGAATTTCATACACCAGGCCTCTAGTCATTTTATAAAATCTTATGAGTTTTCCCTTCTTTGTGTGTATCATTCTTTTTTTTTAATTCAAATCTACATCTTTCTTTTTTAAAAAATATATTTTATTGATTTTTTACAGAGAGGAAGGGAGAGGGATAGGGGGTTATAAATATCGATGAGAGAGAAACATCAATCAGCTGCCTCCTGCGCACCCCCTACTGGGGATGTGCCCGCAACCAAGGTACATGCCCTTGACCGGAATCGAACCTGGGACCCTTGAGTCCGCAGTCCGATGCTCTAGCCACTGAGTAAAACCAGTGAGGGCTGTGTGTATCATTCTTTGACTAACTAAAGAACAGACATCTTATTAAGAAAAGGTATGATATTTCTTCCTTATTCACTAGTGAAATGTTCCAATTCTAGAGAAATTATTGGTATAAAATAGCTTCTGTACTATTTTCTCTGCCTCCATCAGCAATGTTGCCCACAGCTGAAGGCCCTCATTTCCCCACCTGCTAACCACATTCGGACAGAAAACTCAGGCTCAGTCAGAAGTACTTAAGCAGCTCAGGACAGGTTCGCCTTCTCTACACAATGACAAGTAGAACACTGCCTCTCTGCCCTCCACCTCTGGTGCCTGTCCATTTGGTTCTGTACCATTCTTGCAAGTTAGATAAATTATCATAGCCCTAAGAGTTGGGAAAACTGAGCACAGATCTTAATAGCAACCAGAGGTCTGTGCATGTGGGTGGTGGAAAGAACTCAGTGTCCTACCTTGTAGTCCAGAGTTCACACACCTGTGCTCTTTTCTTTTCCTGAATTCCTCTCTCCTTTATTTTCGGCACTGAAAGAGAGAAAGAGAAAAAAGAAAGAAAGGAGGGAGGGAGGGAGGGAAGGAAGGAAGGAAGGAAGGAAGGAAGGAAGGAAGGAAGGAAGGAAGGAAGGAAGGAAGGGAGGGAGGGAGGGAGGGAGGGAGGGAGGGAGGGAGGGAGGAAGGGAGGGAGGGAGGGAAGAAGGAAGGAAGAAGGTTTTACTAGTAAGTATGGTTCTCTCATCAGACATTTTGGTTTACTGTTTCTGTTTTTTTCAGATACCGGCCCTTTTTGAGAAGGAGAAACTAGAGAATTCACATAGCTGGACTTCAGGATTCATTGTAATGGGAGGAATCAATATCCTTCAGCCAAAGACTTACAGCCCCCTGTCTGTGTTTTGTATTTTTTTACATTAGAGTTCAATTTCAAAGGCCTTTTGGAAGCAACCTTTGGGCAGACATTCTGGCAGTTTTTGTGATAAATTCATATTTAGCATGCTATAGTTCACTGTATCAAACAAGGAATAACCTTGGCCTAGTTGGGAACTGGTAAATTCTAAAAATGTTAGCATTTGTCTATATTTGACCCCTCAGCCCTCCAGTCTGTCTTCCTCTTTTTAAGTTATAAGAATGAGGTGTAATTAGCATCTATCAATCTCAGTGTCCTAACATTTACTTATTATTTATTATTCTATTTTCCTAACTTCTGATTTGGAGACCCAATTGTTTTTTTTGTTTGCTTGTTTGTTTTAAATATATTTTTATGATTTCAGAGAGGAAGGAAGAGGGAGAGAGAGATAGAAACATCAATGATGAGAGAGCATCATTGACTGGCTGCCTCCTGCACGCCCCCTACTGGGGATGGAGCCTGCAACCCAGGCATGTGCCCTTGATTGGAATCGAATCAGGGACCCTTCAGTCCGCAGGCTGATGCTCTATCCACTGAGCCACACTTGCCAGGGCGAGACCCAATTGTTTATCTTCAAAGATAGAAGAGGAAGATTAAAACAATAATTTTCAGTAAGTACTCTTTCAGCTATTAATTGACTTATTCAACATATTTTATTTAGTGCCTGCTATAGGCCAGCCACCCTGCTAGATAAGATAGGGTCCCTGCCTACAAGTGGTACAGTATACAATAGGATAGGCAGACACATAACTGGATAATCACAATTGTGAACACAGTAATTAATATACAGAATATTATGGGATCACAGAAGAGAGGCACTTCACCTACCCCAGATAGGATCAAGGTAGGCTGCAGGAAAGACATAAACTTTATTAATGAAGATCTGTGATTCATTTGCCTAAATTGGGCATGGAAGTGTTTGGGCCTTTTGAATTAGACAACCCTGTAAATTGGGATAAAACATCCACTAACTCTAAAGTAAAATATATGCCAAATTTGTAGCTAATGATTCATTTTGAAGAAGGAAAGGATCTAATATAAATAAGTGACAATCAAGGCTGTAGGACTAGAGCTAGAAGTTGTTGGGTTTATTTAAAAGTTTCTTTCCTTTTTATATCCCTCCCTGCCTATATCATGGAAAAACAAATATGAGAAATGTGCCTATAAGTGGAGGTTTTTATATTCTTCTTTCTGACATGGCCTCTGTTACACTTGGAAATAAATGAAGGCACCATCATTAGATTGGTTGAAGATTAGTGCTGTTTGAGGCTAGAATTTAAAAAAAATAAAAAGCTTAATTAGTTTTGCAATCACTGCCCTCATGTAAAATTAAGTATGAGGAAAAACTCAATGTTAACTGCATTTGAGGTTTTCTAAGTCATGGATTTGAAAGGGATCTGCATAATAATTTTAAATCTTTGCAAAAAAAAGTTTAATCTTTACAACAACCCTGTGATTACCTCCACTTAATAGTTGGGAGAACTGAAGCACAAAGAAGTTTTTAAAAACTTGCCTAACTGCTAGTAAGTAGCAGAGCTAGGATTTGAACCCAGCTCTATTTAAATCTAGTTGTCTGCTGTTCACCATGACATCCTGCTGAAATAGAAACCTGTGTGGGTCCATTACCTGTGTTCTGTGACTATAATCTTCCCTAGCAGGAGTAAGCTATTATAGACAATTGGTAAAAGTATGTGCTTGGGCCAGTGCAAATCCAACACTGCTTCTGGAAAATATTGGTAGTGTGCTATCTTTAAATAATAGTCAAATTTTGATGTCATAGGTGTCATTTAAAGTGTCAGTCGGCGAACCTTAGAGGGAAAGGGGTGGGGGCTGGAAGAGATTAACCAAAGAATTTATATGCATATATGCATAACCCATGGTCACAGACAATAATGTGGTAAAGGCCTGGGGAGGGGATGGGAGTGGGTTGAGAGGGTCAATGAGGGGGAGGGGGAGGGGACATATGTAATACTTTCAACAATAAAGACAAGTTTTAAAAAATAAAGAACAAAAAAGTGTCACTCGGTGTCATTAATATTTTGTAATATGGGCATTGAAATGGTAAAACAATTGAAATATCTAGATTTAAATAAAACATGATTAGTAAAGTTCAGTAGATAAGAGTAAATGTGTATGAAAATCTATATATATAAAACCCTAAGCAACTGGTTGACTGTCCAACCAGTCAACAGTTTGACCAGTCGCTATGACACACACTGACCACCAGGGGGCAGACGCTCAACGCAGGAGCTGCCCCCCTGATGGTCAGTGCGCTCCCACAGCGGGAATGTCGCTCAGCTGACTGATGGGTGCCAGAAGCCAGACTCACTGGCTGGTGAGCTCAGCTGTGGTGGCGGCCAGCGGTGGCAGCAGGCACAACGGGGCCGGGATGAATGGGAGCTGTGCGGTGCCCAGCCCAGGCTCGGGGTCCTCCCTGGCCACCTGCCACTTCACGCACTACTATATCCCTCGGGGAATGTTGGACTGCCAGTGTGGGGATCGGGCCGAAACCAGCAGTCCGACATCCCCCGAGGGGTCCTGGATTGCGAGAGGGCGCAGGCCAGGCTGAGGGACCCCACCAGTGCACGAATCCGTGCACTGGGCCTCTAGTAGCAATATAAATGTTAACGTTAGATTTTACTTTTTTCACTGAGTGTGCATTATACTATTTTATATATTATTTAAAATAATTTTTCATGTACATGTGTTGTGTATTATGTATTCATCAAGACTATAATTCCTGAGATCAATCATGTATTTAAAAAAAGGAATAAACATTAAAATCATAGGTCAGGGAAGGTTATCCAAGCTGATTCTCAAAAACCTTAATAAATAAGAGCAAATACATTAGGTTATGGAGGCTTAGAGTGGATATAAGAAATAAAAAGATCATAATAAAGTGATTCGTTTAACTTGGATCTATTACAGCGATTTTCAACTGGTGTGCCGCAAGAATTTTTTAAAACATGCAATACCTGACTATTTAATCAGGGGCACTGACCTCTTTTCCTTTAGATTGTCCAAAAAAAAAAAAAAAAAGTGACAACAGCCAACACAATAGCCATCTGGTGTGAATGAATCAACATTATACCTATTTTTTGTCAGATCAGCAAAAAATATATTTTTTGTTGTACCACGGAATTTTAGTAATTAGTTTATGTGTGCCCTGAGATGAAAAAGGTTGAAATTTGCTAATCTATTACATTAGGGAGAATTGGCTGGTGGATTTAAAAGTGTATAATCATAGCATTAGAGGGTGAAAAGGGGGAATTCTGTCATAACTGAATAGGGGTGTGGTCTGCTCAAGCTA
Source organism: Myotis lucifugus (assembly GCF_000147115.1). Lineage (NCBI taxonomy): Eukaryota > Metazoa > Chordata > Mammalia > Chiroptera > Vespertilionidae > Myotis > Myotis lucifugus. The sequence continues at coordinate 1,169,498 of NW_005871067.1, read as the reverse complement.
AGGAGGACTAGATAACAGTTTCTTAAAGCACTGATATATGTGCATGGTCTTCAGAAATGGCTGATAATAGCTAACACATTTTCTTTACAGACATAATGACTCTGTCTGTTACTTCCAGCCAGTTTAGTAAGCTAGAGAAAGCACAGCCTGTGGATTTGGGCATACGAGCCCTGTGCCTCCATCTAGTCCTCCAGGTAACCATATCCCTACAGCTCCTGTAATCCTAGAGCAGGTACATGGATGCACTAAGTGGTGTAATGGGAGGGGGAGATAGCATCACAAGGATTCGTTTGATTATAACAGTAATCCACACCAAGTCAAAATAGCCAAACAGTTAAAAACGTGGTCTCTAATGAATTTGCTAATTCTAGCAGGCCCTCGCAAACATTTCCTGCCGGAGTGCCCCATATCAAAACGAAATAGCTGTGCTTTAATTACATGGAATAAATTATTCGATTTCCAGGAAGTTAAGACAGTGCTTTGTATTTAAATAAAAAGTTCTAGACACGCTGTGAAACTCGATCAAACCAACAAAAAAGGTGAAACCAAATGCCTATGCTGTGAGTCAAGATTTCAGCTGCTCAGCAAGCCTGACGTTACGGTTTACGAGCCCAGAAAAAGGGGCATTTTAAAACCGGCCGACCGGATCATGTCACTTTCTTATAGGAAAAGCCTTGCCTTTGCAGAGATCTAGTGTAATGCAACCACGTGCTGTTGAGGGGCCTCAATCTTGCTGCCTTCGCCCCTCTGCACTGGCAGGAGCCCCAGTTTTCAGGGGAGGCGACCTCAAACTGTTGCCCTCACTTTTGAGGATTTTCTAAAATTCTGGGGTCTTTTATCTCAACGGCTTTGCAAGTGAGTTTGGGGTAGGGCGGGGGGGGAGGCCTGTGGGTGTCTGTTTTGCCTGAGGAGTTGGAGACTCTCGTGGAGAAGTCAGGCTTGCGCCGCTCCGGCGGCCGCTCCGGCGTGGAGCCGGCTCGGGTTAGACACATGCACATACACCATAGAGCTCGCTTTCCCGTAGCAGCAGCTGCCTCTGCCTCTGCCTCTCCCGCCTCAGCCTCCTTGCCCGGCATCCACACACATTCAGATTTGCGCGCTGTTTCAATCCTTGATGACGTGTCCCCGAAGACAGCCAATAGCCGACGGGCTCTGGTCAGGACAATGGGAGGGAGCGGACCAATGATCGGGCTCCGTGAGTTGGCGGTAGCCAATAGGAGGCGCGCTGGCTGGAGAGTAATGTTACAGAGCGGAGAGAGTGAGGAGGCTGCGTCTGGCTCCCGCTCTCACAGCCATTGCAGTACATTGAGCTCCATAGAGACAGCGCCGGGGCAAGTGCGAGCCGGCCGGGCACTGGGTGACTGTGTGCTCGCTGAGGGTGAGTCCGGGCAGCGCTGCGGCGGGAAGGGCGCCTCCGGCAGCGCCCGGCTCTCGCGGCGGCGGGATCCGGCGGCCGGGAGCGGCGGGTCGGGATCCACACAAAGGCGGATGAGGGGGGACGGGGGGGAACTGCACACGGATCTTGCCTGGCGCGCCGAGTCCTGCCCCGCCCCGGAACCCGGCCACAGCCTTTTATCGCCGTATCCCCGCGTTCCATTAGGTCCAACGCAGGAGTCCGCGCCGACTTCACTTTATAAAAATTTTTATTGAAAATGTTTTTAACGCGCTTCTCGTCCTCTCCACCCGACCTTTCCTGTGAGCTT
>NW_005871067.1:1081787-1166584 GCF_000147115.1 Myotis lucifugus | reverse complement strand
AGTAACAAGCACTGTGAGTACCATCGTGTGTGCACTTTTTGAGATCACACCGGAGGACCGTTTTCTGCGTGGCATCGCCTCTGCTAGGGAGCGCAGATCGCTACCATGTCTTGTTTGGTGTTGTGGGAGCTGATGTCACGCTGTGCTAAGTGACCAGCGCCTTAGTTTCATACACACGCCAAGAAGTTAGTGCTCCGAAATGTCAGTCTCGTTGCTAACATCGAGCATTCTCTTCTTTTTTAAGGAAAGTAAGTAAACATGGGCAAAGGAGATCCTAAGAAGCCGAGAGGCAAAATGTCATCGTATGCCTTCTTTGTGCAAACTTGCCGGGAGGAACACAAGAAGAAGCACCCAGATGCTTCCGTCAACTTCTCAGAGTTTTCTAAGAAGTGCTCAGAGAGGTGGAAGGTAAGAGGGCTTAAAACGCACAAAAAAGAGTGGAGCCTATGTCCGTTTGCATACTGAGTGGCAATGTTAGGCTCCTCGATAACAAAGGACACTCACTGGTTTTATTCATTTTAATACTTGAGGATAATTTATTAAAATTTTATCAACTTAAAGTTTACAAGTAATTCTTTTATAGACCATGTCTGCTAAGGAGAAAGGAAAATTTGAAGACATGGCAAAGGCGGACAAGGCTCGTTATGAGAGAGAAATGAAAACTTATATTCCTCCTAAAGGGGAAACAAAAAAGAAATTCAAGGATCCCAATGCACCCAAGAGGCCTCCGTAAGTATCTTGCCATTTTTCTTTCAAGAAGTGTTTTGCAGTAAAATCACAAATTCAGCAAGCCACCTTGTGGGTTTGGAGTGTATAAGCAAAGTTGCTTAGCTAATAGTGGCTCACATTGGTATATTTAAGTGTTGTAAGTAAAATTCCTATGGGATGGGAGTTTAGCCAGAGCATTTGAACTTGGTATTTGCTTTCTTCACCCAATATATTTGTAAATGTCATTTTGAGTCTTTTCTCGAGAAATATCTGAAATACTTAATTTGCAGAATGTCTTTTTGGAGCTCTAACATTAATATTAAAATAGTGTCTATTCAACTAGTAGTATCATGTTAAATAATTATAAATCAGGCTTTGGTTATGAAGGATAATTAGCATATTATGATATTTGTACCCTACCCAATGCATGCTAGAAATTAGAAGCAGTTTTTTATATGTAAGTAAACTACACATTTGACAGTAAACTTCTAAAATTAAATTTCTCTTTGTAGTTCGGCCTTTTTCTTGTTTTGTTCTGAGTATCGCCCAAAAATCAAAGGAGAGCATCCTGGCCTATCCATTGGTGACGTTGCAAAGAAGCTGGGAGAGATGTGGAATAACACTGCTGCAGATGACAAGCAGCCTTATGAAAAGAAGGCTGCTAAGCTGAAGGAGAAATATGAAAAGGTAAGGAGTATAGATTTGCTTGGTGTAATTAGGTAATCTTGGTACCTTGCCTTAATTTCTATTTTCTTAGGGGTTTCTAAAAATTTGAGGTATAATGCTGGTTTTTTGTTGTTAGTATAACAACTATGTGTAGTATGTTCACTGGATATGATCCTAAGTCCTTTTCCATCTTTTAAATTAGTAGAATATGAAATTATAATGGAAATGTGTTGGGGTTTTTTGTTTGTTTTTACTTTATATTATTTGCCTTGGGCAAAGGTCGTGCATTTAAGCTGAGTTTGTTATTCCCCAATATCTCCAAATATGTTGAAGTTTTGGTAGTTACTTTGAGTCAGATGATTAGTTATTTTAAATGGTCTAGGTATACAATATAAAAGTAGGCTGAACAAAAATAATATAGATTGTGTTCTTCATAAACATGCCCTGAAACATTTATATTCTCTGCCTTAGGTAACCCCAGAATACTCAATTTTAAGTTAAAAAGTTAATGTCTGTAATAAATTGATGTGAAGGAAAGTCTGTAACCCCTGTACTTTGAATTAAAATATTAAAGTTAAATTTTATCTTCTTATTCTGGGGGGAAAGTATTCTTTTCTAGATGTTTCTTAACCTTAATTGCATGCTTACTTGATAAATTACTTTTTTTTTTAAGATAAAATTTTTTACTGTGTATGGATTAGGATCTGACAATATAAACCCGTAGAATGCTTTTTTGCATTCAGAAGGTGGCAGTGTCTACCCTTTAATCAAAGTCTCTACATTCTAGTTTCAATAAAGAAATGTTAGCATGTGCATAATTTCACTTCAGTGAGGCATAACATGGCAAATATTAGACCGTGAATTATAATCATCTCATTTTTATATGCATTTTTCAAAGTCTTGGTTGTTTGTGGACGTAGAGTGAGCCTTCAGATGTGCGGTATTTTAGCATAACTGGGATCTTGATTTTTTTTTAAATCAGGTTTTCCCATGTTGCTTTTATTTCTCCCCATACTTTAACTGTATTGTCTTTCCTACCAATTTCTCCTGCCCTTATCTTGGAAGGATATTGCTGCATACCGAGCTAAAGGAAAGCCTGATGCTGCCAAAAAGGGAGTTGTCAAGGCTGAAAAAAGCAAGAAAAAGAAGGAAGAGGAAGAAGATGAGGAAGATGATGAGGAGGAAGAGGAGGAGGAAGATGAAGAAGAAGATGATGAAGAAGAAGATGATGATGATGAATAAGTTGGTTCTAGCGCAGTTTTTTTTTCTTGTCTATAAAGCATTTAACCCCCCTGTACACAACTCACTCCTTTTAAAGAAAAAAAATTGAAATGTAAGGCTGTGTAAGATTTGTTTTTAAACTGTACAGTGTCTTTTTTTGTATAGTTAACACACTACCGAATGTGTCTTTAGATAGCCCTGTCCTGGTGGTATTTTCAATAGCCACTAACCTTGCCTGGTACAGTATGGGGGTTGTAAATTGGCATGGAAATTTAAAGCAGGTTCTTGTTGGTGCACAGCACAAATTAGTTATATATGGGGATGGTAGTTTTTCATCTTCAGTTGTCTCTGATGCAGCTTATACGAAATAATTGTTGTTCTGTTAACTGAATACCACTCTGTAATTGCAAAAAAAAAAGTTGCAGCTGTTTTGTTGACATTCTGAATGCTTCTAAGTAAATACAATTTTTTTTATTAGTATTGTTGTCCTTTTCATAGGTCTGACATTTTTCTTCTTGAGGGGAAGCTAGTCTTGCTTTTGCCCATTTTGGATCATATAATTACAGTGTTTATCTTTTCATATAGTTAGCTGATAAAAAGCTTTTGTCTACACACCCTGCATAATTGTGATGAGGGTAATGAGAGTTGAATTGAGACAGTTTTCATCCATAACAAACTCAAAGTCTTGGTCAGTTGATAATTTTCACATAGCCCAGTCACATTTACAAAGTGAAAAGTAACCACTCTACTCACAGCATGGGATTATTAGAATCAAACATTTGAAAGTCTGTCCTTGAAGGACTAATAGAAAAGTATGTTCTAATCTTTACATGAGGACTTGACATTTTTTTTAACTCCCATTACCATGTAATGGCAGTTAAGTTTGCAGTTCCCACATTAAAGAAGGCCTGAGAATGTATCCCCAAAAGCGTGAGCTTAAAATACAAGACTGCGGTATGAAGTTTTTTGTTGACATTAGTCCTGGCAAAGGCTCTGAAGAAAAAAAAAGTGCTGACTAAATGTCTTATTTATCTAAATATGGATTGCTTAGGAAACTTGAGACTGCATTAAAGGTATTTTTAATTAATTGGGCCAACTTTTAAAATTGTATACCACATTTAAGATTGAGTATATTTTCCAAATTATAGTTTTCCCCTTTATAAAATCAAATAGACATGAGGGAAGTAAACTTTGTATCACAGATTGAATTGTCCAATTTCTTTGAATTTGATTTTTATAAGACTCAAAACTCATTAGGGTCATGTTTATCCGCTTAGCTGTTTAGGAAACAATTTGGCAATTTTGTGGTTTTTGACATTCTCTTAACGGTGCCAGTGTTTTAAAATAGCGTTCTTGTAATTTTACACGCTTTTGTGATGGAGTGCTGTTTTGTTATATAATTTTGACTTGGATATTTTCATTTGCATTTGTTTATGTAATTTCAGGAGGAATACTGAACATCTGAGTCCTGGATGATACTAATAAACTAATTGCAGAGGTTTTACATATTAGTTAAATGGCTTTCACTTGAGATTTTAAGATTTTATTATATACATACATATTTTAATCTTGTTTCTGATAACTTAGCAACACTAAATACAGACTGGCAGAGTTTTTCTTTAAAAATATTTGATGCTTATAAATAGGTTAATGGGCTGATGAAAAACCAGGTTTTTGTCACATTCTAAGTGATCTCAGAGGATACTAAATATATAAATGAGGGAAAACTAATTTTACTTTCAGAATGTTGGGCTAAACAAGATAGTTTTTAAAAGCAAGGATAGTGATAAATGTAAGCCAAATGAGAACCTCAAATAGAAAGGTTGCCATTGTGTTCAAATTAATCAAAAATGTTTAGAAGGAACAAGTCACTATCCTCTCTGATTTATAAGTTTCTATGGCTATAGATTCACAATTTCAAGATCAGTTGCCAGCAAGTCTGATCCCTTTAAAAGTGAATACATTCTCAAGGAAACTAATTTTAGTGGGTGTGTCATGAAAACTTAAGATGTTGAGAATCTGAATAAAGTTTTTGGGCTAACTGCCTCAGGTCTTAACAGGAAAAAATGGATAAAAATCCTCTTCACTCTGAAAATCGTTACTGTTTCAACAGTAACCCCTGGAACTTGGACGTCCAAAACTCAAGTAAATGAAGGGGGGAGACAATATTAGATTTTCTACATTTTAAAAAATCAGTATACTGATTGGAAATTTAACCTAATACCCGATTTCCTAATTTACCTGTACAAAGATTGAGAATTATTGCTGGGTTGTAATCTGATGATCTCCCATCAAGGTGCTGATTTGCCATATCAATTTTTTTTTTACAGTGAAATTCGAAAAATCTTTTCTGAATCCTATGCATCATGGCTAAGAATTTAAATAAGTGCGTTGAGTAGCTGTTTGACAAATATTTCCCTCACTGCCTAAGGAATTACATTTATTGCTCAGATGTTAGTGTAGTATTTAGCTATATAGGAAACTACAAAAAATAAGATTTTTAAATGAAAATTGTGGCCAATTTCTTTGGCATCACATAATCTATGATGAAGGCTTAAATATAGGTTGGCTTAAATCTAGGTGGTACAACCTTAAATCTTGGAATTAACTGTTGCCCAAGTGCGAACCATTGGCTGTTTTATTAAGGGACTGTGGTAAGTTATTTACGAACCATTGGCTGTTTTATTTATATATATATATATATATATACACACACACACACGCATATACATATATACACACACACGCTTTGTCATTTTCAAATGGCTCTTGAAATTCTTTTACAATATATAAAAGCCAGAAAACAATTTGGATATCTATGGAACAAAAGATACAAGCTCGTTTTGTCCTCTTCCAAGCAAAGATGTGAACACCAGTGCTAACCCTGCCATAACTTGGGAAATTCCCTGGGTCTGAGCCAAGTTGCTCTCGGGAGTAATAAGGCAAAGTATTGCACTAGGACTGCTGCAATTTAATGATACACCATGTCACAAAAAAACCACACAACACGCAGTGACAAGCATAACATACCACACTCCAGGATATATAACGCCCATTTTCCAGTGGGTTTTAATCTGAAATGTATCTACCAGGAGGAATGTAATCACGTGCCTTTAGGCATGTCCATTGGTTAGATCCTATATATTTGAATATATTGGTCACCCACTAAAAAAAAGGGTAGTAGTAATATAAGGGAGTTGTGGAGATCCTTGTAAATTATGAGGTATTTATTTTTTAGTCACAATTGACTTGCCATAGTATGATGCCCCATATCGATCATACCTTTACTGGTGGTAATTCACATTTCCTATTTTTTGCTATTTCTAACAATACTGCAGTGAACTGTGCATTTCTCTTAGGCACGTGTAGGTCTTTACCTCAGTAGAATTGCTTAGTCAAAAAACTTGCTTTTACAACTTTGTCAGATACTGACAAGTTGTCCCCCCAAAAGCTCTACTTACTGTGAAATATATTAACAATACTTTTTATGATCAAGATTTTTTACTGGTTATTCTTTGGTTCCAACTATCCATTTTTAAAAGATGTGAAATTAAAATACGGAAATATTGTCATTTGCTCAGAGCCACCTGATCACGAGAAGACAGAATCAGAACTTGAAAAGACCCTTGAATTGGCAATTGATTTAGCTACTAAACAAATTATTTCTCTAAAAAGTGACTGCAATAACTAAATAAGTAATCTATTGTGTGAAAATGAACTTCCCAAAGCATCAGGTAGTTTTATCGGGAGGGCTTTTTCTAGCAGAGACCATCAATCTTGATGGAAGCTGCAAACAACAGTTTTGTAAAAGCAGTGAGTTTGGCTACAAATTGTAGTTGACTGTGTGGGCCAGATCCTGGGCACTAGGTGATTGGTTACTTGGAAAAGTGGAATGGATACTGAGGACCTGCTCTAAATAGGATAAAGTGGACCCCTGTTTCACCTGGCTGGAGACAGTACTTTAGGACGGGACACAAGCCAATGCATTTAGAAACATTTAGAAACTTCATTCCTTAGCCTGTAATTACAGGCTTCACCATATTTTCATTCCTTGGGTTTTAATTACAGATCATATAAAATGTCCTGAACATAACCAAGTAAGAGAATAAAAGGTCCTAAAACACAATGAGTACCTGTTGGGTGACAGAGTACTCCTACAGAAAAACAGGAAGCTCGGGCATCACATCCTCACATGCCAGTGTGATACCCAGAAGGTGTGAAGAGAGCTTGGAGGCTACTCCCCAAAGACATGGCAGCTCCCGCCCCAACCTGAATTTTAGGAAAGCTCAGGTCTTGCTGCATATCTGGAGTTGGCCTGCCTGGGACTTGGGTGTAGTGACTGGGCTAGGCACACAGGCTGCGAAGCAGGAAGGCTGACCCAAAACCTCTTTACAAAAGGAACAAACGCTGCTCCTGCTTTGGGGGCCAGTGCAGGCTCAGTACATTAGAGGCAAAGGGCTCTGCCAGTCCAGCCCGTGGTTTTTACAGAGTAGAGGACAGAGGCCTACAGACTCAAAAGTTTGCTCAAGGGTCAAAAGCAGCATCAACAATTTAGCAGTATTAGGCTCACAGGCGCAAAAAAAAAAAGTATGAGTTCTTTTTAAGGATGATAAGGGACGGGAAGGCTTCCTCCCAGCCCCTTACTTTCATTCCTGGGTTCTGGTGCCGTGACTGCAGTTGAAATGCGAGCAGGGCAGCACACTGCCATCACTGATTTCTCTCCAGCTTTCCTCCTATTAACTTGGACTCAGGACACGTCCAGACAAAACAAGACAAAAATACTGCCAATCGTGCAGATTCTAAAGAGCTGCAAAGCACCAGAGATCTGTGTTGCTTACATGTCCTTAGAGTAGCTGTGTGAACCTCCAGAGGTGCAAAGAAGGATTGTGATCCATTACATGCTACAATAACTTTTGAAAAACTACCCTTATTCTGAATGAAATTTGCACTTATTGAAAGAAAAAGAAAATAAATCTACAATTCTACTCAGAAGACTTAAAATACTATGTGCCCTTCAGTTTTATATATATCATCCTATATAATAAAAGCCTAATATGCAAATCGACCGAACCATGGAATGACCAGCTGAACGACCAGTTGCTATGATGCTCACTGACCACCAGGGAGCAGACTCTCAACGCAGGAGCTGCCCCCAGCCTGCAGGTCCCAGGCCAGCCAAGGTGGGTGCGAGTGCCCTCCCCCCAATCACTCTGCTGGTCGTCCCGCAGAGGGAGGCGACCCACAGCAGTGGCGGTGGGGGGCGGGGCTGGCGAGCAGGTGGCGCCAGACCGGCCAAGTCGGGTGCCAGCAGGGGCCTGCCGGTCACCCCGCAGATCAACCCTGATCGCCGGCCAGGCCTAGGGACCCTACCCGTGCACAAATTTTGTACACCGGGCCTCTAGTAAATAAATAAAACTAGTAAATACATAAAATATCTATTTAATTAATTTAATATAAACATAACATTTTAAAACAGGTGAAATTCACATAAAATTAACCATTGTAAAGTGACAATTCAGTGGCATTTAGTATATTTGCAGTGTTGTGCAACCACCACCTCTATCTTTCAAACATTTTCATCACCCAAAGGTAATCCCATACTCATTAATTACCCCTCCCCCTTAGCCCTTGGCAACAACCAATCTGCATCACTGCTGTGGATTTACCTATTCTGGATATTTCACATAAATGGAATCATACACTATGTAGTCCTTTGTGACTGGCTTCTTTCAGTTAGCATCTTGTTTTCAAGACTCATCTACATTGTATTATGTGTCAGTACTTCATTCCATTTTGTAACTGAATAATATTCATATATATATATATTCTATATAATAAAAGGGTCATATGCAAATAGACTGGACAGCAGAACCGAACAACCAATCAAAGCGTAATATGCTAATGATATGCTAAGGATGCTCAACCGCTTGCTATGATGTGCACTGACCACCAGGGGGAAGACAGTCAACTGGTCGACCAATCACTATGACGTGCACTGACCACCAGGGGGCAGATGGTCTGACCGGTAGGTTAGCTTACCACTGGGGTCCGGCTGATCGGGACTGAGCGAGATGGGCCAGACACATCCTGGAGCCCTCCCGTGGTCTCTCCCTCATGCACCAGTGGGGTCCCTCAGCCTGGCCTGCACCCTCTCGCAATCCAGGACCTCTCGGGGGATGTCAGAGAGCCGGTTTCAGCTCTCCAACATCCCCTTGAGAGGGCACCAGATGCAGGCTCATGGCTGGTGAGCACTGCTGTGGCAGTGTGAGCCTCTCCCAATTGGGACTGATTGGGCATGAGCCCGAGGCAGGCACAGTGAGGCCAGGATGAGAGCGAGTAGCAGGTAGGAGCTGCAGGTGGCATTGGACTGCAAGTTTTGGCCCAATCTCTGCAGGCCACCCAGAGGGACCTCACCCATGCACAAATTCATGCACCAGGTCTCTAATATATATATATCTCACAATTCATTTATCCACTCATCCATTGATGGACACTTGGCCTGTTGCCCCTTTTTAGCTACTATGACTAGTGCTGCTATGAACACTCACGTACACATTTATTTGCATCACTATTGTCAGTTCTTTGGGGTGTATACCTAGGAATAGATTTACTGGATCATACAGAACAACCACCAAAATCTTTCACAGCAGCTGCACCATTTTATATTCCCACTAGGGGCCCAGTATACGTATTCGTGCACCTTGAAAGGAACTGTGGGCCACGAGGCTATGGCAGGCACAGGGGCAGGTCTCGGCCCATCCTCCGTGACCCTGCCCAGTCACTCCTGCCGCCGCCCCTGGTCCCCTGTCTGCTGGCAGCCCCACTCCTGCTGCCACTGCTCCCACATGCTGAAGACGCAGGCCCTTCTTGCACCCGCTGAAGACACAGAGCGATTGGGGCCGGCACTGTCAGTGGGTGTGAGCGACGGCTGCTGGCCATGATCTCCCCTCAGGAGCAGCAGAAAGTGGAGAAGTCCTGAGAGGTGATTGGGGCCAGCAGCTGCTGCTCGCACCCGCTGATGACACTGAGTGATTGGGGCCAGCGCCGGGCCCAGCAATGGGTGCTAACGGCGGCTCCAGGGCTGGCAACGGGTGCAAGTGGGCCGGCACCGGCAGCAGGTGTGAGCACCGGCGGGACCACAGTGCACGGGAGCAAAGAATTTTCAGTAACCACCAGAGGCTCGCCCCAATGACAGCAACCGGCGCCCCACCTTGGTCTGGCACCCCTGCTCACCTGCTCCACCATCCACCACGGCCAATGCCCACCATATTCTGCGCACTCCCCCTGGTGGTCAGTGCATGTCATAGCAACCGGTTGTTCAGTTGTTCGGTTGTTCTGGTTGTTCCACCGTTCGGTCTATTTGCACATTAGCCTTTTATTATATAGGATAGCAAAGTATAAATGTTACAATTTCTCCACAACCTCACCAATACTTCCTATTTTCATTTTTAAAAAAATAGCCATCACAGTAGATATAAAGTACATCTCATTGTTGTTTTGATTTACATTTCCCTAAGGCCTAGTGAGTTTTAATATCTTTTTGTGTGCTTATTGGCCATTTTTGTATCTTTAGAGAACTGTCTAATACAAGTCATTTGCCCATTTTTAAAGTAGGTTGTGTTTTGGTTGAATACATATTTGTTTTGCAAAAATGGCAATATATTTATAAACGTTCTAATTGTGAACTACTTTTTATGCTTAACAGTCTTTCTTAAACAAAAGTTTTTGTCATCATATATTCTTACTAGAGGCTCGGTGCACAAAATTCGTGCATGAGGGGGGAGTGTCCCTCAGCCCGGCCTGCGCCCTCTTGCAATCTGGGACCCCTCAGGTAGGGTCCCTAGGCCTGGCCGATGATCAGGGCCTATCAGGGCTTGCCTTCCCCTGGCTGCTGGCAGCTGGCCCTGCCCCTGCCCCTGCCACTGCTTGCCATCTGTGTGGCGCTGCCCCTCCTCCCCTGCCATCGGTTGCCTCCCTCTGTGGGTGACAGGTGTGGGGTGCGATTGATCGCTTGGCTGGCCTGGGCCTCCCTCTGTGGGGCGATCACTGGCCAGCCCTGCCCACCCACTGTATCGCCGCCGGCTGGGTAGCCTGGGCCTCCTCTTTGGGGCAATCACAGAGCCTCACCCCCCCCATCAATTGCCCAGCCAGCCGGTGGCCTGGGCCTCCCTCTGCAGGGTGAACATGGGGCGATGGCGGCGCCCCCTGACCAATCGCATCACACCCACCTTGGCTGGCCTGGTGCCAGTGTGTGTCATAGTGTGGTTGTCCGGAAGGTTGTCCAGACAGTCATTCTGCTGTTCAGTCATTCGGTCAATTTGCATATTATGCTTTTATTATTATAGATTATTATAGATTCTGCGCTATATCATTTTCAATGCTTGCATAATATTCCATTGAATGAGTGTAAAATACCATCTCACATTATTAGACATTTACATAGGTTCTGATTTTTTTACTATTATGATATGAATAAAGCTAAGAAAGACGACTATCCTTTTCTTCTACCCATACCCTTGTGCCCATGATTTTCATTAGACTATAAGTAAAAAGGAATGTAAATATATATTTCCTTAAAGTGAAATTGCTGAATCAAAGGATAAGCCAAGTTTGGTTTTCCCACACTGCCTTCAGAAAGTTTTCATCCAAATGTCATACTTTGTCTAGAAGGCTATTCAGGCAATTTTACCTATAAAAGATACAGAGTAGGTTCATGGTTTCTAAGATTTGATGACAGTTCAAGACTTTAGAAGTGGGGGAAACTGTGAAAGGGGTAAACCTTCAGAAGCAAGCAGATGAAAAGTGTGAGAAACCCGGAGAGCAATTGGATTGAAATGTCCATTCATTCCTCTTTATTCTTTTGTTATTTTACTACTTTTCAGGTTAAAGATTAAAAGAGCTTTTGCATTCAATTAATTGCAGGACTTCAAAAGAGAATGTGTAGATCAATTGGAATGGGTGAAAAAGCTTAGAAAAATTTGCAAAAGCATAACAGCTTTCTTTTCTTTTTCATTGTATCACTGTTCTTAATAATTATATAATTTTCAAAATATATTAATTAGTTGTTTGTATCAGAATTTTTTTCTTAAAATAAGGTTAGCTGTATTTTACATATAATTTAAGACTCAGACATAGATAAACAGTTCTGGAAAGTACATGCTTTATTTAATGGTGGCAAACAAGTCAACATAAAATTGGATTAATTATAAAAAGTTATCTTCTAGTCAATTCCATCAGAATCTATTTCATCCATTGATGAGCTTGGATTTTACACTATATAGATCAAACCTGAAAAGCAGTGTAAATTTCATGTTTAAGAACCTAAATTTTAGAGGTCAACACTGCAAAATGTATGTGTTGAGCTCAGATAATTATAATGGACCATTAGAAATAATATTGACTTAATTTTTAAAAATTAGAAAGATGTGTTATTGTATAACATTCTATCTCTATTATATATAATAAATACCTATCATATATATTTATTAGAGGCCTGGTGCATGAAATTCATGCACTGGGAGGGGGGTCCCTCAGCCCAGCCTGCACCCTCTCCAATCTGGGATCCCTCTCACAATCCAGGACTGCTGGCTCCTAACCGCTTGCCTGCCTGCCTGCCTGATTGCCCCTTAACCACTCCCCTGCCAGCCTGATCAATGCCTAACTGCTCCCCTGCCAGCCCGATCACCCCCAACTGCCCTTCCCTGCTGGCCCAGTCCCCCCCACTGCCCTCCCCTTCCAGCCTGGTCCCCCCCAACTGCCCTCCCCTTCCGGCCATCTTGTGACCACATGGGGGCGGCCATCTTGTGTGAGGGTGTGATGGTCAATTTGCATATTACCTCTTTATTATATAGGATATCTATTATAAATATAATACTTGAAGTTTTTTTAAAAACTAAATGTTAAGGTCTTGAGGGTTTTTAAAGAAGTGTGGTTAAGCCCTAGCTGGTTTGGCTCAGTGGATAGAGCATTGGCCTGCGGATTGAAGGGTCCCGGGTTTGGTCCCAGTCAAGGGCATGTGTCCAGGTTGCGGGCTCAATCCCCAGTAGGGGCCATGTGAGAGGCAGCAGATCGATGATTCTCTCTCATTATTGATGTTTCTATCTCTCTTTCCCTCTTCCTTCCTCTCTGAAATAAATAAAAAATATATTTAAAAAAGAAGAAATACATAAGGCTAATTTTAAAAGGTGTACTTTAAAAAAATTTTTTTAAAAAAGAAGTGTGGTTAAAAATCAACTGACCTGACCCTAGCTGGTTTTGCTCAGTGGTTAGAGTGTTGGCCCATGGACTGAAGGGTCCCAGGTTCAATTCTAGTTGAGGGCATGCACCTAAGTTGCTGGTTCAAACTCCAGCAGTCCCATGTGTCTCTCTCACATCAATGTTTCTCTCTGTCTCTTCCACTCTCTCTAAAAAAAAATTCAATGGAAAAGTTATCTTTGGGTGAGGATTAACAACAACAACAACAACAAAATCAACTGACCTGGGGGGAAAAAACAGAGATGTAGTTTGTTTTTAAATTTATTTTGCTATGTCTTCATTTTTAGGTCAAATCTAATTTTTTTCTCATCTTTATGACCAAGTGGCCTTAGTAGGCTGTTGCTAACAATGTTTAAAAACCTCACTAAAAATTGTAAAAACATTTCCAGTTTGTTTTACTATAAATCTCTTTTTTCTAAAATGGGAAAATTAAGAAGCCACTGGCTCAAACAGAAATTAACATACAAACTTATCTTTAGTAGCGCTCATGCCTCCACCATCAGATAGGATGAAAAAAAGAATGAATGAATGTTCATGTCAGAGTTTAATATGGGACTTGACTTCTCTGTAGACCAAGAGGAAAGCATGTGAGGAATATGTGGAGTCTGTGATATTATATGAGTTTGGGGTGTTCTAGTCTTGCTTTGGGAAGTGTATGGGCAATGTTGAGGCCAGGGATGATGGCCAGAATGGTCAGCAGGGTAACAGGCCCTCGGCTCCAGCAAGAGTTCCCATATAATCAGGGATGAAGAGCCCGTTTTAGAGAAGATTTTTACAACTGTTAACATTTCCTTGATTGGCAGGGCCTGAATGCCCAATCAAAGCATCTTCTTTGAAATGGAGCAGCCCCTTTGGAATCACATGCCAGGGAAAGGGAATCTGGAAGCATTTTTTTTTCCCTAGAAATAGGCAACCTGCTGCAGGTGTGGTGTGTGGTGATTTCACTGCAGTAGACTTCCAAGGAGTAGCTTCTGCTAATTTTCAGAAATACTTAGGAATTCCTGAAACTTATTATTCCTCTCAAGAGCTCAGGAATGTGGATCCCCTTACATTTCTGGTCTCTTTAATTCCAGGGAGGAAGACAGGTAAGTAATGGACATTGTCAGATGACAGTCATCTTCTTATCATCTACTCTGCATTCTTTCCCAGGACCCAATTTTAGCTAAAAACATAAAATAACACTCATCTGTTATTAACTCTCACTTCTGAGAGTTAAGAGGAGAAAGTCTGAGGAAGATTTTTAAAGAATAAACTAGCCAAATATACTTATGATAAAGCTGATCAAAATCACGGGTGAAATCTAAGTTTACACCCAGTGTGAAGAAATCTTTCAATGTTTTATAAAAGGAGCTTTAAAAAATTTTTATTCATCAAACAGTGATTGCTACAAGTACATGATACTGTACCACTCAATGTATATAGGTATTCCCTCATTACCTTAAACTGGCTAGCATGACTTCTAACATATAAGAATGATCAAAACAGGGCAAACACTCTAATGTCTTTTCTTTGAGAGTCCAAGGTATGAAAGGACCTCAGGTAACAAATATGTTCCCTGACCTATAAATTCTGTGATGAGGCCAAGCCCAGCCTCTCCTTTTCTCTCGGGTAGGACTTGCTCTCCTGACCCCAGATCCTTTCTCTCTTGACCCCAAATCTCCAGTGAAACAGGGCGCCTGCAGCCACTGAGGGAGCTGGTCAGAACCTCAGCCACTCTATGGTCTATGCCAGTGGTCGGCAAACTGCGGCTCGGAGCCACATGTGGTTCTTTGGCCCCTTGAGTGTGGCTCTTCCACCAAAATACTGACTTCTGCGCATGGGCCACGAAGTTTCAATCACACTGTACGTGCGTGCCCACACGTGGTATTTTGTGGAAGAGCCACACTCAAGGGGCCAAAGAGCCGCATGTGGCTCGCGAGCCGCAGTTTGCCGACCACTGGATCCCACAGCTCTCTCCAAAGGGGCTATGGCAGGCCCCACCCTGACATTATCTTCTAGTGTCCAAAAAGCTGTCAGCAGCGGTACTGGATTCCCAGTCCCCTATCTCCAGGCACATTATCTTTTTTTTAAAATTTATTTTTTCTTTATTGATTAAGGTATTACTTATGTGTCCTTATCCTTAAGCCAAGTTCTTTGGCACAAGATTTCTATTTTTCACTTTCTTTTAAGAAAGGGAGGGAGTCAAAACACAATTCAAATTATATGATTGTTTGCAAGTCCGATCATATGATGTGGTAACATTTTTCTGGTAGGGCTGCCAGTCCCAGAAGGGCTGGGACTGCTCCTGCTGGGACAGCTGGATCACCTGTGCAGCTGCTCATAAATAAGGGCTTCAGGAATGAATTCATTTTCTACTCCGAAGCAAACTACAAATTCTTACATATTGGTTCCAATATTGAATAGGATACAAGTCATTTCTAGAAATTTAGGCTGAAATTTAGGAAAAATTTCTAGAAATTTTTGCTAGCATTACCTGGGGTGCAAAGACCTAAAGCAGCTCTGAATTTTTAAAAAAATGGGGACATTTCATTATAATTATAGTGAAATAAGTTATGGACTCTGAGATCTTGGAAATAATGGACACTAATATGTCCAGTGAATATCATCATTTTTCATAATGTCACTAGATGTGCATATCATTATCGGAAATAATTGTCACTTCTGACAAGCGTTTTCTTTTCAGCTGATTTTCTTCTTGAGTATAAAATATTCAAGTTTAGAGAACATTTGTTTTTAGAGTTAAAACTCCTTCCGTTCCATTAATACATAAAGGTGATTTCATTAATGTTATTAAATCTTCCTTTATGGGCTCAATTCTTATTAATTAAAACAGACTACATTGGATCTGTCACTAAGTCAAATTTGTTGAATTGAACTGAGTTTTTTCAAATGTATTTTAACCAAGTTTTAGATAAAAATCATCCTCCAAATGATTGTACTTAAGACTATATTATTGTGACTTTCTAGTTACCCTATAATTTAACCTTCTTTAAATGACATGAGGCTATTACATTAAATAGTGACAGGTGGCATACATCAGATGGAGAAACTGTAAAGACCAATAACGTATTTTAAGTCAGATCCTACCCTGTGGGTTGGAGAATATATAAACCCAGGAAGAGTAAATTTCATGACCCCAAATAAATCCGATTTCTCTCTCCAGGTTAAGTGGATGTCAAGTTAAGAAATCCATTCAGTAGGCAGCCTGCTCGTTTGGGATTTGTTCACTCACTTACAAATGAGCCAAGCACCATGCCTGGCACTGGAGACCCAGGGCTGACCAGCACAGACCAAGCGTACCTCACGACATTTCCATGAGCTTCTAGTTTCATGGAGCAGACAATGAACAAGTCAAGAGGCAGTCAGGAAGGGCCTATCTGAGGAGATAACGGGAAGTTCATTCATTTTCAAACTTCCTTAGTACTCCCACCTGCTTACTCTATTTCAGTTGGCTGGGACAAGTGGAGGCCAGCGAAAGCTTAGGAGCCCCGTGGGGCAGCCCTAGCAGAAGTTCCTCAGGACACTTTCCATGATCCAGGAAGGCCCAGACTGTTCCCGGTCACCCCCTGCTAGCTACGTGTGCCTTTTCACACCCTCCAAGGAGAGGCCGCTGTATCCAGCTCTCAGGATGTGGAGAGCTGCAAATAGCACCGACAGCTGCAGCTGGAGGGGGCCGCCCAGGAAGCATGCCAGCTGCTGCCACCGCGGGAGCCAGGCCGGTCATGGGCCTCCTCAAGCCCTGTGAGCAGCCTAGCAGAACCCTGGGTAACTTAAGCAACACACCAGTGCAAATTCTGGCTTTGATTTTCTTACTTGTGCAAACATGATGGAAGGCAGGAGAACTTGTGCCCTTAAGTGTTTTCTACATATCTTCAAGCAGCCTCAGAGCGTGCTTAGCACCAATTATCTCTTTTGTACGAGGTGAAGGGGGGACAAGACTGTCTGAGCAGAGAATCAGGAATCAAATCCAACCCTCTGCGTTCCTGGTGCATGGCCTTTCTCTCAGCATTTGTTTAGTCCCCTTATTTCCTTAAAATATTTTCCTCCTGAGTTTCCTGCTAATTCCAAGACTCACATTCTCCTCAGCCACATTTTTACACTTGAGAATATGAGTATTATTTATAGAGCACCATGGAAAATTAGTCTTTAAGGAAGAAAGCCGAAAAGGAGATTAAAACCCAACCACACACAAAACAAGGATGGGGTAAGCCAAGCACAGCCCCAGTCAGTCCTCCCCAAAGGAAGGGAACAGCACATGCGGGTCCAGGGGCTTCACCCTTCTCGAGCTTGGTGTCTTCGTGTGGGTGTGCAGCTCCGCCTGAAGACAGGAGCAGCACTGAGCTGGGGGCAGACACGTGACCCCTCGTCTGCCCTTCCACAAGGACATGGACCGGCTTCCTCCGGGGCCCTGCCTGGTGCTGGAGGGAAGTTCTAGTCCCGTTCAAGGCCCGTGTGGCCTGGCAGGGTGGCTGGAGGTCCAGGCTCAAATGGGCAATTGTCTGGCGGGGTGCGAGTGTGAGCGATACCTCAGAAGGAGGAAAATTGTTGTCCTGAGGTAAGTGGGCTGGATAAAAAACACGCCTGCTGGGACTGGCCCAAGTCTGCTCTGACAGTCGGCCTTGATCCTGAGGGAGCGTCTCAGGGCAGGGTTAGCTCCTCTCTTGGCTTTTATGTGTGAAGGAGAGACAAGACACAATCCACAAATGAGTAGACAGCACCAGAATTGTCACAGGTAACTGCTGCAAATGACTGTGACTTCATATCATATTTTCATCTTTCTATCTTCTTTTTGTTTTACTTTGTGTTTCACTATGCAACCAAAAAGGTTAATGTTTATAATATGAATGTTAAGAATTTCGCTGGTATTTAACACATGTTACTTAAGGGGGCTACCTAGAAAACAACAACAATAAAACACCTTTTAAGCAAACCCATACATGTTTACAGGTCAACACTGATGTTTTTAAAAAGTAAGATTTGCAGTGAATGAGAAGCACTATTATATCCTGACCCCTTTCCACCTAAATTTTGAACACACTTTAACAAATCTGTGTGTTTCCTCCAGGTGGGTGTTTTGTCTCAGGCTTCCTTTTTGCTGAGTGCTTTAATTCGGCCAGAACCTTCCCCTGAGAGAGGAGATCTTCATGCAGAATATTAACTCCTCTGTCTATTATATCTGAAAGCCAGGCAGGGCATGAGAAATTGCTTTTGTGCGCTGTTTGGAGAAGCCTCCACATCCAGAAACAAAGAAAAGTAAAGTAAACCAGTGGCCCAAAGAGATAAGACAGTGAAGTGCAAAGACCTAAAGCAGCTCTGAATTTTAAATCACTGGTTTTCAAAAACAACTCAAGCACAGGCTTTGTGGTCACATTACTGTGTAGCAGCTCTCACTTGCTGGTTGGTTGTCCTTGGGCAAGCATCTACTTCCTGAGCCTCAGTTTCTGCATCTGTAAAATGGGCACAATAATCGCATGTGTGAGAATTTAATAAAATAATACATGTAAAATGCTAGTACAGTGTTTGGCACTTGGTTAGGGCTCAATAGTCAGCTATTACTTTTTATATAATAAGAACAAATTATATAAGAGCTGGTTAGCTTGTAATAATTACTACAGTATTATTACCACGTCTCTTTCTTTTGTCCTACAACTTCCACCTGAATGTAAAACAGAGTATAGTGGCTTCATTCCTAATGATCTGACCTTGATGTAAGTCAGTGGTTCTCAACCTTGGCTGCACATTAGAATCACCTGGGAATCTTTTTAAAATCCTGATTTCTGGGCCTCCAACTCCGGAAATTCTGTTTCTTTGTTACTAATGTTGTGGCCCCACCCCATAACAAAGAAACAGAATTTCCGGAGGGTGAGGCCCAGAAATCAGGATTTTAAAAAGATTCCCAGGTGATTCTAATGTGCAGCCAAGGTTGAGAAGCACTGATGTAAGTGGTTCCCTAGCTTGTCTGAAACCTGGAGTCACCTGGGTCTCACCCCAAAGATTCTCACTTAAATGCTCTGGGCTGTGAGCAGGCGTTGGAAGTTTTGAAAGCTCGTCAGGTGATTCTAGTGGACAGCCAAGTTTGGAAACCAGCACTTTTTGGTGTGGTCCTTATCCAAAAGGCAAACAAACCTCTACAGTTTAAATTAAATCAAAGCAGTATGTATCCAAGCTCATCATTTGACTCACTTTTCTGCATTAGCCATTCAAATCAGCCAGTCAATCGGACTTATTTTTTCACTGAATTTATCTTTTGACTGATCTGACCAATTAATTCAGTAAAGAGTTTGATTCATTGTTATCATATGGCCACAGCCTCAAGTGAATTGAATTTGTTGGGAATCAGCTCTGATTGTGCAGGTATTTGAAACCTTTTAGATGATACATTACCACAGAAGTCACATTACTTAATTTCATTCTATACATTTGCTAAACTGGATATTAAATAAAAATGCTGATCGCTTTGGATTGATTTAAGCAATTCATTTAGTAAAAAAATTGATTTCTTGAGCTCCTATAGCTGCAGCCTAAAGGAAATTGAATTTGTTGGGAACCCACTAGGATTTTAAGCGTAACATAGATTAGAACTGACTAAAGGAGTACACATCACTTAATTCCATCCTGCACATTTGCTAACCAACTGGATGTTAAATCAAAATGCTGATTGTTGTAGTGAGATTAATGTTGTCTCATCTCTTTGATCTCATCCTGGGGACCTTTGAAGGCATGTAGGTAGCTACTGGATTTGTACACCACTGTCTGTGTGTTATTAACCTCTTTAATAATTAATGAGTATGTTGGTTCACTTAGTGCTTTGGTCATACTGACCCATTGGATAAATCATGAGTGAGGTAGCACTCAGCCGCCATCAACTTCCTGGCAACATTTTCCATTAGAGGCATTAAATGCTCGATTAGAAAAGGCCCTGCACCTCAGGAGTTCTGCATCTGACCATGGACCTGGGCCATCACAAGCCCCTCTCACTAGCTGGGCAGAGCAAACCTTTCTGGGACACATCTATAATCAGAATTCAACAACCACTTGTCTCCAAGTGCTTATGTTTAAAACATAAAACAGTTAACAAGTTGAAAACCAGACAATTTTAAGTGTATGACGACTCCCCCCACCATAGGACAGTTATTTATCAGGGTGTTTATTTGTAATGGGCAAAGAAATAATATCGTTAGAAAATGGAGGGCCTAAGAAAGGTATTTTCATTTTCCCCTTCTGATAGTTTTATTTAAAAAGGAATTATAGCTAAAGATTAAGTAAAAACAAAAAAAGCACATGGTGGTCAAAATGGTCAGAAGGGAACTAGTATTAGTATGTGCCTTTTGGGTGGTAGGCTGTTACTGTGTACAATCTTCCTAATCCTTACAACAACCCCTCAAGATAGAATCAGTCCCAATTCATAGATAGGGTAACAGGTTCAGAGAGATTAAGTAACCTGCTCACGGCTACACAGCATGAAATCACAAAAGTGGGCTTTGAACCCAAACCAGTCTATCCCAAGATCTCATGAGCTGTTTATTCACTGTTTGTCAGAGTGACCGACCATCCTGCTTTGCCAGGAACTGAGGGATCTCCTGAAAACTGGAACTCAGTTTTAAGGCCACCCCTGGAGAACCATGACAAGCTGGTTACTCTGCTCGATAACCAGAGGCTACTGCTCCCTTAACCAGCTAGACTCCAGGCCCTAGGTCTCCCCTTGTGGGAAGGACACTTATTTCTGAAAGTAACATATCCAACCCTATCACACTTCCACTGGAAAAAGCATGCTAATGGCACTTCTAGCCAAATTACTATATCCCTAGATCATGTAGGTCAACGGTCAGCACACTTTCTCTGAAGGGCCATATTTAATTTTGTGGGTCACTGGGTCTCAGTCACAATTACTATTATTGTAGTGGGAAACAACCATTGACATTGACAACACACAAATGTTGTCTGTGCTCCAAGACAATTTTGTTTACCCAACTGTAAGTGGGCTGAATTTGGCCCATGGATAGTTTGCCAAACTCTGATGTAGGTTAATAAAGAATCCTGTGCCTAGATAATGCATTTTTGAAAAATAATTATTTCTGAAAGTTACTTTAATTGGAATAGGGCCAGCAGGCAATGGGGAGCTGACTTGTGGACCAACCTATTCATCAGTTAGCCATGTCCAAATTTTCTACGATTTGGGGGCTATGGAATTTGACTTTTCTAATGCTACCCAAAATCACATAGTGTGTGGATATGTGAAGGCAGCCCCATGACATCTCCCATCACAAATTTATATCCCCTTTCTTGTCTGTGGGGAGATATCAGTCACACTCATTTATCCCTTGTCTTTTCAACCACTTCTTTTATTTCCAAACACCATTTAAAAAGTAATTCCTATTGCACTCTACATAAACTGAAGAGATAGTCATTTGCTTTAATATAGCATTTTCTTTATTGTGTGTTGAAAAAACATTGGATTTTTCTACACTGAAAAGCAAACACTCCTTTACCATAGAACAGCCTCTGCCATCCCAGCATCCATTCATGGGTGGCCTCCTCCACTCTCTGGGTGCTCTCTGAGCATTCACTCTTTGAGGTGAAGTGGGGAGGGGGTACTCCAGACCCTGTGCCCCATCACAGAGATGCCCCAACGTGGAGGAGCTTGCACAGCTTCTCAAATTCTCAAACGCAAAAGGAACATGGGTGTGCTTGAGGACACCCTGGGGAAGAATGCAAACTTGGAGGGAAAGAGCAAATGGTAAGGCTTGGGCTCAGGAATAAGGCAAGCACAAGAAGGGACAATGAATAGATTAGCTCAGGAGTAGACGAGACACTCAGCCTTTGGAGACGGCAGGGTCATATGGAGGGCACCTGCGTTAAAGCAGGCAGAAGCCACTAGTCTCAAGCAGGAGACGGACCCTGATGAAAATAGCACTTTATGCAGGTGTCCTACTAGTGTCCAGGGTAGTTGGACCTAGAAGGCTGGGTGAGAGTGTGGCAGTCAAAATAAACACTAAGGCACAGGGTTCAAAAGAATTCCATAGGACGCAGGAGGATGCTGGTAGCTACACTAATTTCAGAAAAACTGGGAAGAAGTGATGCTCATTTACAAAGATGATTTCAAGTTTCAGCTGGAAACACTTCAGGTATTTTCATGCTTCTGGAATAAAGACTCTGTGGGCGAGCTCAGGTGAGAGATCAGGGCTGCGTGTATTTTATATAGAATTCTCTATACAGATGATATCTGAAGGCAAGGAGTTTTCAATGTTGCTTTTTTAACTTTTATTTCCTTAATGATCTCTGCCTAAACTCTTTAATGTTTGGCTGGAGAGAAAGATTAGAACTAGTGTCTCCTCTCACTTACTCTGGCTGCTCAAAGCACAGACCTGCAGAGGACATCCACACTGGACACCTCTCTTCTAAATCTAGCTCCCCCAGATCATGCTTTGGAGGGAACCTGTAAGTTGCCTGCGTTACCAGCGCTGGGTTCTGACAACTGGTTTTCTTCTTCTTCTTCTTCTTCTTTTTTAATATATTTTTAATATATTTTTATTGATTTCAGAGAGGGAGAGAGAGAGAAACATCAATGATGAGAGAGAATCATGGATCGGCTGCCTCCTGCATGCCCCCCACTGGGGATCAAGCCTGTAACCAGGGCATGTGCCCTTGACTGGAATCAAACCTGGGACCCTTCAGTCCATAGGCCAACACTCTATCCACTGAGCTAAACCGGCTAGGGCATGACAACTGGTTTTCATTGCTCCGTCCTGCCTGTCGTGCCCACACACACTAGTCACTGAATTGGTGATTGGTAAGCTTGCACTTGACTTAGAACTGAATCAAACCACTTACGACCCTAAACAAGAATCATTTAAAGAAAGTTTTACAATATTTAGGAACACATAAACACATACTTAGATAAATATTTAGAGGATGCATCACTAAGTGATGCACTATTTTGGTTTGATAATAAAATCGGAATCAACTATTCACCTGAAAAATGTCATAATTATTTATCAATTTAATCTGCTGACTTCAATTTGTCAACCTTATCCTTGTAAGAAATGCATTAATATTGAAGATTGTAGTGACCTCTAGTAGAGGAAAATATACTAATAAATAATTTAGTTTCTTTATGCTTCGGTTGCTTACCTGAATTACTGATGAAATGGCAACAAACACTGGTGCTATTGGGAAGTTGACATTATTATACATTTCTTATTTAACAACAGGGTCATTAAAAAAAAGAGAGAGAGAAGGGACACTGGCAGTGAGAAACTTGTATTAAATACAGATTCTGTATATAGAGAGGCTCTGTGTTTGGTTTGGCTGAAGGATATTCAAAAGCCACTAAGCAAGAAAATGACTTTTGTTGTAGCCAAAGTCAACAATTTTTATTTCTGTTTCCCATAGGCAAGCATATGAGTCGAACACAGCACATTTCATATTTGTACATTTGGGGAAAACATGTAGAATTAGAATCATCATACTATGATTCACATACCTTATGCTCCGGAATGTTTCCTCACTGCTTCGGGAATGCTGCCTGAGCAAAGAATATAAAAATTAGTGACCCTATGATGACCCAGGACAGAGCTAGTATGGGTTCTGGGGTGGTCCACACAGAAAGCCACGCCTGATGTGTCAGTTATGTGAACATTTATTCTATAGCCTGACTCTAGAGCCTGTGATACAAAGGTCATAGTCACTTACTAAATAGAACCTCACTGGCAGGGAAATCTTCCCAGAGCCTTACTGAGTTATCGTTCTGATCTCACTAGCGATGGGAGTGTCTGGCACTCTCCATAAATGCCAAGGAAGAGGAGAGTGTTTTGAGGCAGAATTCCTACCCCCAAACATATACATGATGAAATGTACACATTTCCAGGGAGGCTTTTACCAAAAGTTCAGGCAAATCGAGAGATCTTTTTATGAAATACTGTTTCTCTACACTCTGACAGTTGTGTCTGCCAGACAACATGTTCGCAATAAACTTTGTAAACCTCCACATTTTAAGAAATCAATTGTAGATTTAAGGCTGGAAATAGAAGAAATTAATGAAAAGAAATTACTGATAATGTAAATAAAGTTTTCAACAGTGCTTGGCACATAGTACATGCTCAATAAATATAAATGGTAGCTATTATAATTTTATTATTTGGAAATATTCATATTTAATGACATGGTAGTATGTATACACATATTCATAAATATATGCACATATTTATGTATAGAATGGGTATGTATAAATAGAAAAGTGTCCAATTTTTCTAATTGCCAAAAACCATCTTTGCCTGTGAGGTAATTCATTGCTATTTACTATTTACTTGTTTCCTGTTAGGAGAGCACTATCAGAAGTGTGAAATGGCTCATCTATTTTAGTTAAATTTTAACCTACAAGCCTCCCCACAATTATTCTAAACCTAGCATTAAGCAACTTTGGCCATTGATGAGACACCTATCAATGAATTAAAACTGCAAAACATACTGCACAGTGCCACCTTTATCACAGAATAAAAGAATGTGAGGATTAGCAGGGGCTTCCGATGGCATCTAGTGCAATGCCTTCATTTTACAAGTGAGGAAAGTGGACCCGAAAGAGGTAAGGTGACTGGGTCAGAGTGCACAGGAAGTAGCAGAGGGGTCATTCCCAGACTGTTTGCCCAGTTTCATGATCTGTAATGTTTTTTCCCCTCCTAAAAAATACCCAGTCTGTCTGATTACACTAAGTGTGAAGCCATTACACTTAGATTTGCCTCGTTGGCCTCTTGTGGGTGATGACCTTGTAAGCCTCTCAAATGTAGAGAAAAGGGATTATGATTCTAAGATCATTGAACTGAAGGGGCCCAACAAGTCTCCTCTCACCCTCACCTTTTCTGCTCTGCTGTTGTAGACATCCAAAAACATAGGGGTCAGGCAACATCACTTCCTTTTAGAATAAAAAAGGGCATACCTTTGCTTTCCAAGTTTTTTTTTTTTTAATCCTTACCCGAGGATACTTTTTCTATTGATTTCTAGAGAGAGAGAGTGGAAGGAAGGTAGGAGGGGGGTGGCGGTGGGGGCGGGGGAGAGAGAGAAACATTGACTGGCTGCCTCCCACATGTGCTCCATCAGGTCTGGCGAACCCGCAACCAACGTACATGCCCTTGACGGGGAATGGAACCGCCACCCTTTGGTCCACGAACTGACGCTCTAACCCGTGTAAAACGGGCCAGGGCCCAAGTGTATTTTTATTTAAAAAAATATATTTTTATTGATTTCAGAGAAGAAGGGAGAGGAAGAGATAGAAACATCAATAATGAGAACGAATCATTGATCAGCTGTCCCCTGCACGCTTCACACTGGGATGCAGCCCACAAGCCCGCAACCTGGGCATGTGCCCCAACCGAGAATCTAACTGTGACCTCCAGGTTCATAAGTCGATGCTCAACCACTGAGCCACATTGGCCAGGCCCCAGATGTATTTTTAAAGAAAGTCTTTAAAATAGGTCATGGGAGTCTTTTGTATATCCAGATGCAACATTTTTAGCGAGAATTGGTTATTGGTGAGTTCAAGAAATCACTTGTCTCTGGTTCTCTGTTTGGAATGAGTGCTCCAATTGGACGAATTAGCCTAAAACCCTACCTGTAGGACTTAAAATGGGGTAGGGGCTGCAGATCCAAAGGCAGGATTTGGGTCTCTTTTATGTGTGCATTTACAGCACTAAGTGCAGGCTTGGGGCATTGTAGGTGCTCAGTAAAGTTTGTTGGGCAGATTAATGAAAGAAGCAGCAAGCAGAATTTCTGATTCTTCAGACTTGCCATAGGAATAGAAGAGCACTTTGATCTGGGGGCAGGGATTTGTGGTTTTTAAAGCTGTGCATCCCAAACATGATGGCCTGTGCACCACTCTGGTGACCAGAAAACCAACCAACCAGGCAAACAAAAACCCAAACACCCTTTAAAACTTCCCATCCACTTCTGGCAGCCACTGCAAAGCCTATTTCCATGTCTGAAGGGGCATATTGTGAACTTTAGTGGGTGAGCTGGGAGTGCACCCCTACTTCCTAGAGAAGGCTATGCTGTTCAGAGACGCCAGCCTACACCATTTGTTTACTAAGGGGCCGATTGAACAGCTGGCTCGTGGTACCTCACCTCTTTTGGGCACATCTATGGCAAAGCTCATTTCCAAGTTTCTTGTCTTAGTGGGGTTGTGTGTAGTATAGTGTTTCCCATCAAGGAGAAATTAACACTTAAGTTTGCTTGATGACATTTTAGACAGTTTCCTCCTTAATCAAAGAAGGCCTTGCCCCCCTGTCATTAGAATCCCAGCCAGCGGCAACTTCTGATTAAATTTGCCCATTAAGTGGTGGGAGAGGCTTCAGTGTCACTGCTGGAAAGATGGCTCCTCAGATAACTGTGTGCTTGCTGTAAAGCTACTTTGTGCCTGTGGCCCACCAGTAGGGAAAGGCATCCCAGCACAGAGTATGTGTGTATCAGGGCTGCCAAGAGACCTTGCAGGGCATAAATATATATACTTCAAGGAAGGAGCAACAATTGAGAATGGACAAAAGACACAGTCAGGGCACCCTCCCAAGGCCTGTGATTACACCAGTGACCAAAACTTTCTTGAGGAAAGCTCAGTCCTGCTCACTTTTAGAGACTGAAATCACACCTGAAGACATGTTTTGGGATTATGCGCACTGAGGTGCCTTTATGTCAGCATCGGCAATAAAACTTCTTTATGGTGATTACATTTTCTTTCCACAGACATCAGAAAAGAACAGTACCTGCCTTGTGGGGCTAAAAAGGATGCTGTGCTTCCTTTCTTAAAACCTTACACAGTATCCTCCACCTTTGGTTTTGAATTACAGAAAGACAGATATTTTTGTCTCTGAGCCAAGAAGACTGCATGCCATGCATCTTTCACGTGGTGGCTACATTTCACAAAAGCGGTGTTTTTACCTGATTTTTTCCTGTGGCATTTAAAAGCCTGCAGTGGACTTTGCCATCCCCAAGGTACCACTGTGAGTTGGTAGGAAGAAAAATATTAACTTCTCTTAAGCCTGAAGAGAGGTCAGCAACATGTCCAGAATCACACGGTGACTGGTGACTCAGAAGACCTGCTTGGGCAGTTTCTTAATCAGCCTGAAGTTTGGTTATTTAAACAGCAGGAGAAATTTATTCATTTTGGAAGTCTCTTACATTGTATTTCTAACTGGTCAATGTTTAGATTAAGGGGAAAATCACTTACTACCCCAAGTCAACCAAGTGAAAATAAAAATATATTCAAAAAAGTTTGTAGAGCCCTGGCTGGTGTGGCTCAGTTGGTTGAGCTTCATCCAGTGCACTGAAGGGTTATCAGTTCAATTTCCAGTCAGAACACATGCCTGGATTGTGGGCTCAATGCCCAGTTGGGGTGCATGCAGGAGGCAGCTGATCAATGTTTCTCTCTCTCTCTCTCTCTCTCTCTCTCTCTCTCTCTCTCTTCTCTCTCCTTCTTCTCTCTCTAAAATAAATAAAAACATATTTTAAAAAATAGTTTGTAGAAAAGGTCTCTCACAATAAATCTATAATTGGTTATTATTAAGCTAAAAAAGTCTATTTGAAAGATATCTCAAGCTTTTGAAGTGGATTTCATGGAGTAGCTCTCTGCTTTCATGACCATCCCCAACTCCACAGGCCACTGTGAGAAAAAAGCTCGAGGATGTCAAGATCAACATCTAAGTCCACTTGACATCTTTACATTTTTCTTATGTTTGGGTGAAAGCTGACTTTCCATATCCCTGGTTGCCATTTTTTCAGTCTTTACCTCAATGCTTGTACTGTAGACAAACTGTTACAGAATTAAGGGTTATTAATCAAATCATGGCAATTATTGATTCTAAATGAGTTTGCCCTTTTTATGTTCAGCTGTGGTTGAAATTCATATTTTTTTTCTGAATCAATAAAATAATCTTGTCCCTACTTTACCCTTTGCAGGTTAAACAATTCTAGTTCCCTTAACTATGGGATCTGTTTCTAACTCTCTCTGGCCAGCTGTCTGACTCCTCTGTGAGCCTGCTGAGTTTCCTGATAACGGTCTCTTGCGTAGTTTGGAAATCTACCCGTGCCAGCTAGCCCTCATCTTCCAAACAAAAACAAAACAACTCACATATTCCCCAGACCAGTAGGAGTGGCTCACCTTCCCCAGTTAGCATGTGTCATTTATGTCATACTAGAGGCCCGGTGCATGAAACTCATGCGCGGGGGGGGGGAATCCCCTCAGCCCAGACTGCACCCTCTCTAATCTGGGACCCCTCGGGGGATGTCTGACTGCCGGTTTAGGCCCAATCCCAGGCAGTCGGACATCTCTCTCACAATCCTGGACTGCTGGCTCCTAATTGCTCACATGCCTGCCTGCCTTGTCGCCCCCAACTGCCCCCCCTGCCAGCCTGGTTGCCCCCAACTGCCCGCCTCCCCCCAGCCGCCTGGTCACCTCTTACTGCCCCCCCTGTCAGCCTGGTCACCCCCAACTGCCCCCCTCTGTTGGCCTGGTTGCCCTTAACTGGCCCCCCTGCTGGCCTGGTCACCCCCAACTGCCCCCTCCCCCCTGCCGGCCTGGTTGCCCCACGTAGCCTGCTGTTCAGTCATTTGGTTGTCCCTCACTAACCCCCCTGCCAGCCTGGTCATAGGCAGCCATCTTGTGAGGGTGTGAGGGTTAATTTGCATATCACCTCTTTATTATATAGGATGTATTAGTACATGTAGTCATCAGTGGGTTTCTTTGGCCACTTTATTGAACAAGTTAAATCTAGATAGTCAAAAGTTTAGTAAATTGATCTGAAAAGTCTTAGCCACCTAATATGATAATGAAATTAAAACATATCTTTCAAGAAGACATTGGCTGTGACCATGACTAGAGAAGAACTCCCTAGAATTCTTGATAACATGGTGATTTAACGTTGCTCACTGAGATACATGGGTTTCCTCTAAATGATGATCATTGAAGAGCTGGTCCTACTGGATGTACAAAAAAGAACTTAAGAAGAAGGAAACTTTCTTTAGAAGTTGTAAGTAAAAGAAGCTAGGCTGCTAATAGTTTCTGTAGATTTTAGATGTGAAAAATTAAAGACACTGGTTTTAGTTATTAAAAAACATAAGCTTTCGTTCATCAGTTTATGTTGTTCATTATATTCCACAAATGAGTGAGATTATGTGATATTTATTTTTCTCTGACTGACTTACTTCGCTTAGCACATAAACTGATCAACAAAAACAGATCCAGAGACAGAGAAGCATTGATCAGAAGGTCAAACCTCAGAGGGAAGGCAGGGGAAGGTGCGGAGAAGGGGAAGAGATCAACTAAAGGACTTGTATGCATGCATATAAACCTAACCAAAGGACACAGACACTAGGGGGGTGAGGGCATGAGCGGGGAGTGTGTGTGTGTGGGGGGGCAATGGGGAGATAAGGACAGATATGTAATACCTTAATCAATAAAGAATAAAATAATAATAATAATAATAATAAAGCATAAGCTTAAACTTTTTGATGCCTTAATTAAATTCTTATTTTTTAAAATGTGTTCAAATGCAGCCTTTACTAGTTAAATTTCTAAAATAATATCACAAAAGCAGAAGAGTGACCAAATCTGCATGTATCTGCACTGTAGGAGCATCATGTCACCAGTTACTAAAGGGAAGTACAGGAGTCCAGTGTGCTTGTTAAAGATCTTACTGGAGAGGTATTGGGGGTGGGGTGCATGAAAATGTCACCAAGGAGAAGGAAAACCTAGGCATGATAATAAATGCAGCAAAAACTGAAGCTAAAGAAGCTACTTTTTTTTGGTCTGTGAAATCTGCTTTTGTTTGGTTCCCTTTACTGATGCCATATGAGGCCCTTGCACCTCTTCTCCTGTGTCTCCATTTTGAGCCTAAAGTAAAGACACCCAAGTTATGGGGTACATTCCAGGGATTTCAATCACTAAGTTCAGTGGGGGGAAATATCAAAACAAAAGTGGATTTCTCAGTTATTACTGTGGCTTTGCATAGGCCCAGGTTTTCACCCTTATGCCACCTCCCATCTCAACTCCCTGAAAAAAAAAAAAAGAAAAGAAAAATAAAGGAATGGAGCATATAATTTCTTCTCTTTCAGGTTCTCTAAGTAATCCTTGGATCTGGTTGAACTGTGCGTGAACATCATGAGGTCTCAATTCTTATCATATCAGAGTAGTCAGAGCTTATGGTTTAAAATTCCTTCTCTGATGGGTAGTTCCATCTATTAAATGTCCACTTTCAATGGTTGCCTATGTACACACTCTACAGTTAAGTTCTGATGGCAGATTTGCCCACTTGTTAAAGTGACTATCCATAGTCCAACAAATTCTACTTGCATATTTGCCAGCTGCCTGATGCAGCTGTAAAAAAGAAGGATCTCTTACCATTTGAG
The DNA here is from genome assembly GCF_000147115.1 of Myotis lucifugus. Classification (NCBI taxonomy): domain Eukaryota; kingdom Metazoa; phylum Chordata; class Mammalia; order Chiroptera; family Vespertilionidae; genus Myotis; species Myotis lucifugus. Next base: position 1,136,347 of record NW_005871067.1, on the reverse strand, counting down.
ACAGCATGGAGTAACCTGGAGAGTATCATGCTAAGTGAAATAAACCAGTCAGAGAAAGACAAGTATCACACGATCTCACTCATATGTGGAATCTAATGAACAAATAAACTGATGAAAAAAATAGATCCAGAGACATAGAAGCATGGAACAGACTGAGGAATCTCTTAGGGAAGGCGGGGTGGGGGTGGGGGGGTCGGGGGGGAGGTTGCGATGGGGGATGGGAAGAGATCAGTCAAAGAACTTACATGCATATATGCATAACGCATGGACACAGACAATAGTGTGATGAAGGCCTGGAGGGGGTTAATGGGGGGGGCGGTGGGGAAAGGGGGGCATTTGTAATACTTTCAACAATAAAGATAAATTTAAAAACGAACAAACAAAACCTTATATGTCTTCTACAAAGTGTATCACAGGACAAAGTGAAATCCTTGGTGTTTGAGTTTGTTCCCAAAGACTGTCTATTAACTCAGTTCATTCTTCTCAACAGGAAGTCAAATGGACTTGAGAAATGTAGAAAAGGATGCAACTGAGAGCTAAAGATGATAACAGATAGAGGTCAAATATACTCATGCAAAGAGGCATTTCACAAAAAGTTGCCTCTTTAAAGAAGAAATTAAATTATATTTATTTACCTAAATTTTCAGATGGAATCCACTTTGAAGAATATTTGGAATATTGAAACACATTCTTATTATAAAAATTGGACTTGTATTTCTCTAGAACAAGAATTGGATCCAGAAAAATAAAAAAGCTCAATAAGAATGCAGCAAAGTGTACCTTTAAAAGCATATATTTAAAGGTAAGATTATCTTTTAATGATAATTATTAAAAGTCCTCAAAATAACTTATGGAATATGAATGAAAAGTAGTCACAGTTATTTTTATATTTGATATAACAACTAAGAAGCTTTAAAAAAATATTAGAACAGAACAAAACAAATGAGATAACAGTCACTTGCCTCCTATCAAGCCTTTTCCCTAATATTTTGTAAGAAGAGAACATAAAAGTTGCATTTTTAAAGTTAGCTTATTGTGGAAGCTTATGGCTTTTAGAAATGAATGGTTAATCTTGGTTAACGCCTAGAGGAGATGCAGGTATTTTGTTTCAAAATGCACCTGGATAACAGGAGAGCTCTCCGCCACAGACAGAATTGCCACCGAGTAAGTAAGGGTTGTGCAGACCAGGGTTGGGAAAGAAGTCCACCTGGCAGGGAACTGAGGTAGGAGTGAGAGCAAACAAGATTGCAACAAATGTCAGGGTACAAATAATAATCGAACACACAAGAATTCAAAATAGGTTGTTTATATGGCCTTTCTTCCCTGACTGGAATAGAAGTTCCACGTGGGCAAGGTTTTTAATTTGGTCACCGCCATACCCCTCGCTTCTGGAAGAGGCCGGCTCAGAGAAATTGCTCCACAAATATCTGATGAGTGAAGGAACATAAACTAAGTTTCAGAAAACGGACTTGTCAAAGGAAATAAAATTCCACAACTACTGAATGAGTACCTAAGCAGCGCTATGCCAAGTGTCCATGTGTAATGTGGAAGTAACTGTTCTACACGACTGCAAAATGACGTGAGAATTAAATGTTAAAATGTAACCCCAGGGCCCCATTTAGGACTTCCTGAATAAAAATCCTGGGTGAGAAACCCAGAAACTAGCAAGCAAGTATCTAGGTAAGTCTCCTGTATACCAAAGACTGGACTCTACTAAAGGAGTGTTTTGTAGATTAGTAAAAGGATCTAATAAAGAATTCTCTCAAGCACTCACATTAGTATCTAAAATCTCAAAGGCAATGGAAGCTGATATTTAGGGTGGTTATTGTGGGCCAGGTACTATTGAAGATGCTTTCACACATAACTTAATATTCAATAATCCAAGTAGGTAGTTTTATTAAATCTATTTTTAAGGAAACAAGCTCCAGGGTAGTAATTAACTTGCCTAACATTGCACAGCAAGTACCTACAGGGAGTCCAAGCCCAAGTTTAAGTCCTGAGGCCAAGTGCTCCAGAACAGGGACATTCGTGGCACATGTTTTCAGGAAACATACATAGACTCAGTTTCTGATTGATTGAATCTGTCAATATGAATTTATGGAAATCAAGATTTGAGGTTTTAATTACTTAGGCCTAGACCTAGAGTCTCTAAATCATCTATCACTTTAATAATCATACTATAAAGCGCCGAGCCGCCGAGCGCTGGGTGATGTGGCTTGTTTGGGGAAGAGCTAGAAAATTCAGGTGCACAGGGGTGGGTGGGGAGGAGAGGACAACAGGAGAGGTGCAGACTGTCACATCTAACACTGCTGCTGGGCTCTGGCCCACCCCAGGTCAGGTCTTCTCATGTTTCAAAGGGAAGTCAAAAGTCCAGTTCCCATGTGAAATACCCTGATTTTTAAATATAGAAAACTAATTCAAAAGTTTAAAAACACACCTTGAAGGCCAAACAGGTCTGGAAAACAAGAAGAGGCAGATGGGGCTCCTGCCTACAATCTCTGGTCTGGACTGTGCAAATCCCAGCAGTTAAACGGCACAGAGTAACTGATATTTATTGGTGCAAATGATATTAGCGAAAATGGTGCAGACCCGAGACACGAGTCTGCATCCTGCTTCCATGAAGACAGAGTCTGGCTGTCATACTGCTGGTTTAATGTGATAAAACACGCATCAGATCATCTTTTGATTTCCTACAGATGTCTCAGATTTTTTTATTTTTTGGTAAACTGAACTGAGCCTTTCTGTAATGTAAGGTCGCCTCATTCGGGTTTTGGAGTGATCTTCAGTTGGCATTGACCAATTTTAAATTTTTGATTGCCTGGCCTTTCAGGTCTTTTAAAAGATAAATGGAGTACACTCTCTGCGTGAAGAACTTAGTTTTATTAGGCATCCGGTACTGCTTTACGAGCACTGCGTTAGTAAATTTCCTAACTGGGACTTCTTGCTGCTGAAGAGTTAAGCGGCTGTTTCTGCGCAGAACTTCTCTCTCACACACAAAAAGACCTGATATACCACATGATACGACGATATACGCGCCAGAACTAGCCCGTGAGTTTCAGTTGTTTACATTACACGGTCTAAACAGCTCTCCATTCTGTCAGTATTGGCACAGCTTCAGGGGACATTTTCCCGTCTATTTCGCGGCAGAGTTAAAAAGAGCCCTCTCCCTCTGTGCCTTTATTTTTGCAACGTGCATGCATTTACTTCGGGCTATCAAGGGAGGCAATGTTAACTGACCAAAGCAGAAATCATCATTCGGCCAAGTTCCTACAAAGCAGCGTCCCAAGTCAGTCTGACGTTGCTGGACGAGGACAGACGCACCGACTCGGCGTGGACGGACTGGAGACCCCGGCAAGGGCGGCTGCCAGGCTCCCTGCGTGTCAAGCCCCAGCCAAAGCCTCCGGGAGCGAAGCTGGTCGGTTCTGATCTCACGTATTTTCCTGGCTGTGTTTTTACTGCAGTTTCCCACTGTAACACAAAAGAGCATCGAAGGGGTAGGGCTGGGTTTTGAGAAGAGAAGCCGCCTCTCTCCCGGAAATGTGACGGAGCCGAGTCCCCAGCTGCGCCGCGGCCGCAGGCGAGCGCCCCCCTCCCTCCCTGCGCCGGGGGGCTGGGCGGGGCCGGGCTGCGGGGAGGGCGGGCTTCGTTTCTTTTTGTTTTGTTTTTGGTTGTTTCAGGAAAGCTCCCGGCGGTAACCAAATCCCCCCGCCTGCTCCCGGGCTTCAGAGGAACTAAAGAACTTAAAGAATGTGCTTATCAGGCCCGTAACGTCCACGGCGTCTTCCCTGGCTACGAGCAGGGCTCGCAGTCGCCGCCGGGAGGGCTCTGAACCCTCCCTCTCTTTTTACAGATTTCCCCCACTTTCTCCTTAAACACCCCCCCACCCCGCCTCCTTCCCTTCTCCCACTACACTCCTCCCCCAATCTTCCGCCTCCTCCTTCCCTAACTTCTCCCCCTCCTCCTCTTCCTTCCATCTCCCAGCCCCCGCTTCCTCCCCCACCTCCGCCCGGCTCGCACCTCCTCCAACTCCCTTCCCCCTTTCCCTCTTCCCCAGTCTCCCACCCCTTCTTCCCTCACTGAACTCCCCTCCTCCGCTCCTCCCCTTCTTCTGATGTCCCCACTCTCTCCTTCCCCACCTTCAACACTCCCCCACCTCCTTTCCCCCGTTTCTCCCCCTCCCCCAGTCTCCCACTTACTCCTTCCCTACTTCTCTCCACACCGTCGCTTCCTCCCTTCTCTTCCAGCCCCCACGGCCTCCTTTCCCTACTTCTGTCCCTTTCCGTCTCCCACCTCCCCCCACCCCCAGGGCTGCAGGCGGCTGCCTTCCCGGACGCTGTACGAGGATTTGGGCTGAATGTGGTTGCAAGGCCCCGGTCAAGAATTCAGAAGAGAAAGTTTGCGGGCAGGCGGTGGGGCTGCCGCGCGGCAACGGGGCCTCCAGGCTCCCCTCCGGTTTGCACCCAGAATCGGGCTTTCTACCTGGGCTGATGGCCCCCCCGCCCTGCGCTCTCCGGGCACAGAAAGGGGCGGGGTGAGGGAGGGGGCAGCAGGCAGGGGTTCGGAGGTAGGTGTGAAGACTGGGAGAACTGGACAACAGAGCCCCAGGGAAGGAAGTGTGTGCTATTTTCGCTGCCAGAAATGATGGCCACTTCAAATCAGTGGATCCAGCACCACAGCCAGAGAGCACAGTACCTTCTTCCCCAGAGGACAGACTCAACACATAGTAGGTACCAGGTAAAAAACAACTAACTTGTCAGGCATTGTGCTAAGAACTTTGCCAAAATTTAAAAAAATATATATTTTTATTGATTTCAGAGACGAAGGGAGAGGGAGATAGAAATGACGAGAGAGCATCATTGATTGGCTGCCGCCTGCATGCCCCCTATTGGGGACCAAGCCCACAACCCTGGCATGTGCCTGGGACCTTTCAGTCTGCAGGCCGACATTCTATCCACTGAGCCAAACCAGCTAGAGTAAACCTTGCCAAACTTGTTGCATTTCATCCCTGTAACAATCAGGAGAATCTTTTATTCTCATTTTACACACGTGGACACTGAGATATGGATAGGCTAATGACCGCACACTTCATGGCAGACCTATGACTCTAACCTACATCTGTCTGACTCCAAAGCCTGTTACAATGTCTGAGTATTTGCTGGCATAAGATAAGATGAAAGACACCTTGTTTGGAGGATAGGCAGATCAGATTTTGTGAATGAGAGAGAGAGAGAGAGAGAGAGAGAGAGAGAGAGAGAGAGAGAAGAAGAAGAAGAAGAAGAAGAAGAAGAAGAAGAAGAAGAAGAAGAAGAGGAGGGGAGGGGAGAGGAGAGGAGAGAGAAAGAAAGCTATAAGAAGGGCTCTTGGTGGCTAATTGGGCTCAAATATAAAAGCAGCCCTAGCTGGTTTGGCTCAGTGGATAGAGTGTTGGCCTGTGGACTGAAGGGTCTGGAGTTCGATTCAAGTCAAGGGCACATGCCGGGTTCTGAGAGCTCGATCCCCAGTAGGTGGCGTGCAGGAGGCAGCCATCAATGATTTTCTCTCATTGATGTTTCTATCTCTCCCTCTCCCTTCTTCTCTGAAATCAATAAAAATATATTTAAAAACATAATAAAAAATGAAAACAGGGCCTAGCAGTCATTTCTGCACAGGGCCTCTCATGCAAACTGCACGTCACAGAGAAGCCTCTGTGCTAAACTGCCTCTGCTGAACTGCCTGCCTGCACTCTATGCAATCAGAGCCAGCCCTTATAAAATAATTCTATTTCAACCCATCCAATCGGAGCTGTGCAGCTCTGACCAATCAGAGTGTCTCTACTCTGACAAATCAGGACAGTAACTTTTAGACGAATCAAACTGCAAAGATTTGGAGTCCTCATTTGCATAAGGGTGGATCAATTATGGTTCAGGAGCAGGGATTCCTGTCCATATAAGCCAGCTCCTCTCTAACCGTAAAGTGCACCTTCCTTTTCCACTAACTAAAGGCTGAAAACTGTATCCCTGGCTGAAATTAACCCAATCTTGGAAGAGCAGAGCTGTATAAACACAGGGGCCTGGCCCCCCAGGGCTGCCTCACTCCTGTGCTGTTTCACAGCCATGCTGTTTCACAATTGAGCTGTTTTGCACTGAGTAAAGTTTTCTTCTTTCCAGCACCCCAAATTGGGGATTCCCAAATTGGGGATTCCTGTTGGCATTGAATTAGTGCCAATGACTATGCCTTGACAAATTGCAGGCAGGTTATGCTCAGAGTTCTCCCAGACTTGTATTTCATAATGGACTAAATCAGCACATCTTTACCCCTCAGATTGCAACATCCTGAGGCCTTTCATCAGCAGGAGTCTGAATTCCTAGACCTTCTCCAGGGTGGGAGCTAAGGAGCTATTGTCTCTAGCTAACCAAAGTCTCCTGTGATTCCTTAGGGAAAAATCCCCAGGGCCCTAGGCTGGTAGCCCTGTACAAAAGTACTGGTCTATCCAATGGGATTACTTAAAGTTCCCCAATTCCCATTCTTCTACAAAGGAATATACAATAGTGAGGAGGAGGAGGAGACCAACAAGGCAAGTTAAGCTTGAAGATTTAATGGGACCCTTGCAACAAACCCAGAAATCTCTGCTGTACTATGAAGGACACTAGAAACAACTGGGACCCTTGGCCCCTGTGGTATATTACAAGCTATTCACTCTGGTGGAGACTAAGGAGATAGGTACTCCCTGGTGTGGTTCAGCATGTATGTGTGTTGTTTTCCTGTTTATTCCCAGCAAATATAAAAGCACACCTGGTACTATTAGGCTCCTTCAATAGTTTCTTTTCAGAATGTTTCAAGATACCACTAAGGATATTTTGGCTTAGTAGTTATTTTTACTACTACTTAACATCTACACTACTAAGTCACCAGAACACACTCTAATCATACCCAAAAATGAGATAAAGATTTGACAAGCCCAGCCTTCTAAGAAAGGCAGTGGGAAACCTGGTTCTCAAATACAGTGTTGTACACACGTTTCGACAGAGTGCAGAAGAATTGGTGTTTAAAACGCTGTGTCATGGATAATACCTCAGGGTGCTCTCTAATGGTTCATTTATTTCTAAACCACGTGCAGCTACCATATTGATAAACAATCCTTCCCCCTCCACCCCCCAACAGGATCACTAGGAAGTTATCCTCCTGGTTATCCATACTCCATTTTTAAGGTGAAGAGCTAAAGCCACCAAAAGGGGCTTATGACACCAGAGCCTTGTGTTTTTTTTGGTGTGGGTGGGTGAGGTAGCAGGTCTGTGTCTCCTTAGGTGGACATCCAAGTGGAAAAGAAAACAGATCCCCTACCACGGAAGGGGCTGCAAGGGTTCCGGGCAGCCTCTCCACACAGAATTGGGCCATTTTTTTCAGGGTGGCCAACTTTTCTCCAGAGTCCTATTAGGACAGCCTGATGGTAGCTGCTAGAGTGCAGGCTGCCTCGAAGGAATTCCTCTTCCTTCAGGTTCCTAAGTCAGGCTTTCCTTGTGAGGAGTGGGGGCATCCTGAAGGTTGGCCAGAGGGTTTCCTGCCTATTGGAGAGCACACAAGACTTGGTTGGAAAGTTTGTAAGGAGGACATTCTGAGAAAAGGGAAGTGTGTGGAAGGCCGCCTGCCCTGTTTAGCGGAATTCCGACTTAGGGGAGACTTAGGGGAATGTCCAAGGTGGTGCCCCTAATTATTCCTTGACCTTTCCAAACAAGGCTGTGCACGTGCAGACCCCCGGTGTTTACTGGAATCCCTATGCTTCATCCCTGGATGCCCTTGCCTAGAGGACAATGTAAACACATGTGTCCTCCCAAGATTACTCACCCTACTGATGGTATCAAAAGATAAAAATTCCAATAAAGGCCTAACGAGGCAGGCTATTGAGGTGGCCTGGCTTCTTCAGCTGGGCCGTCCCTTAGCTCTCTTCCCCACAGTGAAACTGTGTCAGAGTAATCTGTTCATCCATCGTTCAGGGGCTGCTGGTCAGCCCTGGCAAAGTGGTGCCTCGTGTGAGGAATCCCAGCACCTCCCCTCTGCAGGACATCCTAAAGACGAAAAGGGAATCAGGTAAGTTAAAATGAAGCCGTACCTGAAACTGACATCCCACCCGCCTCCCTAAGCAAGTGCAGTGACTCCGAGCCGATCTCTCATCTGGCCCTTGGAGCTCTTTGCTGCTTGTAGGCCCCCCTGCACATTCACCTGCCAGCCCTGTTTGCCACCACCATGTGCCATGCCCTTGACCTTTGCATGAGACACAATGGGCAATGCAGGTGTTTGCTTCCTGACCAGCCCATCTACAAAGACACTGTATGGGTCTCAGGTCTGGCTCAGGGACCACACACTCTTAGGCCTTGGCTGTGGCAGAAGAATGAGGGAGGCACTCAGACCTTCCAGTACCTCTTAAATCTTCCCAGACAGCCACCTACTTCCTCAGAGCCAGGCTGCCGCTTCTGTTGCCAGAGATGAACTGCAAGTCATAAAATCAGATGAAGTTCTGTATAAATCTTGCCAGCTTGAAGAGATTATAGGAAGTTGAAGATGAAAGGGATATCAAAGACCATCCAGTTCCACCTCCTCATTCTGCCGCTGTAAAGACTGAGGCCAGGGAGCCCGACTGGTGTTTCTCAGTGGTTGAGTGTCCATCCATGAACCAGAAGGTCATGGTTCAATTCCCATTCAGGGCATATGCCTCGGTTGTGGGCTCGATCCCCAGTAGGGGGTGTGCAGGAGGCAGCTGATCAATGATTCTCTATCATCATTGACGTTTCTATCTCTCTCCCTCTCCCTTCCTCAATAAAACATACAGTGGGGCCTTGACTTACGAGTGTCCCGACTAACGAGTTTTTTGAGATACCAGCTGTCTCTCGGCCAATTTTTTGCATTGAGTTGATAGAGTAATTTGAGTTAATGAGCTCCTTAACGAGCTCGGTCTCGGAACGAATTAAACTCGTAAGTCAAGGCCCCACTGTATTTAAAAAAATAAATCAATAAAAATATACTTTAAAAAAAGCACTGAGGCCAAGGAGGTGTGCTGATGACCTGGCCATCACAGCTGCTCCATGGTGGGAGTTGCACCAGTCTCCCAGGGCTGTGGCATGACTTCCTTGCTGTCCCACTTATCTATAGCATCTTTCGAAAACAGCTAAGGAGAAATCAGTCCTCCAGCATCTTCATCTTCATGTTTCTAGTTGATAAAAATTGGCACTTTTTTTATTTTTTTGATTTTTTTACAGAGAGGAAGGGAGAGGGATAGAGAGAAACATCGATGAGAGAGAAACATCGATCAGCTGCCTCCTGCACACCCCCTACTGGGGATGTGCCCGCAACCAAGGTACATGCCCTTGGCTGGAATTGAACCTGGGACCCTTGAGTCCGCAGGTCGACGCTCTATCCACTGAGCCAAACCGGTTAGGGCAAAATTGGCACTTTTGAAAGTGGGGGGCCCCTCCAGTCATGGAGGGTCAATGCTGATTAAAAGCAGTGGAAAACAGGCAGGCGACTGATGGCATAATTGCCAGCCTCCTCCATGGCACTCTGTTATTCAAGTCTTTGGCAAATACCAACCCACAGAGTCAATTGCTAACTCCAATCACCTGAACTTCGTTGGCCCTCGGAGGGAGAGAAAGCTGGAGGAAATCCCATTTCCACATCTAGTTTGCCTTGGATGGGAAGCTGTTTGGCCGTTAGTAGCCTTCAGAGAGTAATGCAGATTCAGGACCTATAATACCTTCTGGCCTTTCAGGGACAGTTGTAGAGAAAAACTCACAGGTGGTTCTGGCTTTGTCTTTGCCTTAGTTAAGACCCTTTGGTTGCAGGTAATCAACTTGAGCTTAAGGGAACTATGTGTATAAAGTTGAGTCTCATGAGGCCCAGGAACAGATAGCTACTGGGACTCCAGGGCAGGACTTCTTAAGCTCTCATCTCCACTTTGAGTTTCTTTTTGCCATCAACTTTCCTTTCTTCTCTATGATCATTCAACAACTCTGGTTCCTTGTCTGATACTGAAGAGATTAACCCTGGTGATTGGACAAGTTCAGGCCAATACGGAATTCCCAGGGGAGAGACTGTGATTGGCAAAACTGGTTCCAATCAAGGATGGCCCCAGGTAGGGTACCCTGAGACAGGTGTGGCTGGGAGCAGGCATCCTTATGGATGCTGGGGGTAGCACTCCCAGATAGAAGAGAGGACAGTGTGCAGACATTTTAGACGTGTGGCTATCATATCCTTTAATCAAATTAGTTCTTGATATAGAAAAAGCAGATGCTCCAGGTGGGAGGTCTGAGGATCAATTCAAACACTGTGCAGATTTTTATTATTTGCCTAAATTATTAGTGATAAATTGTCTATCATAGAGCTGTATTTTTTAGATAGCAATTTCCTTACAATTCAACCCCTATTCAAGAGCTCTATTCAGAAAGCCCATTCAGACGACCTGAGAATCAGCTTAACCTTTTATGTGACTCTCATATATTTTCATCCTGTTGAGCCAGTTAGATACATACTGAGAATGGAATAAAAAAGTATAATTTTTAACTTGTATGTGTTGAGCTATATGTATTGTAAACATAACATTCAAACCTGTAAAGAATTTTTGTGAGTTTATTTGAGCCAAACTGTCTCAAATTGCTGGGAAGCAACATCTCAACGGATTGGGATAGAGCTCCAGAGAATGGCGGTTTCTCATCTATTTTTATACATTACAATCAAAGGAAGGGACGTAGGTGGGTTACATGAAATCCATTGATGATAGATTAGAGAGGTGGGAGAAAGCAAAGTGGGGAAACTCCTGGGATTGGATAAAAAGTAAAATGATAGGCACATACTTAGATGGGTGCAGGAACAATTAACATGAAAACAATGAAGGAATTTGTGGTATCTGTCCTGGCACCCAGGCACATTGGGTTGTGCCCCAAGGGGTCTGGAAAAAGGGAAGTTACAAGTTACCCAGACATTTCATGGATATGTTATTATAGATACAAAAAGACAGATAGGCTCAGTTAAGGTAAAGGTTGACCTTGTCAGTGAAGATACCAGCCTAGGACGTAACTGCCCATCATAACTGCTTTTAGTTAAAGTTTAATTTCAGATCATCCTTTGTGGTGACTTTAGGTCTCTGAGTTTTCAAGACCACCATACAGATCTTCCCTGAGCTTGTCAGGTTAGCATGTGGCCCCTTTCGTCCACAGTATATATATTGGTAGGCATGTAAATGTATCTATCTAATATAGATTTAGATCTACAGAAGAAATATGACCAAAAACTAGTAACACTAAAAAAGAAATAAAAGCCAAAAACAAAACAGGTAGCCACTGAGCAAAGTGACAAAAGATGGATGGGCTAAAATTTCTGGCTTGAACTGATTGCTAAACTTAGCGTTGACTTTAATATTCAAGGAAAGGAAGAAAATGTTATGAATTCAATAGCTACTATTATTTTAAAAGTATAAATATTTAGAATAATGATTCTCAAAATACAGTCCAGGGACTCTTCCACAGATAAAAATTATTTTCATAATAATACTAAGACATAGTTTACCACTTTCACTGTTATTCTCTCATGAGTGTACAGTAACATTTTCTAGAAGCTACATGGCCTGTTATATGATCATAGATCAAATGCAGAAGCAGATATGAGAATCCAGCCAGCTGACTTCTAAGCCAGACATTCAAGAGATTTGTAAAAATTTTAAATGTCATTGTCCTCACTATTGTTTTGGAAAATATATTTTCATAAAACATCTATACATATAAAAGCCTAAGCAACCCCCTGACCATCCAGTAGCTATGATGCACCCTGATCACCAGGGGGCAGACGTTCAATGCAGGAGGGGAAACCACAGGTATGGAAACATGGAACAAACTGATGAATCTCAGAGGGAAGGAGGGAAGAGATTAACCAAAGATCTTATATGCATACTAGAGGCCCAGTGCATGGGTTCCTGTACTGGTGGGCTCCCTCAGCCTGGCCTGTGGGGGTTGGGCCAAAACCAGCTCTCCAACATATTCCAAGGGGTCCCGGATTGCTAGAGGGTGTAGGCCAGGCTAAGGGACCCCATTGGTACATCAATCTGTGCACTGGGCCTCTAGTTAATTATGTTGATATGTTGTGGATTTATTGCTGTTATTTTAAATGAATTAATAAATTCCTGGCAGGAGGACATCACGTACCAGGTATTGGATTTACTGGTGATTTAAGTTACAGTAGTCCTCCTCTGTAATGATTGTTTAAAGGTATGAAATGTTTTGGGAGGATTGAGTATAGGTACCTGGTAAACAAAAAAATACATTAGAAAGTATTATATTTGTATTACAAAAGAGTTTTCACTTTGGAAACACTGGACTTAAAAAGGAAGTAATTAATAAGATTATTGGTTGAATGCTTGATCAGTTCATTGTCTACTTGAAATATGACTCAAATAATCACAATTGACTCACAATTTTATAGTGACATATATAATGCATTTAGGAAGACAAAACTGGTACAAATTACAGTAAAGAAAAAGAAAGCAAGTTTTTAGGAGTAGCCAATGTCTGATGTTAGGTGAGCCTCAAGCCAGGAGGCAAAGTCCAGAGCAGATAAAAAAGAGGCATCCAAGAAAATATGAACTGCAAGGGTAAAGCAGACTTAATTTCTTTGTTTGACAGAATGGTTGGGCTAGAAGGCTAAGGCAGTGCATGTTAATTTCCATATGACATTAGACAAAAATCTTTTATAGTCCTTGTTGATTAATGGAGAGCTGTAGAGTAGGTGTAGTGCAAATTAGATTGATTTGCAGCTGGTTGAACAATTACTTCCCAAAAGTCTTGATAATGAATCCATTTCAACTTCGGAGGAGGTCTCTATTGACTTGCCACAGGATTCTATCTTCAGCCTTAGTCAGTACAATATTGCTACAAGTGATACTCTGAAAAAATTGGTGATGACAAAGATGGAAAGACTAGCTTCTACATTAAGATGCTAGAATCAGGGTCCAAAATACTTGTAAAGACTGGAACAATGTACCAACTCTAATAGGATAGAACTTAATAGGGAAGTATCCACCATTGGGCCCTGAAAAGCCATTCAAACAAGTTCAGGTTGTTTGGAACTGGCATGTGTAAATGAAGCCAGGATGAGGAAAATACAAAAATGTATCTGTAAAGACTTTGTTACTATTAAGCCACTACTTGGCTTCTGGGATGTTTCTTGAAGTTCTGTGACATTAGTAGGTGTTAGGCCAGTGGTCAGGAGGGTAAGGCTAGCGAAGAAACTCAGATGAGGAGTGTGGTTTAAGAGTGAAATATGCAAAAGAAAATAATAAACTGACCCTAGCTGGTTTGGTTCAGTGGATAGAGTGTTGGCCTGTGGACCGAGAGGTCCCGGGTTCGATTCTGATAAAAGGCACGTATTTTGGTTGCAGGCTCCTCCCTGGCCCTGGCCCTGGTTGGGGCATGTGCAGGAGGCTACCAATCGATGTGTTTCTCTCACATTGATGTTTCTCTCTGTCTTTCCCTCTCTCTTCCACTCTCTAAAAATCAATGGAAAAATATCCTTGGGTGAGTATTTATTAATAATAATAATAATAATAATAATAATAAAATCAATACATGGATTCTTTAAATGCTACAAGAGGGGTCTCAGATTGTATTAATAGAAATATTATGTCCAGAATAAAGAAGAAGTTAGGCCTTACTAGCTTTATTGGAAGCAATTCTGGGTTACTCCCTTCAGTGTGTGGCCCTGTGAAGGCCACATTGCCGGAAGCTAATTCCAGCATGTCAGCAGGGCTGAATCATCTGGAACGGCTGAGGGCATTTCATAAATGATTGCTTGCTGCCAGACAGGTGAGGGTATTTTAATCTACATGTTAGTGCCTCCTACTGGTCAAACACCTGAACAGCCAAAGGCAGTTCCCCCAATCTGACAATGGATTCTGTATACTAAACCTTGGCCTTTGATATGTATATCTACCTTGCTTTAGGACAATTTGTGTTAATAAAAAGCAAGGGGTCCAGAGAGACAGAAGAACTTGGTTCCTTTAGCTAAGTCTTCTCTGGCTCCCCAAGATGCCTTCCAAAATTATGTTTCATCTCTGGACTCTTTATTAATTTACATGCAACGCCTTCTCCAGCTTCCTGAACCTTTCTAGATGCTGGAACAAGACCACCGGCATTACCACATGACTCCTGGCTACCTCTCAAAACTCACTTTTGACCTTCTCTCCTCTTACTGTCTCCACTTCAGCCATACTGACTTACTTGATATTCCTCAAACATCAAGCATTTATTATGGTAGGGCTTCTGCTCTTCCCCCTACATATTCACATGGCCCATCTCCTCAGTTCTTTCAGGTCTTTGCTCAAATATCACCACCTCATTAGGACTTAGAAACAGTCCTAGTTCCCAGTCTCTTTACCTTGCTTTTCTGTCAGTGTATTTACCATTACGTGACATTACATTATAAACTTATTTGTTTAACTGTTTATTTTCTGTATTCCTTGGTAGAATATAAGTCTAGGAGGGCTGGAGTTTTGTTTGGTTTTCTCTTACATCCCTCGTTCCTCATATACCTTAGGGACTCAATGAGCAATCTGAGATGGACTCAATGAATAAAATAAGGCCATACTGCACAGTACCAAGGGAAGCCTTTAAGAGCTATGTCAAACATTGGAGGAGCGACTTCGTGGGAGAGGTTTTCCTCACACAGCCAGGCTAGAACAACGAGTGGGCACGTGAGAAAGAGCTTGGGAATCTTGGACTCTGTCTGAAGAGATGTTTCTATGAGTTGGAAAAGGTGGGATACTCAGCATTCTGGCCATGAGAATGTGAGAAAGCCACCTGCGAGGGATATTGTTTGGAACTTGCAGTAGAGAGCACTTAAAACTTTCTCTGGTCCAAAATGTTATGTGATTGTCACAGGTCAGGACACCTCTTTCTTGTTTAAACATTTTTGAATTTGGTCTACCAAAATGGTTTTTCTATGTGAACACATTTGCACTGTTTTGAATGTGATAATGGGATTCAATCTGTAGGAATAATGCCCATTTTCTGAAAGACGGTTTGGAATATGTGGGATTTAGAGAGACTTTGATTTCATGGGTATTGTGTGTCATTCTCTGAGAGCACCCTAAGAGGGATTTAAATGTATCTAATTCTTCTTATTCACATGTCCAGTGTGTTTACCAGCCTTATAAATGTTGCTTTCTGAGTATCTTTCTAGATAAAACATGGCATCTGTTCCAAGGAGAATGATTTTAGCATTCAAGCACTGAGAAAGGAGATGAATTATTCCATGGTCATCAATTCAGGTAGTTAGTTAGGAATTATCCTGGTATGGACAGACAGACCAAAGAGTAAACAAGACTCTGGTATGCTTTTTCAATGAGGCAAAAATTGTCTTTTTTGAAAAGAGCACTAACTGTTGAATATTAACATAGAGCTCAGAGAACACAAAGGTCAGTGAATTTTTATAAATTAACATAAACATAAAAACATAACGTTGCTTGTAGAGGTCTCTGTGTTTCTTACTCAAAGGAAAACAGATAAAATATCAGTGTGGAGAAACTCCAGATGCCTTCCAGCTAATATCTCCAGTGTGGACTTACTCCCACAGTCCTGAAGCAGGCCAGGAGCAGAGATATGACCTGAAAGTATGTTGTGGGAATTTGTGACTGTCTGGCTGTGCAATGAGATTTTTGCTGCCTAGAAATGTCAGAGGTTGGAACCCCAAGGCTAGTGTTCTGCTATCTTAATAAGTAGAACGTCTTTACTGGAATTCTTTGAAAACTTATTTCAAAAAGCAAACAAAAAGCCCAAACATAATTTCAGCACATGAAAACAACAATAACCAAAACTGAGCTGTATGAAAGCTACATAAAGGCTAAAATTTCTTCTCCCAACAGCAGCCAGATGCTAGGATATAGTTTCATGAAAAGGGAAGGAAAGTATATAGTTGTTTGATACTAGTTCCCAGGAACATCCCAGGAGGTGAATTTGTAGGGAAATGGGGTCATTGAAATCAGAGCAGACCCAAGATCAGAAATTGGGAGGCTCATGCCTGGCCAGCGTGGCTCAGTGGTTGAGTGTCTACCTATGAACCAGGAGGTCACGGTTTGATTCCTGGTCAGGGCACATGCCTGGGTTGCAGCGTGATCCCCAGTGGTGGGTGTCCAGGAGGCAGCCAATCAATGATTCTCTCTCATCATTGATGTTTCTATCTCCCTCTCCTTCTCCCTTCCTCTTTGAAATCAATACAAATATATACATAAAAAAAGAAATTGGGAGGCTCTTATTTCTTTATCCTGGGATACAGGACAACCCATGTCCTTCCCTGGGTGTCAGCACCAGATGGTGGCTTTCCTATGAGACTGGCCTTCCTCTTCTGGTTCCTCTTGTGCCTTTACAGAGTAAATCAGTGGAATCAAGACAACTAATGGACAGATTCAAAGCAATTTCATTGCAATTTCTTGTTTATCCTTTACTGGCCTACCATCCCCACTGGGCAGCCAGCTGCTTGCTCACTGTTGTATCCCCAGCACCTAGCTCAGCCCCAGCACTTGAACGTTATTGTAAAGTGAAGTGAACAGCTCCAAAGGAACACAAGTCTACATTAACCTTCTTGTAACCCACGGCACAGATCACATGGCTTGGTATGACAGCAGGGTTTTCTTCCTCCAAATTGCCTTGGATTTTCAAGGAACGGCATCAGAAGTGCATCTTGTCACCCAAAGACTCAGTTCTTGGTGGTCTGGGTATGAGGGCAGGGACTGAGTCCTTGCCCACCTGAATCCCATATAGTGCCTGGCACCCTGCAATAAACATTCGTTAAATAAAAGAACAGTGATGGCAATTGGCCAGACTTTTGCTTGGCGGGCTGTTGTCATTGCCCAATAAATGGGCCTCTTTCAAAACGACATGTTAGGCAAGTGGATTTCCCTAAAGGGAAAAGCTGTGAGGGCAGCAGGCCTTTTCCCTACCGCTTTCTGGGAAGGTAGGTGAAGAGAAACATGGGACAAAACTCTCCAGGGTTGTGGTCCTGCACTGACCCATGGCCTGAGGTTTTAGTGGGGAGCTGCGCTGCTGGCTTGACTGGTCAGATGATGAAAGCCCCAGAAACAGGAGCCGGCAGGTTTGTGGCACAGGCGTTTCCTCTCCACGTGACACGGTGGCTCCTCGCGCTCCCCCCAGCCTGCGCTGCCACCAAGTGTCTCAAAGGTGAGGACGCAGACCACTGCCTCAGAGGCCGCCGCCCTCCTCGCCGCTCCTTCCTCCTCCGGTGCCTCCGTTTGGTGACTCACCCAGGGGCTCCTACGCCAGGAAAGAGACACCTGCCGGTGGAGCGCCACAGTGCGGGTCCCCGCGGGCCCTGGCAGCCGGCTGGCCCGGCCTGGGGGGACGGGGGGGGCAGGGAAGGGTCAGCAGTGCACCGCGTTCTACTTTGCAAGCTGGTTCTTGATTATACTTCCAAGGACACAACGTAATCTCATCTTTGCACATTCTGTGAAAGATTGTAAAACAGACAAATATTCAGATAGAGTTCAAATGTCCCCTGCCTTGGCCCTTCTCGACATCTTCAGCCATCTGCTGTTCCCAGAGCTGCTGGGACAGGAGAACACAAGAACCGATCCCCAGACTCAGAGGGTCCTTGAAAAGGAGGGCAAAGCCTCACTGGATTTAAGTTCAGGTAGGCCGGCCAGATTCAAAGCCGTGTGTGTGTGTGTGTGTGTGTGTGTGTGTGTGTGTGTGCGCGCGCGCGCAAGTATGGGAGGGTGTGCAAGGTGAAAACTGGATGCACTAGAAACCACAATGAAAGAAGCCAGCAAAGTGCAGTGAGAACACATAAGAACGACTTAATGAGCCATGCGACCTGGGGAGCACAGTCCAGCTGCAGAGGCAAGACTAACCCCCACTTGTAGTCACGGACCTTCATTGCCGCCAGAAGACAGGACTCCAGGAAAGCTGGAGAAGTAAAAGGTCTTCTTGGGGCTGCTGATCTGGAGCTAACGCCTTCAGTATGGAGGAGATTTGAGTCATTGGAAAGATAGAGGATTTCCACTCTGGGAAAACAGTGGCTTAAAGTGAGATGCCACGGGCTAGGTCAGGTGTGTGGCATAGTGTCACTGTGGCCCACATGGAACCACAACTGGTTCCCTACAGCGGAGGAAGTGCACAGTGAGCCTGGAATTTGTATGTGGGATGGTTAGAACCGTGGTTCTCAGAGCACTGACAGCCTCACCTGGGAACTTAATAGAAATGTGAATTTTGGAGCCCCACTTTCCACAGACAGAATCAGTTTTGGGACCGTGCCTTAGGATCACTCAGGTGGTTTTGATGTTCTCCAAAGTTTGAGAACCTCTGAATTAGAAAATGGAGAATAGAGGAGCCAGTTGGGATTGGGGTGGGAAGGATTCCAGGTGTGGCAGTGAAAGCTGGTCTTCAGATGAGTATAGGGTGCACCACTGACAGGTATCAGATGTGGGGTGGCCATCTAGTTTGTGAGGGAGAGAGCACTAATGTCATTTGATCCTGTTCAGTTTAGTGTGATGTCAGGGCATCCACACAGAAATTCCTCAGGCAGCTGGAAGTCAAAGCCTGAAACACAGGTGGATGTTCAGGGATGGGCCCACCTGTGTGGGGTGGGAATGAAAAAAATGGGTCGCCTCACTGAAGAAATAAGTATAATGAGATGTGAACAGACAGAAGACAGGAGAACATAAAGTTAGAAGCTTACAGGAAGAGCTGGTCACAGAGAAAGAAAGAAAATGCAGTTAGCACAGTGCTCCTAAGGCAGGGAAAGAGATTCAAGAAAGAGTCAAAGGGAAGGAAGAGAAGGCCTCAGACATAAGCTGGCCTAGGGCAGTGTTTTCTGACCCATTAGAGGCCTGTGAAGCAATATCATTGTGAAACCAGCATTTAAAATAATAATAGAAAATGTCAGAGTGTATATCACATAACAAAGATAGAGTTTCATAAAACTTCTATTTAAGATATATTTGGGGGGCGGTGAACAACAACATAATTTCTGTGGCATTCTTTCCAAAAATGTATAAACTAAGTGCAATTATGATAGAACAGCAGGCAAACCAATGTGGAGGAACATTTGACAAAATAACTGATCAATGCTCTTCAAAACCGTTGAGGTCATAAAAGTCAAGAGAAGTCTGAGGAACTGTCACAGACTCAGGAGACTAAGGAGAAATAGCTAATGCAACATGGGATCCTGGAGAGGATCCTGAAACAGAAAAGGTGCATTAACACAAAACTGGGGTCTTTAGTTTGGTTAGTAGTATTGCACCGATATTAATTTCCTGGTTTTGACAATTGCATTATGGTTTTAATAAGTTATGTGGTTAACACTAGGGGAAGCTGGGTGAGGATGTCTTAGTTCCTTGAGGCTGCTATAACAAAATGCCACAAGGAAGTAAGTGGCTTATAAAAAACAGACATTTATTTCTCACAGTTCTGGAAATTGGAAGTCCAAGATCTTGGCGCTGGCAGATTCTGTGTCTGGTGAAGGCCACTTCCTGGCTCAGAGATAGTGTTTTCTTGCTATGTTCTAGGACAGTGATGGCGAACCTTTTGAGCTCGGCGTTGTCAGCATTTTGAAAAACCCTAACTGAACTCTGGTGCCGTGTCACATATAGAAATTTTTTGATATTTGCAACCATAGTAAAACAAAGACTTATATTTTATATATTTATTTTATATATTTAAATGCCATTTAACAAAGAAAAATCAACAAAAAAATGAGTTCGTGTGTCTCCTCTGACACACGTGTCATAGGTTCACCATCACTGTTCTAGGAGCTCGGAGCTCTCTGGAGCCTCTTTTAAAAGGGCACTAATTCCATTCATGAGGACTCCCTCCTCAGGACCTAATCACCTGCCAATTACTCCACCTCCTTAACATCATCACATTGGGCATTAATTAGGATTTCAACACAGCAAGAGATATATGGAAATCCTCTGTGCTATTTTTGCAACCTCTTTGTAAATCTGAAATTAGTTCAAAAAAAGGTTTAAAAACAAAATGTATTTTTGTATATGTGAATTGGGTGTGGGTAGTGGTTCCTGATGTAAAATATGGTGAGTTGTGGTGAAAAAGTTTGAGAGCCACTGTCTGGGTGTGGAGGGCATGTGGATCACGCAGTGAGGGCCAGCTCCTGGAGCCGAGGTCCCAGAGGACTGCGTGGGTGCTGTGGGGAGGATGAGAAGCTGCAGACTACAGGTTGTGGTCAGTGAAGGGCTGGGGTTTTCCCAGTGCCTTCAGGCGGTTCGATGCAGGCTTCAGTTCAGCTGTTTGACAGTGGCTGTGGATTCCAGATGGGGAGGAACTCTGACCCCAAGAAGTCTGAGAGGTGGTTGGCCACTGTGATGTGGAAGCTGTCACAAGGTTATCCTTTTATCACCTACGACAGCCACTGGGAAAAGTTACACTTGAGGAAGTGATCCCATCCTCTGCAGGAGAGGGGAACATTCGATAATCTAGGTTGCATTATTTATTTGATTGGGGGGGGGGGGGTAGGGTGGGATGGGAACCTAATTTTGAGTGTCTGTTTCATAATCTGTTTCATAATCAAAGTTATGATTGAAGACCTATTTCATAATTGAAGTTTCCCTGAGTCCTAAAAGCCCTAGACAGATAAATGTCCTTTCATGAGAAATCCTTTAAGCAACCTGGAAGAATGGAAGGTTCTGGTAATTCAGTAGCTTCTAGCCTGCCTTGTAGATGTATGAATTAGACCAGTGATTCTCAACTAAGGGTGACTTTGTCCCCCAGGAGACATTTGGCAATGTTTGTAGACATTTTCACTTGTCACAACTGTGTGTGTGTGTGTGTGTGTCTGTGTGTGCACACGCATGCTACTGGCATCTAGTGGGTAGAAACCAGGGATGCTCTGAACCTCGTACAGTGCACAAGACAGCTCCTCTGCCCCACAACAGAAAATCACCAGCCCCAAATGTCAGTAGTTCTGAGTTTGAGAAACCTGAGTTAGAGAAGGTGAAATGTGAAGTTGAAGTCAGTTTACGGTCAGGAGAGTTGCCTGTGTGCTTTTAACAAAAGGAGGGTATTAAACTTCATTTCTTGGCTTGATTTCCAGTGGGTAATAATAACTTGCCTACCTAAAATTTACACTTTCATTTTCAGCCAGTATCTTTCCTCAGTTCATGCTTAAACAGGCCCAGAGTGGCTGTATTCCTGACAACAGGGCAACATTCTATGCCTGAGTCAGTTACAGGTCAACAGTGGGTGAGAGGATTAGTCTTGAAGTGATTTGAAACCTTTGGGGGATAAAAAGCACTAAAACAAGAAACTCAGGACATTATCATCATTATTAATTATTAGTAATATTTCAGCACTCATTCAGCCACTCTCAGGATTCCCACAGGATTGCCATTAGCATGAAGGTCAAGATCAGATTCCTGACCTTTGGTCTAACCAGACACAGCCCAGAATTAATATGTGAGCCTTTAAAAGCAGGGCGTGAAGGCTCTGCAGCTCTGGTTCCTGCTCCTAGCCTTTGGGAGAGGCTGCACTGGCAATACCCAGCTTCAAAGCAAATCTTCAGTCTTCTGTTTGTACTCACTATTCCAAATTTAGA
The DNA here is from genome assembly GCF_000147115.1 of Myotis lucifugus. NCBI lineage: Eukaryota > Metazoa > Chordata > Mammalia > Chiroptera > Vespertilionidae > Myotis > Myotis lucifugus. The sequence continues at coordinate 1,114,771 of NW_005871067.1, read as the reverse complement.
GAAGAGTGGCACATACTTGTCTATTGCTTCAAGGCAAGAGCAAATTCTGAAGGTATTAAATAGTATCTTACTCAAGCAAACAAGACAGCCCAGAAAAAGTTCAGGGCAAGGCTTTGCCTCTCCCCTTTATCACCTTTTAAAGATTACAATACTTTAGGGTGACAAAATTTAAAAGCAGAAATTGGGCTGCCTACTGTTGGACAAACCAAATGATTAGCTTTCTATAAGCCACACAGATTAGTTTGTGAAACCTGATTTTTTTTTAATATTTCCAAGTATTTTAATGTTAAACAAGCCTGGACAGCTACAGACAGGTATAAAAGGAGCAGGTTGGGTTTTCTTTTTTCCTTTGTAGGGTTTTAAAACATTTTTAAGGTTGTTTATTTTACTTAGGATTTCTGTCTTTAGAAAGATAGTATCAATCTCATCATTAGTAACCTGGAATTTTGGCAAAGTGTGACTTTCAGGATTGTGAATGGTGGTGCATGTTATTTCTCTGCTCGGCATATCTTTCTTTAAGTAGGTTTGGAATGGAGACTCTCCTGTAAGATTCTTCCTTAAATATCCATATTACTTCATAGTATGAGTGCTGCCTTGTGTATATGGACAAGATACCACTGACTTTAATTTGACTCATCCACACCCTCTCACCTAGCCCCTTCAGAATATTTTGAAGGTGCTAGCAGAGGTAAGAGGCAGAACTTTAAGCCACAGGACAGTTTGTCTTTGCCAATCAAACTGGTGTGTCCGCACAAAGCCTGAGACCCTGGCTTCTGGTTGTGAAGAATCACACCCTAGTAAGAGTTAATATTTATTGACTATTTAGTATGTGCCAATCTGAAAGCAAGTTTTCCTGTGGAATGGCTTATTTAAGCCCTGCCACACTCTTTAAGGTGGTTGCTTCTATTTTACAGCCGAGGAAATGGAGGCTCAGAGAGGTCAGGTACTTTACCTAAGGTCACAGAACAGAAAAACTCAGCTGGAATTTTAAACAGGCCATCTGTCTCTAGAGCCCTTGCTTTTTAAAAAGTTATTTTTAAATATTTTTATTGATTTCAGAGAGGAAGGGAGAGGGAGAGAGAGACAGAAACATCAATGATGAGAATCGTTGACCAGCTGCCTCCTGCATGCCCCACACGGGGGATGGAGCCCACAACCCAGGCATGTGCCCTGACTGGGAATCGAACTGTGACCTCCTGGTTCATAGGTTGTCACTCAACCACTGAGCCGCACCAGCTGGGCTAGAGCCCTTGCTCTTGACTGTTACAAACCAGCAAACAACAACAACAAAAACCATGAGTAATGTTAGCATATGATAATTATGTAGTTTATTTTTAAAATGTTTCAAGTTATTTTCATATTCATCACCTCTTTTGTTCAGGAGATACCAATTTTTAAAGATGTCTCTTCAAAAAGATGAGCTTTCGAAATGGCAAGACACAATCACACATATTCCTTTCCCAATGCCACATTCACAGAAGGCCGATTTGAGCAAATACGGTACCTGAGAGATCACTTGTTTATTTTCCTTCTGGCTAAGATGGTGGGTGTGGGTGGTTAGGTGGTGGGTGTTTTAGGTTTTCATTTTCTACACTTTTCATGAACACGATGCAATTGACACCCTTTTGAACATTGATTACACCTCTGGTCTTGCATTGTATGAAGCATTTTACTCATGGCGGTGTTTTCGGAAGGTAAGGCATGGCAGGAAGGGCATATTTACCTTGGAACTGAGATTTGAGAAATGAGTGCCTCCCTTGAACATGCCTGAGACATATCACCTCCCCATCTGGGAGTCTAACCTCTCAGGTACATAAGGAACCAACTGTAAATTTTAAGAGTAATGGGCAGCAAGAAGCCATTGATTTGGGTGAAAGCCAATGAACTAAAGTATAGCCATCTATCATTTCTTTGTGGCTTTTGTACTCATATGTCCCCCCACTGCCTCCCAACTCATTCACAGTGGGGGAGGATAAGAATGGTAGCAAATCACCACTTTCCACAATGTCTGTTCTGGCTTCAAGATGGCCTTTCTGCATCAAGTTGAAAATGGAACAAGTTGATAAGGAACAGACAATTCTATGCTTATGAGACAATGTGGCAACTTTTTGGCATGGCCTACGAGGCCCTTTGAAATTGGTCCCCAAGCCTTGTGTCTACCTCTAGCACCTGCCACTTTCTACCCTGCAGCTACACCAGATGGCCTGTCCCCTTTTACTCCAGGTGAGGGACAAAGCAAGTCAAGGCCATATTTCAGAATTCCAAGGACTGGTGTTCTACTTCCTTTAGACTGCAACTTTGAGTTTCTGTAACTTGTTGCAGAAACAAGACCAGGATGGGTGCTGTGGTCCCAAAATTACCAGTTTGGAAAGCCCACAGCTGCAAAAGACAGAGGGAATTTAAGGTAGGAGGCATTTCATGCCTCTGCATGATTCATCTGTGTGGCTCTCTCATCCTGGGATGCCTTTCTTTCTTTATCTCTAGAGTTATATTTTTCTTTCCATATCCAGTTATCTTCTAGCTAGAAGCTTTCACTCCATGCTTACTCTTCACCTTCTGGGCCCTAATCAAGTATAAATACCTGAGGTATAAATACCATCAGAGCCTTAAAGGTACTGCTCAGGAGTTATCGGTGAATCTGAGCTCCCCCAAGTCCCTGTGCTCAGCATGAGGGCAGCCCTTCCCATCCCTCATCTCCGTGAGCTTCTGGAGGAAAGGGCCATCTCCTTTTCTCTGTTCTATTCCTCAGCACTCAATATTTTACATCTAGGTACTCACTGTGTGTTTGCACATGGAATTGAATACAACAACTAAGACTTGCATTAGCTGGATGAACACCACTATTGTAGAACCCCAAAAGATATGGGAACTTGGGTAAGTTTCATAGTTAAACCAGAGTGGTCTGTCCATAGTGAGGCCATGAGAAGGTCTGCATATAACTTGGAATTTTACAGGCAGTCTTGGATTGAAAGAATCTATCTTGCTCTCTGCCTGAGTATACTGTATAAATCTTACACCAGAAGTTCCTAACTTGGGACTTGGAAAATGTGATTGCTTTATCTGTGAGGATCCAGAGTAACAATTATAGTAATCACATCCAATGAGCCAAACATTTGATAATGATAAGAATGGAGCTAATTAAGCAAGGCCACAAAAGAAGGCAGGTAGATGAGAGAAGTTTTTAGTCTTTTTATGGTTTTGTCATTCATAAGTTTTTCCTAACAATTTTTCAGCCTGCTTGAGGTTCTTCATCATGGGCTCAGCACAGGTCTGACTCGATGAAGGTGGAAGCAGGGGTCAAGTTTGCTGAAGAGCTGCAGCAGAAGTCTCCCAGTGTGACCTGTTTTGGGGTGTATGGATTATTTGTGGGGACTGTCAGCTCTTAATATAGATGACAATTTGAGGCCATCCCAGCCACCAGCTTAACTTCTTCCAAGGAGGCCTGTGGCTTTTCCAAGTGAGGGTTATCCTTCTTTTCTAGCAGCTCAAAGGACCCTGTCTCCTTAGAATTATTCAGTACCGTGGACCCCAAGAAGGATGATATCTACTAAGAAGGGTTCCTGGTGGCTAAAACAACAACAACAACACAGAGCCTAGCAGCCATTTCTACACAGGGTCCTCTCACACAAACCACACTTCAGGCCCAGCTGGTGTGGCTCAGTGGTTGAGAGTCAACCCATGAACCAAGAGGTCACTGTTTTGATTCCTGGTCAAGGCACATGCCCCAGTTGCAGGCTGGATCCCCAGTAGGGGCCATGCAGGAGGCAGCCAATCAGTGATGTTTCTTTCTCATTGAGATTTCTGTTTCTTTATTCATCTCCCTTCTTCTCTCTCTGAAAATCAATAAAAACATATTTTTTAAAAACACACCACACTTCAGGAAGAAGCCTGCACTAAGCTGCCTGTCTTCTTCACTGAACTGCCTGCCTCACTGTATTTTTGCCATCTGAGCTAGTCCTTATAAAGGAGCTCCATTCTGTTTCAACCAATAGGACTGAGGCTTTCCCCATCCAATTGGAACTGTGTAGCTATACCTCTCCCTCCTCCCGCAACCTTCCCTCATCAGCGTCTTCACCAACCAATCCGAGTCTCCATCCTGACCAATCAGGAGAGTGCCTTTTGGACCAATCAAATTTGCATGAGTATGGACCAATCAAGGACCAGGGGTGGGGACTTCTGTCACCTCCCCTCTGGCTCCGGGAATGTATTTTCCCTTTCCACTGAAGACTGAAGACTTTCTCCAGCTGGAGTTGAAACACAGAAGATACCTTGCCAGAGCAGACCAGCACAGGGCAGAGCAGAGCAGAGCTGTCTAGCTGGAGAGGGGAATGGCCCCAGGGCCTCCTAATAGCTGAATGGTTTCAAAGCCGTGCCGCTTTATAATTTTACTATTGAGCTGTTCATAGCTGTGCTATTCTTATAGTACTGCTGTATCATAATTGAGCTGTTTGCTGAATAAAGTGTCATTCTTCACCACACCCCAAATTGGGGATTTCTGCTGGCACTGAATTGGTGTCAATGACCATCGGTTGACAGTATGAGCCCTTTATATAAGTACAGAATATTCTTTATGGTTTCTGGTAAGACTATTCTATTATATTTTAAGTCCTAAAGCCAAGGCAGAGAATATTTACAACTTGCTATCTACAATCTCTTCTCTCATGCTTCCTGGGATCTCCTTCCCTCATATTCCTTGAAGCTCACCTCTGGTGCTAACTCTGCATCAGGCATTTCCCGTGGCTTTCTGAAAAATCTGCCTTTATTAATAGGTGAGAGAATAGTTTCAAGTGCAGGCACAACAATTTATCTCAAATCTATAACATTTTCCATGGGATGCAGTGGAAATGGGCAGGTGGAGTTTAACCCTTTATCTTACTCTTATATGCTACCATTTCTCTCGCTAGTGAATCATATCAGAGGGCCGGAGGGCTGGTGAAGGTGAGCGTAGCCTGATGAAGACCCAGTCCTCACTTCTCTGGGCTTCAGACATCACAAAACCAAGGCTAAAGGCCAAGAGAAAAGATGTCACAGACCACATGGCCACTTTTTATTTTTTTAAAAAAATGTATTTTATTGATTTTTTACAGAGAGGAAGGAAGAGGGATAGAGAGTTAGAAACATCAATGAGAGAGAAACATGGATCAGCTACCTCCTGCATACCCACTACTGGGGATGTGCCCGCAACCAAGGTACATGCCCTTGACCGGAATCGAACCTGGGACCTTTCAGTCCGCAGGCCGACGCTCTATCCACTGAGCCAAACCGGTTACAACATGGCCACTTTTTAATTTCATCTCCTTGGACATCCATCAGAAGGGTTAAGATTGGTAGCTAATTCCCAGGGATTCTGCTGCTACACAGGACATGATTCTAAGGCAGAGTGTTTGAGGTTACCTGAAACTCCAAAAATGTCCATGTGATCCTCAGACATGCTTAAAAATGTATTTTATTGTGGTAAAATATACATCACAATAAAATTTACATTTTTGTGTGTTTCAATAAAACTTTATGAACAATGAAATTTGAATTTCATATAGTTTTCACATCAATAAACATTGTTCTTCTTTAAAATTTACCATTTTAATATTATTTTAAAGTGTACGTGTCAGTGGCATTAAGTACATTCACATTGTTGTAAATCACCACCATCCATGTCTCGAACTTCACCTTCCCAAACTGAAATTCTGTCCCCATTAAATACTAACTCACCATTTCCTCTCTCCCTGGTCCCTGGCATCCACCATTCTATTTTCTGTTTCTGTGAATTTGACTCCAGGAACCTCATATAAGTGGAATTGCACAGTATATATCCTTTTATGACTGGCTGATTTTACTTGGCACAAGGTCCTCAATTTCATCCATGTGGTAGCATGTGTCAGAATTTCCTTCCTCTCTTTTTGCCACATCTACTATGAGAATGAAGACCAGCATGTTGACATTCCAGAAAATGTCAACCTCACAGTTATTGTGAAGGGTCCCAGAGGAACCCTGTGGAAGGACTTCAATGATATCAGTGTAGAACTCAGTCCCTTTGGACAGGAAAAGAAGAGACTCTGGGTTGACAAGTGATGGGGAACTAAAAAGGAACTGGCTACTGTTGGCACTATCTCTAGTAATATACAGAACATGGTCAAGGGTAGTACACTGGATTTGCAAGATGAGGTCTGTATATGCTCACTTCCTCATCAATGTCGTTATCCAGGAAAATGGGTCTCTTGTGGAAATCTGAAATTTCAAACGAGGCCAGGCATCACTGGTTCAGTATCTCACGTCCAGAAAGATGAATTAATTCTTGAAGATAATGACAATCAACTTGTCTAAAATTCACCTGCTTTGATTCAGCAATAGAAAAGCTTTGGATGGTATCTATGTTTTTGAAAAAGGAGCAGTTCAGTGGGCTAATAAATAATATCTAAGTTATCCAGCTACAGAAACGGCAAGAGGTTGGATAATGTCTAAGACCTACTTGTGATATTTTAAAAATCCAATGAAAGCCTTGTATTTTTTAAAAAATGTGTTTTCCCTTCTTTTTTTAAAGCTTTTTTTTTTTTTAAATTGATTTCAGACAGGAAGGGAGAGGGAGAGAGATAGAAACATCAATGATGAGAGGGAATCATTGATCAGCTGCCTCCTGCATGCCCCCTACTGGGGATCAAGCCCACTACCCTTCCTTTTTAAGGCTGAAAAAGATTCCATTGTATATATAGGTCACATTTTGCTTATTCACTCATCCATGGACACTTGGGTTGCTTCCACCTTTGGTTACTATGACTAATGCTGCTATGAAAACGGTGTACAAATATCTGTTTGAGTTCCTGCTTGCATTTCTTGTGGGCATATTCCCAGAAGTGGAAAGCTGGATCCCACAGTAACTCTTTGTTTAATTTTTTGAGGAATTGCCATATTGTTTTCCACAGTGGCCGTATCACTCTGACACTCTTGGTAGTGCAGGTCTTTGCAAATGGCCAGCTTGGAGAAGGACTTTTTGCTGGGAGTATTACCAAGTTCGTGCCTTTGGTTCTCCATCTACAGAAGGGAGACAGCAATTACTGCTACTCTCGGGAAAACTAGGGACTATGGGAAGTTGTTGAGATAGGCTGGGAGAAGAAATGTAGTTTCAAATACCCCGAGTTCCCAGGGCCAGAGCCTGTATCCTCCCTTCCTCTGAGCTGCCTTTCCTGCCAATGTACAGGTCAGGGTTGGGGATGGCTGGAGGCCACATTTGGATAGCTAAGCTCTGATACCTGTCCTGTTTATCAGACATGGATATTGGCTTTTCTGAGGGCCTTGAATAAAGGACCATCCTCAGCCAGCAGACCATTATGTCTGCATTTCTGACTTTTGTTTAAGCTTGTCATCTTCCTTTTCTTCTACTGAATGTCCATCAAAATCCAATGTAGATTTCATTGAGAATGTGATGGCTGCACCCTTTCCCTTAGCCTCTCTCTCCCTTCCTCAGCCCTGGCCTGTTCTTACTCAGGCTGTCAGAAGCACTGCCGACTTCGGAACACACACTCTCTCTCTGATCCACGTTAGGCCCCGTCAGAGTAGAGAAGACCCCGTGCCTGTCTCTCATTGAGGAATACAAGCAAATTGGCACCCTCCTTGGGAGGCTGCCTGAGGCCACACTTTGCCCCTCTAAAACTAGCACAGGCTGGCCTTTCAGGGAGCTCTGGCCAGAATTGCTCAGGAGTCCTCTGAAGGAGGGCTGTTGGAGAAGCAGGGACGTGGAGGGTGCTAATGCTCTGGCTAGAACTCTATGGTGCAATGTCTTTGCCACAGCTTACTGAGAGGTCACTCCTGAAGAGCTCTGATATATTTTTAGTCAGGCTGCCAGCAGCCAGGAGCCCAGTTTGCTGCACAAAGACTCTTGTGCATGATCAGCAGCAGGGAGCACCAACTCCTCAGTGCTGACCTAGGATGTCTCTAAGAAACAAGTTCCCAGCAAAGATGTACCTCTTGTTTCCAAAGCATCAGCTGGCAAATTCACTAGGCCTTAGTGGCCTGGAAAAAATGGCCCCATCATCTGAGCAATGGTCATGATGCAGAAGGGAGTCCCAGGTTCTGCACCCCCATCCCAGTCTCCTGGCCACACCAGGCCTCCTGGGCGTGGCCTCTTAGAGACCACTTGCTTCCTCAGGAGTGAGGCTCTTCGGATGTCAGCAGGGGTCCTTTCCCTCATTTACCTGGAATAGCACCAGGCAGAGGAGGCACTCAGTCAAGATTTGTGGACTGACTGAATCCCCAGCTGAAATCCGCCTGGGTTGGAGAATGGGCTCACCAGCTGTTTTAGAGGACAGGCACTGCTGGGAAATGATCGCCATGGAGAAGCCCTTGGCAGTGCCATTAAGGAGGCCTTGGGCAGAGATCACCAGCGCTGTTCCTCCCTAGTCTTTCTCCTGTAACTGAGCCCTCACTGGATACTACCTTAGAGACAAGAGAAAGCAAAAAAAACGTTGCCAGGCTTCTACCAAATGCGGGAGGGGAGAGAGGAGGAGAGGACCATATTAAAATGAGCATAGTAAGGGGGGGCTTTTTGAAGCAAATCTGCCCATATTTACAAATCCACACATACACCCAAACCTGCAAAGGGACACCCCGCTCTTCCCACCCAGTCCTTCTGCTCTCTCCTTTGCAGGATGTGCTGAGTCAAAAATTTAACTGCTAATGTTTTAGAAATCTTCGGTGAAAAAAAAAAAAACCCAAAAAAAACACAAAACCATAGACTGAACATGCCATTTAAAATTTAAACTAAAAAAAATTTGTTTCAGTTTCCATTTTTTTGTAAGTGAGTAAGAGAATATTTTGCAGACTTTTCCCAGGGAGGGAGAAAGGGTCTAATCAATCCTGAATCTTCAGCTGGAAAAGAGATTGGGTTTATATATTCTCTCCTTTGTGTGTTGGAGAAACTGAGTCTCTTCTTTCTCCGGCATCGTCATACATTTTCCAAGGGGAAATGGACTCTCACTTTTGAAAACAGGAAACTGTGCTTAGAGAACAGCTTCTTGCACGGGCCAAGGGGAGGCTGGACGCCGGGGGTGGGGGTGGGGGGCAGGGCCAGGGCTGCAGCTCGAGGTGTGACTCGCCCTGAATCACGTTGCACAGACAGGCTGCACAGGCTTTTAGTGCAATAATAAGCTTGATCTTTTCCTTCAGATACAAAGGAGAACCACAGCCGCTCCAAGTCACGTGTCCGGGTCACGTGGTCCCGAAACACACAAACCGCCTGGCAGTCATTAACTAATACTGACTTCCCGGGCGGGCGAAAGTGCAGATTTTAAAGACACAAGGTCTATTTTTATAAAAAAACAACAACCCAGGACTGCAATAGAAGTTACACGAGTGGGTTGGGCGTCTTAATGTTGCTAAGAGATTTCCAAGGAAAGGAAAAGAGCCAGCAACCATTCTAGTGTGTGCTGCTAGAGACTTGCTAGCGGAGCCGCTTGTGCAAACCCGGAGGTCCCCCCTCCCCGGCTCCGCCCGCCCCCCCTCCCCGGCTCCCCCCCCCCCCACCCTCCTCCGCCCCGCCGCTGGAGAGACAGGCCCGTTGGCTCTGGGCCCCCGTGCTTGGGAAATGGGAGACAGAATTCTGAAATTAGCAGAAAGCAAATTGTCTCTTTCTTATGAAATTCATGCTTCTGGGTCGATGGCGTTCGATGGGGTGAGGGGTGCAAAAGACACAGTGATCTTGTGGGCCCTTCTAGAATTTTCACCAAAATGAAAAACCAACATTCAGCATTTGGTTCCTTTAACTCCTGTGGTTAAGAACAGAAGCTGGGAGGACTCTGCCTACCTGAATGTTCCTTGTTCAGTCATTTGAATTTAGAAAGAGGTTCTTTCACTTTCTCCAACTTACATAGTGTACTCTATGCTTTCAAAAGTGGTTGTCAAGCTGAGTTTGTTTGACTTTAGCATAGAAGCAACAATAGTGGGAGTGAATAAAGAGTTTAGAATTTTTGCTGAAGGGAAGGGATAAAGTACAGATAAAAGGCCTTAGCAGAAACTGACAACATTTAAAAAGAAATCTAGGTGTGTTTTATTTCACATTATAGAAAAAGTACTTTCCCAAACACTATGCGATATGGACTTAGCCTTCCAAGAAAATCCACCTGCACAGTCTGGAGCCCTAAATTCTTATTTCGTTTAACTTTTTTTTTTTTTCAGAAAGAACAAATTACGTAAAGAATTTCTAATTTTCTAAGTTCACTATGTCACTGAAATATAATTATTTCAGGAAATTGAATTATGGAGCTTACTTGCCTCCCTCCTCACCTTCCCCCTACTCTACTCCCTTCAAAAAGATAAAAGTATGTGACCTAAAGGGATGGATCCTGGTTTTGTAGAACCTGAATCTTGTATAATTTGGGAGGCCCTTTTAAAGAGAACATAAAATTATATACACAAAATTAGGTATTAAAGTCAAAAATTCAGAAAAAATTATTACTTGCTTAACACACCTCTGAAATCCTTTTATCCTGCATTTTTGGGCTCATATTTCTGATAGTCTCATATTCTTGAAAGGAGAGAATGTTGATCTTGAACAGTGATCAGTTTTAAGTGAGCCTAGAATTGTCCAAGTTTGATGATTGGAAAAATTTTCCTGGTGACTGGTCTGTTCTGACTCGCTATTTCCCATCTTGGGTCCCCTGCCCTGGCCCACAATGCGTTGGGTGCAGGATACATTCATATCGTGACCTGACCTCCAGGTCTGAGTTATCACATCTCCAAACCAGTCAGTGGGACAGTGGGCCATAGGAATCCTTCTCTACTACAGAACAGCCAGCAGTCACTTAACTATAAATACAATTTATAAATTTATTAATATATCTTAACCCAAAGGAAAGATCTCTAGCTTAGATTCCAAAAGTGTCCATGGCCACTCCAAAGTCACCCAAACAGTAGCGGTCTTAAGCAATAAAAGTCATAGTATGTTGCCACTGCCAAGTTTACAAAAGCAAATGACCATGAATGTGTGGCTGGGAGGCCTGGAGCTGCGCTCTCATTAGCTTCAATCTGCCGATTTGGTGACTCTTGGGGCATGCTGAGGGTATCCAAGGAGTCCTTTTCTGGGTCTTTGAACCAGAGATACTTGTTTGAGGCAAGCTGGCTTATGTGGACATTATGGAATGATTGGTCAAGGTACATTCCATTTAATAAGAAGCCTCAGTTGGGCTCTGATTCAGCCCCTGAGCCCATCCTTCTCCTGGGCAGGCTCTCAGGGAAACCGGTCTCCAGTTCTGCACTCACAGTGAAGGGAGGATGGAGGGAGGGGCAGGGAAGCCTCACACCCTTAAGGCTCAGGAGTTCCTGAGGAGTGGCTGTTACAGTTAGTCCTGTTCTGCAGATGACAAACAGGCTCAGAGAGATGGTTTCCTGTCTACAGTCACAGGATGAGATCCTTTCAAGCTGGAACTCAAAACCAGGTCTCTGTGGCCCCCTAGGCTGGTTTCTTTGAGGTAATCACAGCTGTGACCTTACACTTTTTGTGAAGTAAACGTGACACCTATCTTGGTTAGTTTCTCAAGTGGAGCCCACTGTATTTCCGTTGCTGGCCCCCTCCTGACCTCCATGCCAGCAGTGTGATCTCACTGACTGCTCAAATAATTAGGGAGTGGGGCCCACAGGTTCCTTGAGTTTCCTCTCTCCCCCTCTGATAGAATGTTTTCTCCTGGCCTTACCTGCCAATTCCCCTTTAACCTTATCAACCTGACTCCTCACTCTCACCATATTACTCCCTTAATGTCCCTAAAATATGCCACCCTCCTCTATGCCCTCACGGCAGAAAGAGTCACCTAGTTGAATTGCTGGCTTAGCTTGTGAGGACGGTATTTTGAATCGGAAAGGCTTACTGTTGAAAGGCGAAAGGAGACTGGAGGCTGTCAATTCAGGCAATCCTCAAAGACATTAGCTGGATAGAAAGTGCCCAAATGCAAGCGGCTGCATCTCCCCTCTCAGATGAGATAACCCATCTGGTACCTTTTCCTTGATGGCTAGAATTCTCTTCTCCAGCCAGGCTGCAGACAACAGCATTACTGATTTCTTTAGCTCAGGATTTACTTGTTAATTTTTTAATTTATTGATTTTAGAGAGAGAGGAAAGGAGAGAGAGAGAGAAACAACGATATGTTGTTCCACTTATCTATGCATTCATTGGCTGATTCTTATACGTACCTTGACCATAGTTTGAACTCATAACCTTGGAGTATCAGAACAACATTCTAACCAACATTCTAACCAACAGAGTCAGGGCCTAGCTCAGGGATTCTTAGCTTCCATGTCATTGACATTTTGGGCTGGAGTGGGGTGAGGGAGTGGGAACCTGCCCTGTGCACTGTAAGATGTTTAGTAACATCCCTGACTGCTCTCCACCCCCAAATGGTGATAATAAAAAATATCTTCAGACATTGCTAAATGTCCCCTTAGGGATAAAATCACCCCTGGTTGAGAGCCACTGTGTGAGCCGGGCCAGCAGACTGCCACCATCACTTTCAGTTGTGGAGATTCTTAAGGTGTGGGGTCAGGAGACAGAGGAGCTCTGGGCTGTCAGAGGGAGGAGACCTCACCTGGGGCTGTTCCAAGGCAGACACAGGCCCTCAGTACCAGTCCTTGGATGAGAGTATTGTGAGGAAAAAGGTCACACAAAGCTTTGAGTGTAGAAGCACACTCGTTTCTCCAGTCAGAGTTAACCTGAGGCTGAGGTGGCTGCCTTAAAAGTTTAGCTTGGAGGTTAAGAGTTCTGCAAGATAAGACCCAGGTTTGAATCCCAGCTTTGCCCCCAATTAGCTGTGTGACTTTGGACAAGTTACTTTACCATCTGTGTCTTGGTTTCCTTATGTGATATGGAAATGATAATGTAACCTGACAGGATGATACAAGGGTGGGGAAAAGTAGGTTTATAGTAGTGAGTACACGAAAGTTTATTCTTATGTTATTATGTTATGTTATTATTTATTAACTAATCCTAATATATAAAAACCCAGGGTCCGTAAAGTCCAAAACGACTGAAGGCTCGACCTACCGGAAGTCAGTCCTGCAGTCAGTGCTGGGTTGCTGCTGTGGGCACAGCGACCCAGCACTGACTGCCGAGGGGGCTGCGGATCAGGCCCAGAGAGAGGCCTGGAGAGAGAAGCAGGGTCTGATCCATAGCCTCTGTGGCAGCTGTTGATCAGCCCTTGCCCCTTTCTTTCTCTCCGGGCCTGGCCAACAGCCACACCTCTCTTTCTCTCCAGGCCTCCGCGGGGGCTACTAAGCAGCCCTGCCTCTCTGATCAGGCCCGGAGATAGGCCCGGAGACGCTGACTGGCATAGAAACTGACCAATCAGAACCAAATCTAGGTGAACTGTGAGGAATCAATGGCTGCCTAGGAGGCGGAGATTTTGACGCTGACTGGCATAGAAACCAACCAATCAGAACCTAATATGGGTGAACTGCAAAGGCAGAACCTAAGGTGGGGGCTGAGGAGGGGTTTTAAGGGCAACAGCTGTTTGGTGTAAGGTGTAAGAAAGCGGTTCAATTTTTTAATGACCAGTTTGGCAGTATTGTGCATATGGCTGGCTATCAGTCCAGATATAGGGATTATATATTTTTGTCTTTCAAGATCATCTCCTCCTGATGAAAAAGGCTTTCTCCCCCATTTAAGCAATCCTAGCCTATATAATCTATCTAAACTAATAAAAGGGTAATATGCTAATTAGACAGGGTCGACTGGCCATCTTTCAGATGTCTGACTTCCTTCCTGACAAAGCCATGGTGGTGGGGGCCGAGGCAGAGGCAGATAGGGGCGATCAGGCTGGTAGGGGAGGGCAGTTGCAGGCAAAATCAGGCCGGCAGGGGAGGGCAGTTGGGGGTGAGATTAGGTCGGCAGGGGAGGGAAGTTGGGGGATGAGATCAGGCCAGCAGGGGAGGGCAGTTGGGGCCAAGATCAAGTCAGCAGGGGAGGGCCATTGGGGGCGAGATCAGGTCGGCAGGGGAAGGCAGTTGGGAGCAACCAGGCCAGCAGGGGAGGGCAGTTGAGGGTAAGATCAGGCCAGCAGGGGAGGGCTATTGGGGGTGAGATCAGGCTGGCAGGGGAGGGCAGTTAGGGGTGATCAGGCAGGCAGGCAGAGGCAGTTAGGGGCGATTAGGCAGGCAGGCAGATGAGCAGTTAGGAGCCAGCGGTCCCAGATTGCGAGACGGATGTCCAACTGCCGGCAGTCGGACATCCCCCAAGGGGTCCCCGATTGGAGAGGGTGCAGTCTGGGCTGAGGGAACTCCCCACCTCATGCACAAATTTTGTGCACCGGGCCACTAATGTATTATATATTTGTATTGTCTTCTTATTGTTGTTATTAATTTGGATACTTATGATTTATCTTTTAGGTAATGATGGCTGGTAATTTAACCTACTTTTGCCCACCCTTGATATATAGATACTAGGGGCCCAGTGCATGGATTCGTGCACCTTGAAAGGAACCGTGGGCTGCGAGGCTGTGGTGGGCACAGGGGCAGGTCTCAGCCCATCCTCCACGTCCCTGCCCAACCCCTCTCGCTGTGGCCCCTGATCCCCTCTCTGCTGGCAGCCCTGCTCCCGCCACCACCACTGCTTCTACACGCTGACAGCACCGACACCACTCACACCCGCTGACGGTGCAGAGCAATTGGGGCCGGCGCCGGCAGTGGGTGTGAGCGGGGCTGGTGCCGGCAGCAGGTGCAAGAGGCGGCTGCTGGCCCCAATAGCCTCTCAGGAACCGGGGGAGGTGGAAAAGCCCTGAGGGGCAATCTGGGCCGGCAGCAGCCACTCACACCTGCAGCCAGTGCCAGAGCTGCTGCTCGCACCTGCTGCCGGCGCCTGGCGCCGGCCCCAATTGTTCGGTGCCTTCAGCGGATGCAAGTGGTTGCTCCGGCGCTGGCTGCCCCTGAGGCCTTTCTCCACCTCCCCCTGCTCCGTGAGAGGCAATCGGGGCAGCAGTCACCACTTGCACCTGCTGACTGCACCGGACCCACTGGCATCCACTGCTGGCATCGGCCCCAGTCGCTCTGCGTCATCAGCCAGTGCGAGCAGGGCTGGTGCTGTCAGCAGACGTGAGCACCAGGTGGGACCGTGGCACACGGGAGCAAAGATTTTCAGTAACCAACAGAGGCTCATCCTGATGACAGCGACTGACACCCCGCCTTGGTCTGGCGCCCCTGCTCACCAACTCCACCATCCTGCCATGGCCAACACCGGCCATGTTCCACACTCACCCCCTGGTGGTCAGGGCACGTCATAGCGACCGGTTGTTTGGTTTTTCAGTTGTTCCACTGTTCGGTCTATTTGCATATTAGGGTTTTATATATATAGATATCTTAGAGTTGTTCTAAGAATGTAATGAGTAAATACGTGTGCCTGACACATAGTAAGTGCTTCACTAATGTAATCCATTTTTAAAGTTTCTGGACCAACTTTGATTCTTTTTATTTTTTATTTTTTTTATTTTTTTTATTTTTAAATATATTTTATTGATTTTTTTACAGAGAGGAAGGGAGAGAGATAGAGAGTTAGAAACATCGATGTGAGAGAAACATCGATCAGCTGCCTCCCGCACATCTCCTACTGGGGATGTGCCCGCAACCCAGGTACATGCCCTTGACCGGAATCGAACCTGGGACCTTTCAGTCCGCAGGCCGACGCTCTATCCACTGAGCCAAACCGGTTTCGGCTGATTCTTTTTAAAAATTATGTAGATAAGTAGATTTCTGCCCAAACCCTCTAGATCAGTGGTTCTCAACCTTCCTAATGCCGAGACCCTTTAATACAGTTCCTCATGTTGTGGTGACCCCCAACCATAAAATTATTTTCGTTGCTACTTCATAACTGTAATTTTGCTACTGTTATGAATCGTCATGTAAATATCTGGTATGCAGGATGTATTTTCATTGTTACAAATTGAACATAATTAAAGCATAGTGATTAATCACAAAAACAATATGTAGTTATATATGTGTTTTCTGATGGTCTTAGGCGACCCCTGTGAAAGGGTCGTTCGACCCCCAAAGGGGTTGCGACCCACAGGTTGAGAACCGCTGCTCTAGATAATTGTGTCAACCTCCTGCTTGGTTGATTCTGCAAATAGTGGACCAAGCATCAACTTTAGAATCTCCTTCTTGCTCTTTCTGGGAAGTACAGATGTCTTGCTTTGAGAACATCGTGGTTGTCTATAAAGCAGTGCTCAACACCATTGTACCAGTGGTGTTCCAGTTCCCGAGGATCCACAGTGTTTTCGCTCTGCTCTCCGAGAACCGTGGGGTGGTTCAGAGGCAAAATAGACCACATCAGGGGCACGAAACAGTTTTTTAATATATTCAGTCACAGACAACATGTAATATTTTTAAAATTGAAAACAAGAAAAAAATGAATGGCAAATCCTTCCACGATAGGCAAGGTTCTAAAGTGTGGGAAGCTGCCTATTGTCTTTACTAGCAGAGAGGTGTGCACAAGGAACCTGGAAGGCTGGTGACCCTTGAAGCCCTGGCAAAAGTCAGAGCTGTGCACCCACTGTTAGTCCAGACAATGGTAGCTGAAGCAACTTCCCCATTTATTATTATGTAAATCCTTGCTGATGGGCTAGTCTGCCTGTTACTGGAAATTGCCTGCCTAAGGGCTATGGGTGTATCCCAAACCAATAAAAGGTTGGTGAGGCCTGAGCACCAGTGGAAGTCCTTCCCCTTGAGTTGTACTTGCCCGCCTGGCCCCCCAATATTTCCAAATTATTACTTGTCTCGTCTCTTTCATTTGTGTGTGGCCCCTCTTCCAGATCCTGAACCCTGAACCATGCGGGACGTGGGGGAACAAACTTTACACACTAAAGGACAAAAGGCCGGGTGTCATGTATAAAAGCTGCCTTGCTCTATAGTCAACAATAATCAACCAGGCCAAGTAATGGACAAAAATGAGAGGATTTGAACGGTCATGGCTTGGAGGCGCCGCATAAACAAAGACTCTACCAGCCTCCTTCAGGAGCATGCCAGGAGTTTGTTTGAAGACTCAGAGGCTAGAGTGATGAAATGTTTGCCCCAAGCGATGGATATTTTCTCTGTACAAGGCTCCTTTGAATTTGCCTGACTTCAAAGTACAGTGGGGTGGTGGGTATGAAGCTGCTAAGGAGAGTCTTGACGATATTTGCAGATACTATCTCCCTCAGTGCATTTTCTTTCTTTTTTTAAAAAAATTCTTTATTGTTGATGTAGGGGGGAAATATACCTGAGAGAACACACACCAGTTAAGAGGAGGAGCATACGCTTGCTTTTAAAACACTGTTTAGTCAGAGCCCATTTTCAGGCCGTAAGCCTAAATCCTCCTAGGCAACTGGATGACAAACAGTGTGCTTAAGAGCAGCCTTTCAGGACCTAACCTGCTTCTACACGAGGAGCTTCTGAACATGAACAGTCTTGCTACCGCCTGGCAGCTACTTAGTTATTTCCTCACAAATGTGACATGGAAGCTCGGATTTGTAAACATGGGGATCAGTTTTTAACTTCTGAAGGCATAAACTGGTGGTAGAGTTCCAACCCAAACTATAGCATCCTTAATTGTGTTTGACACAATAAAAGAGTGGGTGGCTTCCTCAGAGAACTGAGCTCCTCAGGGCCGGAGGTGAGAGCAGCTTAGAAGAGCACTAGAAAGCAGCTTCCATCCCTGTTGCTATTGGCTTTCCTTTCCTCTTCCTTTTTCTAGTCCAGTGAAGTCCTAGGCCTTGGAATTCAAGCCAAACCTGTTGGCTGCTGTAGAAGAGAACCAGGGAGAGAAGCAGCCAGGCTGATGGCCCAGGCACCAACACAGTGTTGCTATTTCCATTTGAAGTCCACATCCTTACTGAATAAACCCTAGACGTTAGTGGTGACAGGTCAGCGTAGGTTGTCCGATGACTTATTTTAACATCGCATGTACTTTGAAAAAGCTTTGTATCTTGCAATAAGTTTCTTCCCTTTTGTTTGGCTATAGACTTACAGAGGAGTAAAAATCATACTGAGGATTTCCATCTATTGCTTTTCCAGCTTCCCCTAATGTCGACATCTTATATAATCACAGTCCATGGAGCAAAATCAAGAAGTCACTTTTGTACAATACTATGAACTAGACTACAGTTTTATGTGGAGTTTACCAGTTTTTCCTCTAATGTCCTTTTTTGCTCCAGATCCAATCCAGAATTTCACATTGTATTTGGTGTTATTTTTCCACGTCTCTTCCAATCTGTGACAGTCCCTCAGTCTTCCCTTGCCCATCATGATTTTGTCACTATTGAAAAACGCCAGTCAGTTATTTTGTAGGCTCTCTCTCTATTTGGGTTTGCCTGTTGATTTCTCATGAATTTTTAGCCAGGATACCACAAAAGGGATGTGCCCTTCCTTCTCAGTTTATCGTATCAACAGATTCATGATGTTGATAATTCTCATTACTGATGATGCTAACCTTGATCACTGGATGAAGAGGGTGGGTTTCTCTGCTGTAAAGTTACTGTTTTCCTTTTTTTACTTAATAAATATCTTGGGGGAAAGACTTACATTATGCAAACAACCCATTTCTCCTCAGACTTTTGCCCACTAATTGGAGCATTCATTGGTGAATCTTGGCTGCAATAATTATTTCTGTGGTGTTTAATGATTCTGTACTTCCCTCATTTTTTCTATATATGTTAATTGGGATTTTTCTCTAAGGAAAAGCTGCCCCCCCTTCTCCTTTCTTTCATCATTTACTTACTTATGGACTCGTGGGTATTTATTTTATCCTGTGGGCTCTACTGTAATTATATTGCCATTTATGCTGTAGGTTACATTGATCCAGCTTTGGCCAGTGGGAGCTCTTTCAATTGGGTTTCTGTGTCCTTTCAGTCCTGAGACTCCATCATTTTTGAGCACTTTCTTACCTTCTCACGCCACAAGATCCTCCAGGTTCATGTTATATTTTCCCTTTCCCAGCTTCTCCAAAAGAGCCCTAGTTCCCTGTAATGGATCAGAGTATTTATAGGCCAACATTTGGGCACTAGGTGTGCTCACTGTGACTGGGATATCATTTCTTCTAGGCCATCAGCAGACAGAGTTCAGAAATATATGAATGTATAAGAACTCATGTGTGTATACATTTTATATTTACTTATTTATCTATCAATCTGTATACATATTTTTAAAATATGGGTTCACACTGGTACCTTTGATTCGACCCAACACCGCAGGGTTCATGCTAGTCTTCCCCTATTTGTAACTTCTTTTTCTGACAGAGACCTGGCTGTTATTATCTACACTTAATCTGCTGACTTGTCCAACTGTAGTATATACATAAAGTGATTTGAGAATTGCTAATCCATAGCCTTCTGAGAAACAAATTTACTAATTAGAGTACAGTGTTTGTGTAGAGTTCTTTTTGTCTTAAGCCTTCCCGTATCCTGTTAAAATGATGTTTTCAAAGTTCCAAAGTTCTTTTCTTTTCTTTTGGTGTGGTTAAATTTTCATTTGTGATATACTTAGGTTAATTTGCTATAGTTTATGTTCCTTTTACGGTCCCCCCACATCCTGGTTTGTTTGTTTGTTTAAATGTACATATAGCAATTTCATTCTCTATGGTTATGGGTTTTGACAAATGCAGAGTTGTGTATTCATTACTACAGTCATGATGCCGAGTAATTCTATCACAAAAATTCTCTCATGCTATCCCTTTGTAATCAGCCCCTTCCTGCATCCTATCCCCAAGCAATCACTGATCTGCTCCTATATTATGGCCTTTTTCAGAATGCTAAATAAATGGAACCATATAATAGTTATTTGGATCTGGCTTATTTTATTTAGCAAAATGCATCTAAGAGTGATCCATTCTATAGTATGAATCAATGTGTTCCTTTTTAATTGGTGAATAAAATTCCATGTTTTAGTCACCTTAGGCTATTGCTGCCATTACTGTCACACTGCCTTGAGTCAAGGCTGGGTACTCCAGATGAAAAAATGATACTGGCTTTACTGGCTTGGTGGTACTTTGGATTCCGGTCTTCTTTGCTGGGGTCCAATCCCAGCGGGTCCAGGGATCCCCAAAGGTGTGGACGGAGTCAGCGAAGAAGGAATGACACGGAGACAGTGTTCAGTTGATCAGCAGCCTTGCCAGGATCTCTAGCCAGGATCTCCAGCCAAGTTCTGGTTAGGATCTCCAGCAAAGTTCTGGCCAAGTTCTGGTGTTTATTGTCTTGTTACATCTGTATTTATACCAGTTGATTTTAATCCTGTCAATTTCTATTTCAAAGGTTAGGGCGTTTCTTGTCTCCATTCCAGGGAGTAAAGATTATGTAGCTTAAGCGTGATTGTTTGTAGTTAAAGTGATTAACTACCCGCCTGGCACTTAGTTAAGGGGTTGTATCCCCTCCCTAACCTCAGGGAAAAATCCCCACCTGGGGAAACAACCTTTCTCGGAGAGGTGACCTTGATTAAAACACATGGCGCTAAGGAGAGCAAACATATTAAGAACAATATGCTATATATGCCAGGTCCCTTGAAACATATGCTGTGCAGATGTTTCTTTCCTGCAGCGACTGTGTCAAGCAGCAAGGATGGACCGGCTTCCGGCAAATTCCCCCTTTTTTATTTTTTAAATGATAGCGCATGCAAATCAGTGGCCACCTCTCAGATTGGGCCGTTTAAGACTCGGAAGAAGACTGGCAAGCAATGACAGTGAGCATAGCTATAAACATAGTGGATGGAGCGCACAAGGAGCCCCATTCCTGTAGAAGGTTGCTGGCCTCTTCAGTCAAGGGATTTCAGCTGTCCTCAAGTTGTTGGTTTGATTGTCTTTGTTGGTCTGGCTAGTGGGCGGCGTCACTTCTTCCTCAATCTGCCTGCTACTATTTGCTTTTCAGACAGCTGCTGTATCGCTTGACCCAGGTGTTGTAAGGGCAATCTATGGGAGAGTCCAGGGAGAGAGTGTCTTCTCCATCTTACCCAGAATGGGAACCTCTGTCTGAAGGCAGTGTGTTTCCTGATTCTTATAATTGACCTATTTTGTCTCTATGGAAACCCATAGGATCTTCACGTGGTCCTAGTGGTACCCAGTGTTTAGAAATCTCCCAGTGATTGTCCTTGGTCTATTTTCATCCACCGTGTTGGGTACTTGGTGGCCTCTTTCATTTGGGAAACTCATGTCGTCCTGTTCTGGGAAAACTTCTTGAATAATTTTGTTGCTGTTTTTTTCTCTCTCTCTCTTTCTGGGGCGCCTTCTATTATTTAAATGTCAGACTGCTTTTCTCTTTCATTATCTAGCTCTTTGTCTTTTTGCTTTCGTTTCTGGGATATTTCCCATTAACTTTATTTTCCAGCCTCTCTATTTAATTTGTCATCTGTGCTCTCATGTTTTTAATTCCCACAGGCTCTTTCTGTTTTTCTCTATAGGTTTCTTTTAAAAATAGCATTCTGTTCTTTTTGCATGGATTGTCTGTCGTCTCTAAGGAAATTAATTATTTTGGGGGAAGTTTTCTTCTCCCTGCATAGACTCCAAGTTGCTTTTCCTTTTGTTTGTTTTATATATGTCTTCATGATAAAGAGCTGAGGACCCAAAAGCTAACTGGGAGCTAGCTCCAAGCTCAAGGCAGCACTGGTTGACTGAGCTTCAGTGTAGGATGAGCCGGCCTGCTGGACCATTTTTTGAGCATTCCCTAATTTCAGTATCTTTGGGTCGTTTCTCTCAGGCTGGTCAGATGCTGCAGAGGGGAGTTTTAGTCTCCTGTCTGGGAAGCTTGAGATCTGGCTGCCAATGTTCTGGGAGCTAAGTTGGGGAAAGAGAAATGGGGGTTTCAACACTCAGCATTCCTTGTGCATATAGTCCTTTAATCTTCTTGGTTTTGACCTGGTGCTTTCAACTTTCCAGTCCAGACTCTTCTATTTTGCACTCTTAAGAGAGTGAAATCTCTGGACTCTGGTGGGATGGGAAGAGCGTGGTCTTCCAGGGTGCGCAGTGGGGGAAGGAATCTAGAGATCTGTCTCTACTGTAACCACCCTCTTTGTACCTTCATTTTCAGAGGCATCTGGTGCTGTTGGTTCCGGAGCTTTTGTAAAGATTCTGTAGTGTAAAACGAGTTTATCCTTAGCTTTATCTACTGCCAGCTCCAGGCCTGCTAAATCACTTCTTAGCTCCTGGAATTTTATGGCTGTTGTCTTTCCAACTCCTCTCGTCCCTGTCCTTGTGGGATATGTTGTTGTTGTTGTTGTTTTTTAAAAAATCTCTTTACTGTAGGTTTACTATGTTTTGGGAGGGAGCAAATGAGATGTATATATTCAGTCTTACATCCTAGAATGGAAGTCTAGAATGTATTTTTTTGAAACTATAGAAATCATAACTCTTAGTGGAACCTGGATATCATTTTGACTTTGCCAGGCCTCAGTTGGGCAGTCAGGTGCACAAAGCCATACAGCTAGTTATTGAAGAGCGGCTTTAGAATCTGAGGCCTGACTTGCCTACTTCTGTTTCTTCTATGTCACCAGGTGCTCCTTGTTATCATGTTCATGTTCAAATAACACTTTAAAAAGTACTTTTATTTTGAACTAGTTTAAGACTCCTAGGAAGTTACAAAATATTACCTAGAGTTTGCATGTTACCTTCACCCAGCAATGATAAAACCTTATGACAACAGTGCATTGTCAAAACCAGGAGCTTGATGTTGGCATAATATTCTTATATCAGATACAGACCTTTAGGTAACAGTTTCAGCATATAAGTTGTGTATTCTGTTAAGCAAAAGCCAGAAAAAGACCCAGTATTTCCATATTAAAGAGTTTACAATCTAAACAGACATATAGACATAACTCACCAAATAACAACACTCAAATACAGTCCAAAATATATTTTAGGGGCCCTGGCCAGGTAGCTCAGCTGGTTAGAGCATTGTCTTGACATGCCAAGTTGTGGGTTCGACTGGGTCAGGGCACATACAAGAATCTACCAATGAGAATGCATAAATAAGTGGAACAACAAATCGATGTCTCTCTCCCTCCCTTCCTCTCTCTTGCTAAAATCAACAAATAAAAGTAAAAATATTTTAGGGCTTTTTTTTTCCCCAGGAGAGTGACAAGTGATGGAGAAAGTATGGGCTTTGAAATCAGACAAATCTAGGTCTGAATTCAGCTTTGCTGCTTAAGAATTGTATGTTCCTGGGCAAGGAATTTTCCCAATCTTCATTTTCTTGATGTAAAATGGAGAATATGATCTACTTCTTAGGATGGTGAGAGTTAAACTTATATATAGAGAGTATAGAGCATAATAATTATTAATAAAATAATAATCTGTAATCATAATTCTCTAGTTGTCTATGTGATCTGCAGTCCAGCTCAAATACCACATTGGTCCTCCTGTCTCTTAATTTACTCTGTGAAGTTTAGATAGAAATCAAAGAACCAGCAGCTGTTTCTTGTGAAGAAAGAGAAGCCTAGAGAGGACAAAATGACTCTCCCAAAGTGACAGCATAGGTGAGCCCTCCCTTCCTCTTGCTTCCACATCTGTGTTTCAGGAAAGTATGGGAAGATTGTCAAACAGTTAAGAAAATGCATGTAATTTACCTTTTCTTTTATTTTTTAAAAATATATTTTATTGATATTTTACAGAGAGGAAGGGAGAGGGATAGAGAGTTAGAAACATCGATGAGAGAGAAACATTGATCAGCTGCCTCCTGCACACCCGCTACTGGGGATGTGCCCGCAACCAAGGTACATGCCCTTGACCGGAATCGAATCTGGGACCCTTCGGTCCGCAGGCAGACGCTCTATCCACTGAGCCAAATCGGTTGGGCTACCTTTTCTTTTAAAGAAATATTTGGATAAATGTCTGTGATTCTTTTGGGGGTAGTAGGAGGTAGGGGTTCATATCTAACAAACCCAAGGATAATATTTAAATCTCACTCATGTGATCAGTTTACAAGCAGTTTGACTCAAGCCCAGGGTAAAAGAGTCTGTGCTCAGTTCCCAGCCTCCCCAATTCCACATGCTAGTCCAGGGGTCCTGCCCCAGGAGGAAGTTTTCATCACAGGCACAGTAAGAATGCTTTGGAGTTTAGAAACCCATGCGAATTCTTAATGGAACTTAACTAAATGATCTAAACAAACACTTAAATTCAATTTTCAAAGGCCCACACTTGGGCCTCCCTCAGCAGGTGGTTGTCCCTTGTAAGCATCCTGCTTCACATCACACCTGATCTTCCCCTGCTGCACTAGGGCTTGAATTTCCTGCCTTTGGAATCCACAGAAAGAGGTAGCAGCTGCCAGGTTGGGCCCACAGCAAGGAAGGAGCTGTGCCTGGAAACTTGGCCATTTGTTTAAGTCGGAAAGTCATGATTTTCTTTGGGGGGTTGGGGTGTTAGCAGGGACTAAGAGGCCTCAGACCAGACTAGACAAACACCTCATTTGGGTCCACCCAAGCAGGGTGATGGTGAGGCAGGATCTCAAGGTAAAGAATAAAACTACTTTGCGATAGTGTCTCCTTTCTCGTTGCTGGAACATACTTACTGGAAAGAACTACCAGGCCTTCCCCACCCACCCACTCCCACCCCCCAAAAGATCACATGTCCTTCTCCCGTTTATGTCTCTATATGGGTCTTAAAGGGGCACAGGTATAACTTTGGGTAGTTTAGTAGAATTGCTAATTCAAGAAAAATCTCTTTTCTCTTAATCATGCAATTAACATTACCAGAATACCCTAAAAGAAATTAAACTATGTCTAATTAACTATGTAGTAACTGCTATAATAGAAATGAAAACCATGGTTGGTTATGGACTGAATTGTGACCCCTCTAGCCTCCACCAAATTCCTATGAAGTCCTAACCCCCAGCCTCAGAATTTAACTGTGTTTAGAGGTAAGGCATTTAAAGAGGTGATCGGGTTAAAATGAAGTTTTTAGGGTGGACCCTAATCCCATACCACTAGTGTCCTTATAAGAAGAGGAGATTAGGCCACTGACATGCACATGTACAGAGGGAAGATCATGGGAGGACACAGGGAGAAGGTGGCCACCTGCCAGCCCAGGTATTCACAGGTCTGCCTGAGGCTCTTCCCATCTAGGAGTTAATCCCACTTGGCTCATCTGGAATCCAGGTCACTGTATCTTTCCCAGAGTGAGCTCTCCTCAGTTCCTTCCTTCCCTATCCTCATCCCCAGAGACTCAAACCCAGGTAGACCACCTCTGTCTTGAGAGACTGAGATTGATTCCATTCCTGGAAAGGAGATGAATTGAAAGGGGTTTAGAGTGACCCCTCTGTCCCGGGTGTGCAGATATTATAGTTGTTCCCCCCGCAGCCTCTAGACCAGCGGTTCTCAACCTGTGGGTCGAAACCCCTTTGGGGGTCGAACGACCCTTTCACTGGGGTCGCCTAAGACCATCGGAAAACACATATGTAATTACATATTGTTTTTGTGATTAATCACTATGCTTTAATTATGTTCAATTTGTAACAATGAAAATATATCCTGCATATCAGATATTTACATTACGATTCATAACAGTAGCAAAATTACAGTTATGAAGTAGCAACGAAAATAATTTTATGGTTGGGGGTCACCACAACATGAGGAACTGTATTAAAGGGTCGCGGCATTAGGAAGGTTGAGAACCACTGCTCTAGACAATAGGTGCAAGCTGTCACGCTGCCTGTCCACCACTATTTATGGTCAAGTTTCTTCTAGGCAGCTTCTACGGCTTACTTAATTCTCCTGAGTATAAGCCTGGAGATTCGGGTTGGGGACCAAGAGTGGGTGCGACCAGAGTTCAGGCAGTAAGTTCTAGCCTTTCCCTTTAAGGCCAAGTCACAGTGTCACCCACAGCTTTTGCAGACCATGGCATAAGCAAACTGTTATAAAATTCTGGCAGAACATCATTGGTGCAGAAGCCCAGCTTCACACAGAGAGGCATATGACAAGTGGGAGGAGTGGGGGTGGGAGATAGAGGCTCCCCAGGACCGCACCTTTTCTTTTTATTGACTGGTTGTGGGACTCTGCACATATTTCTCAACCTTCCCTTGCCTCAGTTTTTTCACCTGTACAAAGAGAAAACCTTGCTTCTGAGACTCATGAGGATTTCATTTCAGTGCTTGATACATATTGTCCAAGGACAGCAGTTATTAATAGGTAGAGTGAAGAGCCCTGAAGATGGTCACAGGCCTCATTGCTTATTTGATATGCTTAGCAACTTGAATTCTCATCTCAGTATATGGGTGGCCTGAGAGGGGTGGAGACTACACTTGTAAATGTCACTCATTTGCTATCTCAAACCCTTTCTGGAATGAGGCAGGGTATAAAAATTATTTTTTAATTATACATTCATTGAGTAAATGAACCCTTCCCATGTTGGGTGCTGGCAATTCAGATCTAAAGGAGACACCACCTGTCAACAAGGATCTCACAGTCAAGAGGCCCAGGCTGCCACATAGAGATCTAATCTCATGAGTGAGCCATGTGTATCATAGGATGCATGTGGTGCTGAGCTCAGAAGAGGGCCAGCGGAAGCTCTGTCCTGTAGGCCTTTGGATGCCAAGTTAATAATGAGCTGGGAATCTATTTTATAGGTGGTGGGGCACCCCTCTAGGAGAAAGAGCTGGTTGAATTTGCATTTGGAGCCCTGACTGTTGTAGCTGTGGCTGGAGGAACAGGGGCAGGCAGTATTGCAGGCACAGTTCAGGGAGCATGGTGAGGAGATGAAGACTGTGAGTGGATTCAGGGCTAGTCACAGGTCTGCTCAACAGGATGAGGTGACTGACTAGATATAAGGATGAAGCTGAGAGACAAGAACATGGGTGACTTCCAGGTTTCTGGCTCATGTGACTGGGTGGATAGTCGTGCTTTGGGCCACACTTTCTTTGAACACAACAACAAGAAAAATCATGGAATAGTCTTAATGGTTCTGATTTCCTGTGGGTTACTTTTGGTATCAGAGTGTGTGTAATTGTTCTGTATTTTCTAATATAATTCTATCCCATTACTAGTGGGCACTGTGACTAAGAACAGAACAAGGGCAGGAGTCTTTGCCTTTTTTCTCAATAGGGAAAAATTCAGGGTAATCTACTTGCTGTGACCTTACACAGCCTAGCAGAGAACAGAGGGAGGAGTGTGATTGCCTGGGCAGGGGTGGACTATGCTGGTGCTGGGCAAGTGGTCAAAGCTGCCTCTGGCTCAGCCACTTTGCCAGGCACAAACCCCACAGGTTATGAAATATTTAATGCCATGTTTGCATGGGAGCGATGCAAAGAGGAAAGAAGTTGTCGTAAATGTGGTCTGCCCAGATATTGCTCAACTGACTTAAAGAACAGGGATTTAAGGAGAAGAATTGAAACCCCAAACAATCAAATTGCATTTTTCTCGGATTTGGGTAAACTCGGAGGGAAGCTGTTTCCTCAATTTGAAAGAGAATGTTTCTTCCAATTAAGATGGATGTGTTTTAATTAGTTTAATTACAAAGAACCCAGGTAAACTAAAAATCTACTGTCGTGATTCAAGTGTCTTGTATTATTGAGCACTTTAAGCTGCAGAACACACGTGCCTTCTGTTGGTGTGTGGTTTTTTTTCGTGTGTGCATGCTTACATGTGTGTTTATCTTGCCAAAACATCAAAGAAGCCCCAGTTAGCAGATATAAGAATTCTGCTACCAACACACCAGTCTACTGTGGATGGCTGCATGTCATTATTTTCTTCAAACATTTCTTTCTGGTATAATGTTTTCTCTCCGAAAGCAAACAACTTCTAATATTGGATTCTTGAGTGTGTCATTAAGCCTCACCAAACACAAATACATCTCCAATGCTTTCAAAATAATGACCCAGGAAGCCATTTATCTGGTGCACACAGCAGTGGACCTAGGGAGAGTTAATGCGGTAACCATCCCTGAACACTGAACAGCCCTCAAATAGACACCACAGCATGTAGGAAGGGGAAGGGACGCATTGGGTCAAACTCTACCTGCAACCGCACAGAGCAGCCTGAGCAAAGGTGAGTCTCGGGGCTCTGTGGGCAGCTTGGAACTCCTTGCTAGAGGATTGGAGGTAAAGGGACAGCAACAAGAGGTAAAGGGACAGCAACAGAGGAATGACTGGTAATTTGTAGCTGGCTGGCGATGCTTGACGAGTCGGATGCATTTATAATCTTTCAAAGCCAAATACCAAGGCTCCTGTGCCCCATTAATCACCCCACGACAACATTCCTGTTGATCGTGTGAGTAACCTCAAAACTTGAGCTAACGTCTATTACAGTCTATAACTTCTCTCCAAGTTATCCCTTGGAGTAGAAGAGCGACTGCTTTAGACTTTGCAAATCTGGCATTGATCTGTTCCATGTGGCTGGTCCCTGGGGGCTGGAACTACAGGAGTGTAACCTGGCAGTTATGTCACGAGGCCCAAGAAACCACCAGGGCACCAAGTGCTTCCTGACAGCTTTGGCAGCTGAGGGCCCCTGGGTCCCCTCTGCACTGCCATTCGTGTGTGCACACAGGTCTGTGCTATTCCCGGGGTGGCAGGTGCCTGCTGGAAACACTGAGTCATCTTGCTCTGCCACTGTGTATCACTTTCCTGTTAATGGAGTGGCGTGGTCAGACATTCA
Source organism: Myotis lucifugus (assembly GCF_000147115.1). Taxonomy (NCBI): domain Eukaryota; kingdom Metazoa; phylum Chordata; class Mammalia; order Chiroptera; family Vespertilionidae; genus Myotis; species Myotis lucifugus. The sequence continues at coordinate 1,086,215 of NW_005871067.1, read as the reverse complement.
CGGGCAAGGATGTTTGTTAGTCTGCTTTTGTTTTACTAAAAAGAACTGGTTTCAGCATGAGACATTTCCTGCTTTTGAATTAGCTTAGAGCACGTTTCCTACTAAAGAGACAAGTAATAGCTGCACAAGCGTGCAGAACGTCCTGCCCAGTTCAGTCCTGGGGAAGGGAGGCCTTACTTTGTGGCTGAGGCCATCTCATGTGGTTGAGGACCCGGATGCTGGAGGTGCTTGAACCTGGTCTGGTTCGCATCTCAAGACTCAATTTCCTCATCTGTAAAATGGAGGTGTTTGTGAGAAGTCAATGAGATAATGCACGGCGAAATAATGACAGCCCGAACTCGTGTAGCCCTCTCTGCCTCCCAGGAACTGTTCTTTCATTAACTCAGAGCAGTCCTATGATAGAGGTACTACGGCTGTCCTCTTCATTTACATATGGAGACTGAGACATAGAAAGGTACAGACAGATAGCAACTTGCCCACGGTCACACAACTGCTAAGTGGCACACTGGGATTTGAACCCACACGTGACTATGGAGCCCCTGTTCTTATTCATGACATTAAACGATCTTTTATAAACCAGTTGTTGAGTGCCACACATTTGGAAATACAGGCACACCTGGATTTATTGAACTTCACAGATAGCACGTATTTTTTTTTTTTTTACAAATTGAAGGTTTGTAGCAACCCTGTGTTGAGCAAGTCCATCAGTGGTATTTTTCCAGCTCAGATGATGGTTGGCATTTCTTTAGCAATAAAATGTATTTTAATTAAAGTACGTATGTACATAGGTTTTTAAAGACATACTGTGATTGCACATTTAATATATTATAGTATATTATAAACATAACTTTTATATGTATCAGGAAACCAAAAAAGTTGTGTGACTGGCTCTATTGTGATATTTGCTTTATTGTGGTGTCTGGAACCAACCTGCAATATCTCTGAGGTATGTCTGTGTCCACTAAACATTAGAAGGAAGTACAGAGCAGATTTGCCGTGCCAGAAGCCATGTTTCTTCTCTCTGGGTACTATGCTAAGAGGCATTGGTAGTCCTTTAAAGGCTTAATAGTACCATCTACTTCTCAAAGGGCCAGTTCCTTCTCTACGGCCACATGAGGTTGCCACCTGTAAGTTTCATAGGGTGTCAAGGCTATAGTCACTGTGGGGATGGTAAGATGGTACCAGGTTGCTGCTGAATTGGGCTAAGCTAGTGATGGGATACTTTAGGCCTTGGGGCAGCCTGGTGGGGTTGCATGGGAGCAGGGCTGTGGTAAGAAAGAGACACCTGACCTGTGTGTGTGTATAGGGAGGTGATGGAGAACCTTAGGTGACTTCTAGTCCTGGGAGAGACGTCTTGGATTGGAGAGTTGGATCTTGGCCGATGTCTTGGCATTCATATTTGGAGACTGAGAAAGATAATCAAGGCTGAGTGAGAGAAGGTAGTGTGAGTCCTTTCCTCCCCCAGGCCTCTGTTTTAGAGACTATGGGAGATGCTTTAATTGTAAAGAGGTGCCCATAGAATGCAACACCATGCACAGGTTTGGGTGTGGCCATGATGCTGGTATTATCTCTCAGAAAGCTGGAGACTCCTAGGCTGGAGCTTGCTTTATATGTTTCCACCATGTAATTCTGCTCTATGACTGACCAAGTGTTATTCTATGGGCTGTTGATTCAAAGACAGTAGAAAACACAGCCCCTTCCCTCAAGGAGCTCAGATTCATTAGAAGAGACAAAGACATAAACAGGCCATATTAATAAATTAATCCAGTAGTATGCACTGAGATCATGGGACATCTAACCTTGGGAGGGAAGAAGTGGGATCAGAGATGACTGGTGATATCTGCCAAATGTCAGCCTTCAAGGCAGAGGAGGTAGCAGCATGGTCAAGTAAAGTAACAGGGAAACAGGAGATACACAGTTTTGTCTTAATGGGGCTTAAAATATTCAGCAAGGTGAGATAGGGGTAGAGGTAAGGGGGTAGGGCCATGTGTAATATATGAAAGAGTTTGAGCTTCGTCAGCTGCCCAGCAATGAGGGTGTCATTAGATACGTGAGTTGCTTTGTAAGTAGATTCTGCTGACAGCAGAAGGGAGGATGAATTTGTGGGGGAAGAGGCTGAGCCAGAGAGAACTGGACCTGTTGCAGGAAATCCAGATGGATGATGAGGCCTGGGCGAGGACTGTGACCACAGGAAAGCCGGGTACATAAAAGGAGCAGGACTTCACATTTGATTGTGATGGGTGCAGGGTTGGAGAAGAGAGAATGAGAATTCAGTGGTGGCTCCAGGTTTCCAGCTCAGGCAGCCCACTGCGTTTGAAATTATAGGAGAGGAGCTGGGTCAGGACAGGAGATGATGAGGTTAGTCTTAAATCTGTTGAGTTTGAGGTACCTGATGGCTATTTAGGTAGAAGGTCCAGAGGCCTACGCTAATGTCATCTAGTGGGTTATTGAAACCTCGGAGGAGAGATGGGCTCGGCTGGGAATAGATGAGTGCTCTGAGAAGTGGACTTGGTGGTGCTGGCAGCCTAAGGCTGGGATGTAGTCAGCTCCAGGCCTCTGGTGCAGACCAGCTCCAGGGGGCAGAGATGCTATGGCCTACCCTGGCTTTGCAGGAGGATAGGGCACAGCCAGCCTCTCTCATGGCTGGCGACATTGTGTCCCAACGCTGGTTCTATTCCAGGGCTGGGAGAAGGGTGGGGAGGAGACCTGAATCACAGGCCCCTGCTGGCCAAAGGGACTCATTAAAATGGGAACATTTTAGCCCTAGCTGATTTAGCTCAGTGGATAGGGCGTCAGCCTTCGGACCAAAGGGTCCTGGGTTCGATTCCGGTCAAGGGCATGTACCTTGGTTGCAGGCTCCTCCCTGGCCCAGGCCTGGGTTGTGGTCAGGGCTCATGCAGGAGGCAACCAACCAATGTATTTTTCTCACATCGATGTTTCTCTCTGTCTTTCCCTATCTCTTCCACTCTCCCTAAAACTCAATGGAAAAATATCCTTTGGTGAGGATTAACAAAAATTAAAAATAAAAATGGGAACATTTTAATATATTTCTTTATTGGTTTCAGAGAGGAAGGGAGAAGGAGAGAGAGATAGAAACATCAATGATGAGAGAGAATCATTGATCGGCTGCCTCCTGCACACCCCCAATGGGGATTGAGCCCGCAACCCAGGCATGTGCCCTTGGCCGGAATCGAACCTGGGACCCTTCAGTCCACAGGCGGATGCTCTATCCACTGAGCCAAGCCGGCTAGGGCAAAAATGGGAACATTTTAAACCACTGGTGAAACATCATTAAAGGTCCAGGTCACTGGGTCTAGGCAGAGGTTCCTAAGTAGATGAAGGGGCAGAAACCACCTGGCAGGCCTTTCAAATTGTGCATGCCCTTCTCCTCCCGAGGGCCTCTGAGAGTCTCACAAGCCATAGGCTGAAGGCAGGCGTGGGTACTATTCTCAGGGGAGATGGCACTGTGCATCCATTTTGAAAAAGCTTCTGGGTGATTCTGATACATCCTCACTGGATGGAGGACCCATGCCACAGGGGGAAACAGGACTAATGGGAGTGAGGCTTAGGAGCCTCCTTGGATATTGTACCTCTAAACCAAACCATTTCCCACCAACATTTCAAAATGTTCTCCACCAGCCTAACAGTGGTACAAGCTACCGTTTAGAATTTCTACACTTTTATTCAGAGTGCAGTAAAATAATTATAGCATCTTCACTTAGTCATGCGGCATATCAGGAAGGTGAGGGGGAATACCTGAAGCCAGGGTGCTCTGAGAACAGTTTTATGGATGGAAATTATGACTGTAATATATGGATACAATCTGAAATTACCACCAACTGTCTGTGAAAAAAAAACAACAACCCCAGAACAGGCTGTCACACCAAGCCTAATTAGTTGTTTCTGTGTTTTTTTCCTGCTGATTTTTGTTAGCTTCACTCATTTATTTGTTTTATTGTATCAGTGTTCAATGGCAGACAAGTGATAGCAGTTGCCAAAGTTTTAAGAAAAATTTAAGAGACAAATTTCAACTGAAAATATTGAAGTTGAGATGCCTTTGGGACACTTGAATGATTCTACTGCCCCCCAAATTGGTAACAACTGCAATTATGTCATTTTAGCTATAAAACCCTGAATCCAGCTATGGAACAAATTCAGGAGCATAGTTTGAGAACTACCTGCATTGTAAAATCACATTTATTGCTTCTTTAACTGTCAAACAGCAACTGTATTTACATATCCTATATAATAAAGAGGTAATATGCAAATTAACTCTCACACCCTCACAAGATGGCTGCCTACGACCAGGCCAGCAGGGGTTAGTGAGGGACGACCAAATGACTGAACAAGCAGGCTGTGTGGGGTGACCAGGCCAGGAGGGGGGTTAGTGAGGGATGACCAAACGACTAAACAGCAGGCTGTGTGGAG
>NW_005871067.1:1079536-1081654 GCF_000147115.1 Myotis lucifugus | reverse complement strand
GAGATCTAAAACCTTGTTTCTCCTTCCTATAGTATCTCCATGTGCGTTCTCAGAAGCTTTAACCTCTCCACCCCCCGCTCCACATAATTACATCTTCCTATAAAGAAATGCCAGTCCCACGGAGCTACAAAAATACCACCAACGGCCTTGATCGACACAGCGCCGCTACTGGCTTTGGGGTGGTAAAAAAAAAAAAAACCAGGCCAGTAGGGGGGACAGAAGGGGGCAACCAGGTCGGCAGATGGGGGCAGTTAAGAGCACCCAGGTCGGCAGAGGGGGGCAGTTGGGGGCAACTTGGCCGGCACCAGGGGGCAGTTAGGGGCAATCAGGCCGGCACACAGAGGCAGTGAGGAGCGTTCAGGCTGGCGGGGGGGGGGGGAGGGGAGGGAAGTTAGGGCGACCAGGTAGGCAGGCAGGTGAGCAATTAGGAGCCAGCAGTCCAGGATTGTGAGAGGTATGTCCGACTGCCGGTTTAGGCCCTATCCCAGGGATAGGGCCTAAACCGGAAGTCAAACATCCCCCAAGGGGTCCCAGATTAGAGAGGGTGCAGGCTGGGCTGAGGGGACGCCCCCCTACACCCCATGCACGAATTTCATGCACTGGGCCTCTAGTCCTATCTAATAAAAGAGAAACATGGTAATTAGCATACGACTGCTACCCTTCCCATTGGCTAATCAGGGCGATATGCAAATTAACTGCCAGCCAAGATGGCGGCCGGCAGCCAGGCAGCTGGAAGCGAACATGAGGCTTGCTTGCTTCAGTGAAGGAGGACTCCAACGTTCCCCACCTGCCTTGCCGGCCTCTGAGCTGGCAGTTTGAAACATTGTAACAAATATAGAAACTAAACAAAACCCCAGAAACCAGCTTTCAGCAGGTCGGGATCTCAGAGCTGGAGATGATACAGTGTTTCGATTATAGAACTGAAACAAAGCAGATACCTGCTTTCAGCAGCAGAGGCCTTGGCCCAGAATAAAAAAAAAGAAAAAAGAAAAAAAGGAGCGGTTGGGAGCTTCAGTCACCCACCAGCCTGAAAACAGCCCTCAGCCCCTCACCCAGACTGGCCAGGCACCCCAATGGGGACCCCCACCCTGAAGGGTGTGTGACCAGCTGAAAACAGCCATCATCCCCTCATCCAGGCTTGCCAGGCACCCCAATGGGGATCCCCACCCTGATCCAGGACACCTTCAGGGCAAACCAGCCAGCCCCCACTCCGTGCACGATGACTCTATCCTATATAGTAAAAGGGTAATATGCCTCCCAGCACCCGGATCTGCGGAGCCGCGAGGCCTTGCGGCACCAGGACCAGCATGACAGGGGGCAGCGCCCAAACCCCCTGATCGCCCTGCGGCTCTGTGTGTGACAGGGGGCGGGGCCACAACCTCCCTATCCGCCCTGCTCTGTTCGTGACAGGGGAAGGCGCCCCAACCCCCTGATCAGCCCTGCTCTGTGCCTGATAGGGGGGAGCTACCAACCCCCTGATCACCCTGGGGCTCTGTGTGTGACAGGGTGCGGCACCCCAAACCCCCCCACCCCCACGGGCCCTGCTCTGTGTGTGAAGGGGTAGAGCCATAACCTCCCCATCGGCCCTGCCCTGAGGGTGAGAGTGGGGGCGCCTCAACCCCCTGATCGGCCCTGCTCTGTGGGTGATAGAGGGGGGGGCCCAACCCCCCTATCGGCCCTACTCTGTGGGGAGAGGGGGGAGCTCCCCAACCCCCTGATGGGCCCTGCTTGGGGGGTGGAAGGGGGGGGGTTCCCAACCACCTGATGGGCCTGCTCTGGCGGGAAGGGGGGGGGGCCCCCTACTCTATTGGCCCTGCTTTGGGGGGAAAGGGGGGGGGCAACCCCCCCCCTCAACCTTGCCTTGTTGTGAAGGAGAAAGGTGGCCCAACCCCCCCCAATGCGCCCCTCCCCCTTAGCGGGATTGGGGGGGGAGGGAACCTCCCCAACCACCTTGAAAGAAGAGAAGACTCTAGGGATATCCTTTTTTTTTTGTAATTTGGGGAGAGGTCCTAGAGTAAGAAGTATATTTTCCCCTAAAGGCCCCCAAAAGTAAGAAAAGGCTGTAGCCAACCCTGAAGCCACCCACCGTCTCCCCAAAGTTGACAAAATTTTAGGAGC
>NW_005871067.1:953003-1078123 GCF_000147115.1 Myotis lucifugus | reverse complement strand
CATGCTGGTCCTGGTGCCGGGAGGCTCGGCTCCGTGATCCCGGTGCTGGGAGGATATTACCCTTTTACTATATAGGATAGAGGCCTGGTGCACGGGTGGGGGCTGGCTGGTTTGCCCTGAAGGTGTCCTGGATCAGGGTGGGGGTCCCCACTGGGGGGCCTGGCCAGCCTGGATGAGGGGATGATGGCTGTTTTCAGCTGGTCACACACCCTTCAGGGGGGGGGTCCCCACTGGGGTGCCTGGCCAGTCTGGGTGAGGGGCTGGAGGGCTGTTTTCAGGCTGGTGGGTGACTGAAGCTCCCAACCGCTCCTTTTTTTCTTTTTTCTTTTTTTTTATTCTGGGCCAAGGCCTCTGCTGCTGAAAGCAGGTATCTGCTTTGTTTCGGTTCTATAATCGAAACACTGTATCATCTCCAGCTCTGAGATCCCGACCGGCTGAAAGCTGGTTTCTAGGGTTTTGTTTAGCTTCTATATTTGTTACAATGTTTCAAACTGCCAGCTCAGAGGCCGGCAAGGCAGGCGGGGAACGTTGGAGTCCTCCTTCACTGAAGCAATCAAGCCTCATGTTCACTTCCAGCTGACTGGCTGCCGGCCGCCATCTTGGCTGGCAGTTAATTTGCATATCGCCCTGATTAGCCAATGGGAAGGGTAGCAGTCGTATGCTAATTACCATGTTTCTCTTTTATTAGATAGGATTCTTGACCCGAGGAGTGGGCGAACTCTGTGGCATGTGAGGACTCCAGTTGGCATGAAAGGTGTCCCCTGTGTGTTCTTGCTCTGGAGATTTGTCCCCTGGGTTCTTTCTACCATGAACACCTTCTCCCCTCAATCCACATTGACAAGAAGCCTTCCTTCCAGGCTCAGATCCCAGGTCATTTGCCCAAATCACCAACTATGGGTTGAAGGACTTACAGAGGCACCAGGTCCAGGCACTAGCCTAGAGCACCTCAAAAAGCTCCAGTTTCTGTTGAAGTACCTTCAGGGCCAGGGAGCTCACTGCTTCAAAGATAGTCAAGAAGAGGTCCCTGTCCTCAGTGATTTTGTCATTCGGGAGAAGGGAGAATAATAATACCTAAGCTAATACTGTTATTTGGTTACCGATTGTGCCCCACAGTGCTAAGGGCTCAGGTTTTGGAATCATCTGGGCCAGAACCCCAAAATCATAATTACCTTTTCCACTTACCTGCTATGTGACTTTGGCAAGTGGCTTAACCTCTCTGAGCCCCAGTTATCACATATGTACAATGAGAATAACATTAGTGTCTATTTCAAGGATTCTTATGAGGCCTAAAATAATGGATGAAGACTGTGACAGAGAGAAAGCTGTCAATTAGCTTAGTTATTATTATTCTCCCTTCTCCTGGATGACAAAATCACTGAGGACAGGGACCTCTTCTTGACTATCTTTGAATCTCTCCATAGCAGTCAGCAAAGTGCCTGTATGAGGAATTTAATGAGCGTACAACAGGAAAGAGACTGGGCTGAACAAGGGACAGTTATTTGGAGCTGAGATAATTATTTGAAGCATCTAAAGCCACCTGAGGGCTTAGATATGTAATGTCAATGCTTTGGCAAAAGAAACGTGCAGAACAGAAAGCAGAACCTGGAGCAGGATGCCAAGAGCAAGCACTAGTTGGAACAGGAAGTGGGGAAATCCTGGGGAAGGTCACGCAGTATCAGGCCACGTTCTGGGGGGAGAAGGAGCAGAGACACACAAGGACCAAGTACTAATTAACGCGGTGAAGGAGGACGGAGTGGCGGAGTAAATGTCAGCCGAGCAAGGCGCCGACCCCAGGCTGACCTCACGTTTATTCAAAAGGAACAGTCTTTCCAGCACACAGATCATTTTGTGAGCCCGCCACATTCCCTGGATCTGTTCTCCTGCTGTCATGGCTGGATAGATACGATGGCAGAGCGGCCGCCTCTTGACACATCTTAACCTTAGAAGCCATTCCTGGCTCCTGTGGAGCCACAGCCTCTCCTTGCCACCCCTTCCTCTCTGGGTCATGTACTTGCTCAACCAGGAGCAGGAAGGGATGGTATGACAGTGCTTTTCCGCAATTAGTCTTCTAAACCCAACAAGAAAGCTGGGTGTGTAGGCATGTTCTAAAAACTTTTAAAGACTAGCTATCAATTGAGGCAAGGACAGAAAGGGGAAGGGCGCTCATTCAGATACTCTGGGCTGGGGGTTGGTGGGGATTCATCTTTGGCTGGCTTGTGTTTATTCTGCACTTCAAAATGACTTTGAAAGTTTATTTGGACATTCTAGCCTAGAAGAGATCCCTGGCAAACTCTCACCTGTACAATGTGTCTTTTGGGGAGAGAAAACTGTTTAGGAGAGCCTGGGGGAGCAGGCAGAAGGGACAGGGCCACGCACAGGTTACTCATGCCCAGATGGCTGGTGTTCCAGGTAAGGCCACCCCCTTCTCCGTGCTGCCCATGGAGGAAGGGTGCTAATTCAGATGCAGGTATTCGTGTACATAGGGCGTGTGCAGGAGCCGTCACACAGACCCTCTGAAACCCACGGTCAGGGACAGGCAGAAATCTGCAAATGTTCCAAATCAGAGCTTTTTTCCTCCCCAAGAATCAGTTGTTAAACATTTACCAGCTTGCCACTGTGTACAAATAAGATCCGAGAAGAACCAGTTAACCTACTACTAGAGAGAACAAAGACTTCAGCAGACGCTGTGGGCAGACAAGCAGATAAGGCCAGTGTATTATGTACCCATCATTAATGAAGCTTGACAGGAGTGCCACCCACATGAATCGGAGTTAGTTCCATTTATTGAATAGCCTTGGAAGTTATAGAATGGGCTTCTAGTATTTATTTTCATTCTTTCACTTATATTTTCCCTAAAATGGAGGCCTCCCATGCAAAACTCCCTGTTTGCAGATGACACATGCCTGGTGGGCATGGAAAATCCACAAGGGCCCAGTATAATAAGTCAAGGTGTTGCCTGCAACTGGTGGCCCCAGAGACTGCCGTGGCCATTCAGAGTGCGTGAGGTGGTCCGAGAAGTGTGGACCGGAGGCTGGTGTTTATCTCCAAGCTGAATTTTGACCCCTCTCTTTTAAACCTTATGACAACTTTCCTTCAGTGACCCTTGGTACCAGGAGTGCTGTTGAGGCCTGGGAGCAGAGAATGTAACTTCTTAGTGTGCTTCAGACATAGGCCTCTGTGCAGTTTTGGAATCGCTCTCCATACAGTCCCCAAATCTCAAGCCTCTAGTTCCACTCCACTGGTTGACCTACTTCTATGGCTGAAAGACTAGGGCTGGGCTTCCTAAAGTCCTACGTCCACTGACTCCAGCTGGTGGGACTTCGGGTGCCTGTCGAGTTAACTTCAGAGACCCAGCATGCTGTAACAGAAAAAGAAAAAAATGTGAAATATGGAGTTTGGGGTCAGGGACAGGTTCAAGGCACACTATTCCATGGCGTGGAAGTCAGACAGTGGTTGAGGGTTTATAGGAAAGGGCGCAGGAGCATTCTCTGGGTGATAAAAATGCTCTGTATCCTTTTCAGGTGTTAGTTACACAAGTATATACATTTGTCAAAATGCATCAAAAGACACTGAAGATCTGTGTGTTTTATTGAATGTAAATTATACACCACTTTAAAAATATATTTTTATTGATTTCAGAAAGGAAGGGAGAGGGAGAGAGATAGAAACATCAATGATGATAGAGAATCACTGATGGGCTGCCTCCTGCATGCTCCGCACTGGGAGTCGAGCCTGCAACCCAGGCATGTGCCCTGACCGGGAATCAAACTGTGACCTCATAGGTCAATGCTCAACAACTGAGCCACACCAGCGGGTGTATACAGCACTTTTTAAAAGGGCAAGTTCAAGTTCCAGCCCTCTCTCTTACTGTATAGAAAAATGCCTCACCTCTTTGAGCCTTGGTTTCCTGCCCATAAAACGGCAGGACCACTTGTACCTGCAGGGACATTAAATGGGACCATGTTAGCCAAAAGTGCTTTGTAGATGATAAAAAGCCCTCTACACGTTGCTATGCTTCTCATCCAGCTGCCTCCTAGAGCAGATTATTGTGCTGGTACAAATCTGTGGGCTCTGCCTTGCAACTTCCCTTGGAGATTAGTGTTTATCTGTCTATTTTAAGGAGATTCTGGAGATATCAAAATGCTGCCAAAAAGCAAATGGAATATGGATTTGCTGGGGAGAGGAGGGCGGGCTGGAAGGGAACAGCTGGGGAGAAAGCCATCAATCCAGTGGCTGCAGGGCCAGACGGAGGCTGGGAGGGAGTCACTAAATGCCTATGAGAGTCTAGTCTAGAGAGTCGTGACCAGTAGGAGCAGTGTGAGTTAAAAAAAAAAAAATCACATCTTGCCAAACAAACTGGGTCACAGTCGTGATGGAGTTAGTTACTGAGCAGAGACAGGAAAGTATTTTCAGGGGCAAAAGCAAACGGTTTGGGGACCACAGTGACTCAGCTGGAAGTGGCAGAGGCCACTTGGGCCTCCTGGTCTGCTCTGGTAATGAAGTGAAAGATTGTCCCTGAGGCTCCTTCAGTGCCTCTCATGTTATTTCAGGTTTGAACTTGATCTTTACTCCTAAAGCCAGTCACAAACAACCTTTACATTGGAATCAAAAGCACAGCACACATTTAAAAATGAAAAATCTTAGAGATGAACCAAGTTACACAAAGACAGGACAAATGGGAAGGCCATTCTGGAGTTCACCCTAGGAATCTGAGTGGGAGGTGACAATGGCTTGAACGCCACCACACTTTGGAGTGATGACACAGGCAAAGACTTTCAGTTTAGGAACTTTAAAGTCTGAGCAATAGCAAATGTCCTTTGGCAACAAAATCCTATAAAGTGAATGAACAAGGCTGAAGTCAAATTTTAAATGGTTAGCCGTGAAGGTAAGTTAAAATAGGGAAAGATTTGACGGGAAGAAATAACCTATAAGAGAAATCTGATGTGTGAAATTTTTATACTATCCTCATTATAAAAATTTTGGTGCTTTCTGCTAGATATTTCTGCCAAGAAGTGTGAAATGCTGAAAAAGAAAAGGAAATGTACTCGAGTTGCTCTGATTATAGAGAGGCCATTCCGAGTGATGGGAATCAGTGGAGGTTCTCCAAGTGACCAAGGTTGTAAAATTAGGGTCTTAAACTACCAAATCTGAGAGAGAAAGAAAAAACTAACTTCAGAAAGAGACATCTAAGATTATCCTAACAGCCTACATTTCCCCCCAGTGTTTGCCTTTTCTCTGGGCATGCCAGACCTCTATTTGTTCCTCCTCTAAAAGCTGACCTCCTGCACAGGCACTTCTGCCTCGTGGGCATTTGGTGATGACACCAGGGACCCAAGCACACGTGATCGGACCCATGCGCCGTGCAGCACAGGGCCATGGCAAACACTGCTGCTCCTCCTTCAGGCGCACCATGAGAAGGCCGGTTCTTTGGAAAAGACAACTCTGCTGGGGAAAAGAGAAGGCAGCAGGAAAAGCAGAAGACCAAATAGGAGGTGGATTGACGCCATGAAAGAATCCATAGGCCTGAGTCTATAGGAGCTGAGCAGGGCTGTTGAGGACAGGAAACTGTGGACATCACCAGGAATTGGAGCTGACTCAAGGGCACGTAACAACAAGAGCTGCCCTTCTGGGAACAAGGCAGGAAGTTGGGGAGAGGACGTGGGGTTCAGAGGCTCCATAAGACAGTAGGGGTGTCTCTCCTGTGACCACTGAGTCCGAAAGAGGGTGCCATGAGATGCCAGCACATGCACGCAGGGGAGACACGTGCCCCAATACATGGCTGCCGGTGCTCAGGGTGCTAAAAGGAGCGCAGGTGGGAGGAGTCCTCCTTACCCAGGTTTTTGTCTTCTGGATACCTCAACGCTCGGTGACTTTGGTTTCTAGCTGTCCTACTTTGTTAATCAGTGTGCAGAATCTGAGTCTGGGCCTTCTGCAGCCTGGCACTGGCTCTGTGTGCCTCTTCTGGCTTCTCAGGAATAGCTGAAGATGTAACTTCTCCCTTAAGTCATTTGTGGGCTGTGAATCCTAAGGGAATCTGATTTTTCCCTGGCTTTAGGGCTGAGTGACATAGGTTTGCAGCTGAGGTCCATCGCCTTTTAACCTCTGAGAGCACAGATTTTCTTGCCTCAAGGTTGGCACAGCGTAGGTAAGTATCCTGTATACATGAGGTATAATTAGGTGCTTAACATTTTTTCCATTGATTTGAATGGACACTGAGGGTAAGATAGTCACACCTGCAGGCAATCCGTTATCTTTAAACTGATGGAAGGGAGCAAACAAGAGAGACCTCAGACCCTCGAAGGCTGAGTTTTTGTCCCATATCAACTCTCTAAGTACAGAACTGGAGGGCATGGGATTTAATGGCAGCACCTGTGGGATCCTGTGATATAATAAGAAATAGGTATTTGGTCTTTATCTCTGGTTCGTGGCACAAGAGCTTCCAAAACTTAAAATTTCTTTCTTTTTTTTAAAATCCTCATCTGAGGATATTTTCCCATTGATCTTTTAGAGAGAGTGGAAGAGAGGGAAAGACAGAGAGCAACATCGATGTGAGAGAAACACATCAATTGGTTGTCTCCTGCATGCACCCTGACTAGGACCTCGGCCAGGAGGAGCCTGCAACTGTGGTATGTGCCCTTGACCGGAATCAAACCTGGAGCCTTTTGATCCACAGGCAGATGCTCTATCCACTGAGCCAAACCAGCTAGGGCGTGTGTGTGTGTGTGTGTGTGTGTGTGTTTTGTCTTGGAATTTCTTGAGTTTTAGGTGATAGAAGCATCTTTTCTTATTCATGATAAGCCCCTTTCAACCTTACCTGAGTTTATGCTAATGAAGTGTCTGGGGGTGATGGGGGAGAGAGGAGCTTGAGAGCTTCAGGATGGGGACTGATGGCCAGAGGAGCCAACCATGTGATTAGAAGGTTGAAACGTTCAGTCTTTGTGCCCTGTGACCTCTAGGAAGGAGATGGGGGCTAGAGAATGAGTAAATCACCAATGGCTGGTGATGTACTCAATCATACTTATGTAATGAAACCTCCATAAAAAAACCCTAAATTATGAGGTTTGGAGAGCTGCTGGGTTGGTGAATATACTGTGGTCCTGGGAGGGTGACATGCCCAGAGAAGGCATGGAAGCTCCCCTTCCCTCCCCTGACACTTGCCTTGTGCATCTCTTTCATTCAACTGCTCATTTGAATCCTGTATAATGTCTTTTATAATAAACTAGAGGCCTGATGCATGAAATTCGTGCAAGAGTAGGCCTTCCTCCCCGCTCCCCCTCCCCGCCCCCGCCGGCACCAGCTTCCCTCTGGCACCCGGGACACGGGCTTCCCTCACAGCCCCAGCTTCATCTGGAAGGTGGTCCAGAAGGATTTCTGGAAGGGCATCCAGTCTAATTAGCATATTATGTTTTTATTATTATAGATGGGTCCTAGTAGGCAATGTGTTTCCTTGAGCTCTGTGAGCTGTTTTAGCAAATTATGGAACCCGAGTAGGGAGGTGCAATTGGTACTCAAGTAGGAGCAGTTTTGTAGGATTGAGTTCTTGACCTGTGGGATCTGTGCTCACTCTGGAGAGTTAGTGTCAGAATTGAACGAAGTTGTAGAATACCCAGTTACTGTCCAGAGCAGTGGTCGGCAACTGGTGGTCCACGGACCACTGGTGGTCCATGAGCTCTGAGAGGTTGGCGACTGCTGGTCCAGAGAGTTGGAGAATTGGTTGGTGTGGGGAAAACTCCCCACACAGGTGATGTCAGAAGTGTTGTGAACAGAAACAGATCATACCTGTGAAATAGACTGAGGAGTCTGGCCCACAGTGAGCCCTGCTGGGATTCGGGCAGGGTAAGGTAATCTGATTGTGTCAGTTCTTCAGTTTGAAGCAATTGAGACAGACTCTGACAAACTTAATTGGACAAGAAGTTTGCTGGAAAGGTCTAGAATAATTGGATGCAGAAGAGACAGGCCTCAGGAGGAAGGAGAACAGGTCATTAGCAGGAATGAAAGGACAGACTCTGTGTTCCCCTCTCCCTTCAGAACTGCTCTGCTCCACGGTGTTCAGTTACTTAATTCTCTCCTAGGCTAAAGACCCCCAAAGGATCCAGAGTTGGGATGGCCTACACTGGGTTGTGTGTGCCACCATCCTCCCATAGGAGGGACAGGAAGAAACTTGACTAAAGTGCCCTCAAGACTTCTCAGAATAAGGGAAAAGTAAATCCCTAACGGGAAATAAGGTTGCTTTTACCCCAAAAGTGGAAAGGCATGTTTGACAAGCCAAAGCCAGAGACCTCTGGCTTGCTGACTTCAGGCTCCACTGTGAAAAGAAAGGAGCATGAAAAATGAGAAAATGGTTCCATCTCAACCTCTTGGCCCTGGATCAGGTACAGTTATTTGACTGCTTGGGAGGTGTCCAAAAAGAGCAACCAAGACAATGATCATCTGGAAAACAAGAAATATAAGAAATAGTTAAAAGGACTGAGGGGACAGAACTTGAGGCGGAGAAGACTAAGTGGGCTTCTAATGGCCTTTCTCAGGGAGCTGAAGGTCTGGAACATAGAACATACTAAGTTTGTATTCGGTGGCTACAACAGACTTGACAGAGGAACAGATGTCAGTTCAGTATATATAGGAAAGGTCTTTCAAAAAACCACCTGCTGGAAATTGACAGAAGGCCAGGAACCTTCCATCCCTGGGAAACCTCAGTCTGTAGTTAGCGAGAGCAGTACGCATACTCCTCACCTAATGCTCTCAGTACAACAACACTCCCTGCCTGGTCACATCTGCTAAAGAGCACTGTCTCATATGTGGCATTCTGGGTGTGCACAATGTAAGTGACAGTGGTGGAGAGGACAAGAAGGGCCTCTAAATATCCTGCCCACACCCATATGGTACACGCATACCATGGGAGAGTCCTTAATTTAGAGCGTTGGTTTGGGTTGCATTTATGTTCATCCTTCATAAACCTCCAAGTGCAAATCAAGCCAACGTCTTGTTTTTTCACTGAGCAATATTCCACAAAAATATGTAATCTGTTGGGCTATACCTATTATTAGAAAGCTATCATATCAGAGTTGGAAGGGATTTTTGTGATCAATGAGTTGACAATGATTGAATATATCCAATGGCATCTGGACAAGTTGATTTGTAACCTAGTCTTAATTCTTTTCAGACACACACAACCTCCTAAAATAGTCCACACCACTTTGGGAAATTTTGTTTGCTAAAATTCGTTCTTACTTTGCGGTAAAATCTACCCACTATGTGGTTATATCTGTCAAAATGTTAAATGTACAAAGCGTTGACCAGCAAGTCCACTTTTACCAATTTATCTTACAGATATAGTCCCCATGAGCTCAAAGACATATGTACAAACAAATTCATTGCAGTAAAGGGCTGGAAATAATTTAAAAGTTTAACCAGGAGACTAATTCAACAAATTATGAAATATCTGTTCTATGGAATATGTGGCAGCTGTTTAGAAATTAAACCATTCTTAAGCACTGACAGGGAAAAGCCTTTACATCAGTTCGTCTGCCCTGGCCATCTCTAGTTCATGTTGATTTGTGAGAAAAATAGAGTGGCTCAGAAATATGCATCACATTTGTGTGATTGAAAAGAAGGAAACACATGGATATGTTTAGGTCTTATCTGGAAAGATAGTGATAACTGTGGTTGCCTCTGGGGAAGGACACTGTGGAAGGGAGAATTTTATGTTTATATGTGTATGAATATGTGTATGTAGACCTACACATGTATTTATATTTATCTCTCTCTTTTTATCCTTTTGAATTATTTTACTGTGTGCATGTATTACTTTAAAAAACTGCTTTGGAAATCTGTCCTCTTAGGCAACAAAAGCAAAAATAGACAAATGCAACCATATAAATACAAAAAACCTCTGTGCATCAAAGGAAACAATCAACAGAGTGAAAAAGCAACCTACAGAATGGATGGAAGTATTTGCAAATCATATATCTGACAAGAGATTAATATCCAGAATATATGTATAAGGAACTTCTACAGATCAACAACAAAAGACAAATAACCCTATTAAAAAATGGACAAAGGACCTGAATAGACAATTCACCAAAGAAGATATACAAATAGCCAATATGAAAAGATGCTCAGCTTCACTAATCATGAGGGAAATGCAAATCAAGACCACAATGAGATACTCCTTTAAACCAGTCATTGTGGTTATTATCATTAACACGAATAATGAGTGTTAGCAAGGATGTGGAGAAATTGGAACCCTTGTGCACTACTGGTAGGAATGTAAATTGGTACAGCTACTTTGGAAAACAGGATGAAGGTTTCTCAAAAAATAGAAAATTAAATTATCATATGATTTAGCTATTCCACTTCTGGGTATTTATTCAAAAGAATTCAAATCAGGATCTTGAAGAGATAATTGCACATCCAGGTTCATTGCAACATTATTCATTATAACCAAGATGTCAATCATCAATAGATGAATGGGTAAAGAAAATGTAGTGTACACAAACAAGGAAATATTATGCAGTCTTAAAAAAGAAGGAAATCCTGCCTTAGCCAGTTGCTCAGTGGTTAGAGCATCAGCCCTTGGACTGAAGGGTTGTGGGTTCGATTCCGATCAAGGGCAGGCTCGATCCCAGACCCTGGTTGCAGGAGGCAATCAATCGATGTGTCTCTCTCACATTAGTGTTTCTCTCTCTGTCTCTCCCCATCTCTTCTACTCTCTCTAAAAAAAGTCAAAAGTCCCCTAGCCAGTTTGGCTCAGTGGATAGAGCGTCAGCCTGTGGACTGAAGGGTCCTGGGTTCGATTCCAGCCAAGGGCACATGCCTGGGTTGCGGGCTCGATCCCCAATGTGGGATGTGCAGGAGGCAGCCGATCAATGATTCTCTCTCATCATTGATGTTTCTATCTCCCTCTCTCTTCCTTCCTCTCTGAAATAAAAATATATTTTTAAAAAAGTTAATGGAAAAAATATTTTCTGGTGAGGATTAACAACAACAACAAAAAGAAGGAAATCCTGTCACACACTTTAATATGGACAAACTTCAAGGTCACTATGCTAAGTAAAATAACCCAGTCATAAAAGGACAAACATGGTATGATTTTACTCCCATGAAGTACCTAAAATAGTCAAAATCATAGAGACAGAAAATTGAATGGTGGCTGCCAAGGGCTGGAGCAAGGGGGAGGGGGGAGGGGAAATTAGTGTTTAATGGGGTAGTTTCAGTCTTGCAAGATAAAAACGTCTGGAGATCTGTTGTACAACAATGTGAATATACTTAACAGTACTAAACTATACACTTAAAAATGTTTAAATGGTAAAAACAAAAAACAAAGGCCTTACCTTTTAAATTCTAGCACAAGGGGCCCGCCTGGTTCTACCTCTTAAAGCTGTACTGAACACCTTAATCTTTTTGTTTGTTTTGTTTTTTCCCCACAATTCCAGGTTTATTAAGGGAGACTTCCCCAATAAGCCAATAGAGTCACACATGGGTTACAGAGAAGGGGAGCTTAAGTGATAGAAGCCAGTAGAGCAAGCTTCCAGCACGAAGTCCAGTCACTGGCAGTGGCTGCAGCTGGAGAGGCAAGTGTTGGTGTGAATCCAGGCAGCTACAGTGGCGGCATGCGTCCGGTGGAGTGGAAGTCCAGCAGGGCTACGAGGATGGCAGGTCACCTTAACCTTTTTTAACAACAGCATGCATTTGAATATTTCTACCATGGCCCTTGAACTGGCTGCCTCTTCTCCAAGTTAAACAGGCCTTCTTCTTCACATGGCTTCATCTCCCGCTGGCCGTCTGGTGCCCACCCCCGGCAGACCCAGACCTTCGGTGCTGCAGTAGGACTGTGAGTGTCCTTAGAGCACTGACGCCCACACACCATGGGAGAGGAGTGCTCCCAGAGGCACCCTCTCCCAGGGAGACCCTGACCTGAGCAGCTAGTGGACACTGGGTATCTGAGGAGGGAAGGACTCAGAGTGCGGTGTGGACCAGGAGGGAACCGAGACTGGGTATGCAGAGGCAGGCTTTGCTAAACTGTGTGATGCCATGCCATGACTGTCCCTACACATGGTCACAAGTTGGCTGGACTAAAACAGAAAACCAAAATCCCTTAAAATTGCATGGCTACTTTACTTGTTTTAAGGCATTTTACAAACTGGATAAAATTTGCTGTTACCACAACCCTTGGAGGCAGGCAGTCAGCAACTACTTTTCTCACTTCATAAAGAGCTGGCCTCAGCCAGAGAGATTAAGGATTGCCTCCATACTTTGGGTCTTTCCTGGCTGGACCCTTTCCACTCTGTAGCCTGCCTTTGATTTCACATGAAAAGAAACAAAAAGATAAGTGAAACAAACAAACAAAGACCATTTGCTAAATTGTCCCAAGTCTTATAGTTTTGACAGGTTGTGAATATTGTTTATAGACTGAACTAGTCCCCAGATCACAATGCACATCCTGGGTACAAAGGCTGACTGTGGGATGGCCTTGGATAGGGCCCTCACAGAGCCGGAAAGCTGGGGCCTCTTCCTTGACTCCAAAGTCCAGACCTGAGCCTGCCTCCACCAAGGGTGGAGAGACCAGCTGAACTTCCCACTTTGGGGAAAGATCATCCCTTCCCCATGGCTTCCTGTCCTTGGGGATATCCTCAGGTCTGTGTCCTGGGCCCCACACAGGGCCCCGGGGGGATCCCTCTTTTGCCAGGTGTGGACCCAGAGTGGCAGCTGAGGAGGAGGGGGGGGGGGCAAATCAATCGTCTGGCAGCAAGGATTCAAGAATGTGGGGCTCCAGAGGCCTCCAGGCGGCCCGCTGTGCCATCCCCCAGGCCTTGGCCTTTCCTGCAGTCTGCTCTAGGCACTGAGGCCACACCTCCCCCTTTAGAAGCTCCCCCCCCCCCCACCTTAACCTTATTTCATCAGGATAAACAAGCTAGAGAATCAGAAGGTAGAGGCACCTAGGACAATTTCCTTGTGGCCTGGAGAATCAGGATTCCCATCAGAAAGAGAAAAGGGCTGATCTTCCTGTTCATAGAAAAAGACACTTTATATGAAAAACTCCCTGTCATTGTAAACTGGCCAATGCTGGGCTAGAGAGAAAAGGGGCGGGAGAGGAAGGTGGGTGGTGAGGGTTCTGTAGGAAGTCCGCTTTCTGGTCTCTCACTGTTGGATACAGCTAGTGGCAAGGAGGGATATTTAAAATATTTAACGGGGAGGGGGAAGGGTGCACGCTGACCAATCAGAGCTGTCACCTGAGCCAGCTCCCAGAGGCCCCCTGCTGGGCCCTATGTTCCGCTTTGGTTGCCGGCTGGGAGGAGGCGGGGAATCCAGGGGAGGGCCCTGGGCTGTGGCTGTTTACCCACAAGCGGAAAAGTTTCCACATGAACACATGGTGTGGCTGTAGCATTTCACAGCAGCCAGAGGTCCCGGTAGGGATAAGAGCTGGTGGTCTTGATCACCTCTGACTGCCTGGTTCTTCCTACGTGCTTATTGCAAATGCCCATAGCCTCACAGGCTCAGGGGCAGACTTGTAGATGTTGGTCCTGGGGCACAGCTGGGTGCCTCTGTGTTGCAGAAACTCCTGCCTAGTCTGACATCTGAGAAGCCAGCAGCTTTCACAGAAGGATCCTTTCCCTTCTCACCCTCCTTTCCGGATGCCGGGCAGCTGGAACACACTGGCAGGACAATGCCCCATCTCCTCCAGAATCCAGGCTCTTCCTCTGGAAAGAGGAGCGGCTAGGCTCCCACCACCAACAGATTTCTGCTAGGCTCCCACCACCAACAGGAGCGGCTAGGGCTTCCACACCTGCCACTCCGCCAGCTTCCTTTCCATCCTCCAGGGCTCTGGGTAACACAAGCATCTGAAAAAGGTGCGGTGCGCACTGCGGTTTCCACTTTCCTGGAAGATCAGCCATCTCATCGCCTGCAAGTGAACAATCAGGCAGCGAGTTTCCTAAGATGAGAGGCTAGAGGTGGCATGCGAGGCAATATCCCAGAATGACAAGGGGACAGTTATCTATCTTGTCCTGAAACAGGAGTCCATGTAGACAGATCCCTTTCCATCTTCACAGGCTGAGAAACCTGTTATAGGGAGGCTTGAAATAAGGCACTTCACTTTATAATTTTGATTTCTATACATATAATTTTTACAACTAATATGTACATATAATTTAAAAATTCACATACTTAAGAGGCTTATAGAAAAATCACAGCCCACCCATTCTTACCTCTGGTAACTGCTCCCAGAACTAAGCACCATCTATGATTTTAGTTGTGCTTCTTTTGGCATAAAATAATACATTTATAAAGCTGTATATTTACTTTTAAATTTTAAAAACCATCTACTGATTTATTACTGTGACACAGCTATTCACATTCTCCCTCATTTCCCAGCAGAATTCCTATATTTCTTCCTATTCAAGATGCCATTATTTATAACATGTACCATTATTTATGAGTCACTACAAAAGAACAAAAGTGCTCCTGATGGAACTTGTGGTGGGCTGTTTCTGTTTCCCGCGACCCGCACGGGAAAACGACAGGTTCTTGAGCGGAGGAGCTGGGGATTAAGAAATTAAAGAAAGACCAAGATGCAGAAATAGATTTTAAGCTGGGGCCAGGTGGGCGCCATCCTCTCTGATGGAGAGGCGGCAAAGCCGCTGAGCCACACAGCAGGTTTATTTTAAAGGCCTAGATTTACATATCTAGTTCCGCCCCTGCCTGATTAACATGTCCAGACTTATTGGGGAAGCATGTTCCCAGGGCGTGGCTGCCTATGCTCTGAGTTCAGCTGACAATAATAAGAAAATGCCTAGGTGCCTCCCAGGCGGCCCTCTACAGGAACTGTGACCCAATACTTTATCATGTTAACTATAAGATACAGTCTGATTTTCAATGTGTAGAAAATACATGCATTTTAGAATATATGAATTAGGGGACACATGATTTCTTTTTTATTTTTTGCCATTGAAAAGAATAATTTATTAAGTCAATAATATTCAAATCAGAATTTCAGCAGAAGTTTCTGGCAAACATGAGAAACTCATCAATCAATAAAGAGCCACCAGTTGCTAAGACGATTCTAGAAAGGTTAAAAAAGTGGGGTTCAACTCCTTTGAAAAGAATTGCAAAGTCACAGTAATTAAAACACACTGTTCCTATCCCAAATAAAATGAACCCAAAGAGACCCCCACCAAGGCACATCATTATTAAAATGCCAAAGGTTAAAGATAAAGAGAGAATCCCCAAAACAGCAAAAGAAAAGCAGCTAGTTACCCACAAAGAAACTCCCATAAGACTGTCAGCTAATTTATCAACAGAAATATTTCAGGCCAGAAGGGATGGCAAGAAAACAAGGCCCTACAACCATGATTACTCTACCAAGCAAAACTATCATTTAGAATTGAAGGTCAAAGAGCGTCCCAGACAAGAGAAAGCTAAAGGAATTCATCACCACCAAAACCGTATTACGAGAAATGCTAAACAGTCTTCATTAAGAAGGATAAGAAAATAAATAAGATAAAAAATATGAATAATAAGCCCTGGCCGGGTGGCTCAGTTGGTTGGAGCATTGTCTGTAAACCAAAAGGTTGAGGGTTTGATCCCTGGTCAGGGCACATACCTACATTGTGGGTTTGCTCCCTGGTGGGGGCATGTATGAGAGGCAACTGATGCTTCGCTCTCTCTGAAAAGTATTGAAAGCATATCCTCAGGTGAGTATTAAAAAATATATATGACATAACCAATGGATACAGACACCAGTGGGGTGAGGGCATGAGCCGGGTGGTGGTGGTGGGGCAATGGGGGGATAAGGACACATATGTAATACTTTAATCAATAAAGAAAAAAATATATGAATAAGAAAATGGCAATAAATATATATATATCATCCATAAAACAAACAAAAATGTACTATCTATAGAAACAAGCATATAGATATCAGAAACAGACTCATATAAATGGGAATTTGCAACCTGCTTAGTTGATTGTAAGAGTGCAGAATTATGATTCTGTCAGAAAAAAGATGAAGTAATAAATGGTTTTTCAGAAAACTGGTTCATGATGTGAAGAAATATAAAAGTAGGTCCCTACTTCATAACATATTTAAAAAATTATACTCAAATAGATCAAAGACAGAAACATGAAAAAATACTCTAAGGTAACAAAAACAAGGTTGAAATACAAATGACTGACTAAAAGAAGTAGTTGCAACACATATAAACTTTGATAGTATTCAGAATATATATTTTTACTACAAATCAGTAAGAAAAGGGCAAGCAGTTCAAATAGAAAACTGGAGAGAAGATATAAACATGCAATTCATTTAAGATGAAATCTGAATTGACCAAAACCCTTTATTAAAAAAATATTTGACCTAGTAATAAGGAAATTACAAATACCTTGTTCTCTAAGACTGGAAAAAGTTTAAAAGTTTACAATATAAAGGATTGGCAATAATATGGGGAAATGGGCCCTCTCACAAACACTTCCAGCATACCTTAATTCTGACAATCTACATTTCTAGTAGTTAACTGATTTGAGCAGTGCAGCTATAAAGGGATTCACATGTGCACAAAAAGACACATATGATGTTTCTAATATCAAGAACCGTAAAACTATAGTGTCCATTCGATGAGGAATGGGTAAATGAACTGTTATATATCATACCATGGAATACTATTTAACAGTTAAAAGGAATACTTATATGTAAGTATATATAAACATGGACAGACCTCAAAAAATAATAGTGAAGATCGAAGATGGCTGCCGATTGGGAAGGCAGGCTGCAAGATAGTGTGAGTGAGAGAACGAAAGGAGAATGTGTGGATGTACGGGGAGTGTCTACTTGTGAGCGAGGGACAGCTATATTCTAAGGGACTGTTGGGGACTGCCAGACTGGGCTCCCCTGACCGGGCAGTCTCCACTGCTGCTGAAATCTCCCCTGGAGCGATGAGCTCTGTTGCAGAGACCGCGCCATCTTGAAGGGAAGAGTGGCTGTGATTGGAAGCCTAGCCTTACCTTCAGTCAGGAAGAATTGGATACCTCCTGGGACCCTACAACCACAACACCCAGGGACCAGCTGTGAACCCACAAACACCGGGTCTCAAGCAGCGTGAATACGCAGACTCGGACGAGCTCTGCACCTTCTCACGGAAAGGTCAGATTTCGCCCAGAGAAAGGTGAGGTCTGCGATCCAGGCTAGAGGGAAAAATGCTCACAGCAGGATAGAGGTTCAGAGGAAGTCTGCATGCCACAAAATCCACGGCCGTTGGGTCCAGCATAGTTCATGAATGTGGAAGCGGGTCCACAGGGCTGCTGACAGAAGGGAACTCTAGAAATCAACCCATAGCTGGGCTGGTCACAAAAAGGCAGCCTGAAGCTTTACCAGTAAACCAGCTGCGCTGTGCCAGTGGGAAAAGACGTGCACAGAGACGTGAGCAGAGGCGCGCGCAGTGCCAGGGCGAAAATGTTGCGAGTTCGTGCACTTACTCTGGCTCTTTTTTTCTCTTTAAATCCTAGTTTTTGATTGCTAAGCCCAGTACATAGGATCACCCAATTAAAAACACACTCAGAGACTGCAGGGGAATATTGTTTTTGTGGAACCTGGGGATTAGAGCAGGGAGAAACGATCAGAAAACCAGCTCTGGGGCAGTACATACCCCAAACCAGTATTAAGTACAGCAGGGAAAACAAATTCTAAATACTCGGTAGAGAGGACTTACAGCCCCATATGTCACTACAGAAACACTGCCACCCAGGGGTTGAATCACAAATTGACTCTTGTGTAAATACAACCACAGGCAGGCTGAGAAACAAATACAGCCTGCTTGAAAACAAGATTGTGGCTTATGACACAGAGGAGCTGTGGAATGCAGGGAACTTCAATACAGTCCTGACTACCTGACAGGAAACAGGCATGCCAAACAGAACAGTAGAGGAAGTGAATGACCTTCACTACTGCACATTTTTATTATTTATCTTTTACTTAAGAAACTAAATTTTTTTCTTTTTTTCTCACTTGATTTTGCCTTTTTAATTATTATATTTTTATTTTTAATCAGTATTATTACTACTATTATCTTACCTTTTTTAAAAGTTTCATTTTATTTTCTCTTTATTTTATTTTATTTTGGGATTAGTGTTTTGCATTCTAGTTTCATTTTTCCTTTAGCATCATTTTACTCTATCTCAACTTTACCTTTATGCCAACACTCTCTTCCTCACTTTCCCCCTTTTGTTGTCCTGTTTCTCTTACCCTATTCCTGCTTTAAATATTCCCTATTCCGCCGAAACCGGTTTGGCTCAGTGGATAGAGCGTCGGCCTGCGGACTGAGGGGTCCCGGGTTCGATTCCGGTCAAGGGCATGTACCTGGGTTGCGGGCACATCCCCAGTGGGAGATGTGCAGGAGGCAGCTGATCGATGTTTCTCTCTCATCGATGTTTCTAACTCTCTATCTCTCTCCCTTCCTCTCTGTAAAAAATCAATAAAATATATTAAAAAAAATATTCCCTATTCCTTCTTTTTACCCCCTGTTAAAAATTCATCCTACTTATATATCTAATTTCCAATCCCCTGCTCCAAGTCCATACACACTTCTCTCTTCTCTTTCTTCACTATCCAAATTTTTCTCTCTTCCTTTCTTTTTGTTTTGTTTGTTTTTGTTGTTGTTGTTTTTATTTATGTTTTTTGTTTTATTTTGTTTTGCCCTTTCTCTCTGTCCTATTGTTGTTAGTTTGATTGTTGATTAGATTGTTTTTTTGTTTGTTTGTTTGTTTGTGTGATTGTTTCTCTTTTTTTTGCTTCTGTTTTTCCTCTCCTCGCTTGTTATTAATTGTTGTAGTTTGCATTCATATCTTGGGTGTTAGTTGTTTGCATTCTTTTGGATTAGTTGTTGTTCCATTGGAGTTTTCTCCCCATATAAATAGTTTTCCCCTTCTTTTTTATTCTTTTTTTTCTTTATTACTTTTTTTCCTTTTCTCAATATCATTTTTGCACTCTTTTTCTTTTATCCCTAATTCTCCTTTCTTTGGTGGTCACCTTTATTTAGGGTTATTAGTATCGTGAATACATTTGTGTTCAGTGCCTTTTGTGTGTTGTGCCTTGTTTTGTTGTATTTTGTGCCTTTAAGTCAACACAGGAGAAAGAGAGAGAGCTACATAACCAGATACCCAGAGAGGAGAGATCATGGGGAGACAAAGAAACAGCCTACATATGAAAGAAAAGGAGGCATCACCAGAAAAAGAAGTAAATGAAATGGAGGCAAGCAATATGTCAGAGAAGGAATTCAGAGAAATGGTCTTAGGGTGCTGAAAAGGTTGGAAGACAAATTCAAACAATATGTGTAAGAACCAAGAGGAAATGAAGAAGAACTAAGAAGAAATGAAAAATGATATTACTGCAATAAAGAACTCAATAGAAAGCATCAACAGTAGACTAGAAGAAGCAGAGGACCACATCAGTGAGCTAGAAAACAAGGTAGGAAAAAATACACAAGCAGAGCAGCATCTAGAAAAAAAACTTAAAAAACAAGAGGAGAGCCTAAGGAAACTTTGGAACAACATGAAATGAAACAACATCTGCATAATGGGGAAGACAGAAGAAGAGGAAACTGAGCAAGGAATAGAAAGCCTGTTTGAAGAAATAATGACAGAAAACTTCCCTGATAGTGGGAAGAAAAAACTCACACAAGTCCAAGAAGCTCACAGACTCCCAAACAAAATGAACCCCAAAAGACCGATGCCAAGGCACATTATAATTAAATTGGCAAACATCAACGACAAAGTAAGAATCTTAAAAGCGGCCAGAGAGAGACAGAAAGTTACCTATAAAGGATCCCCCATTAGACTAGCGACTGATTTCTCAACAGAAACACATCAGGCCAGAAGGGAATGGGAGGAAAT
The DNA here is from genome assembly GCF_000147115.1 of Myotis lucifugus. Classification (NCBI taxonomy): domain Eukaryota; kingdom Metazoa; phylum Chordata; class Mammalia; order Chiroptera; family Vespertilionidae; genus Myotis; species Myotis lucifugus. Next base: position 1,058,245 of record NW_005871067.1, on the reverse strand, counting down.
ATACAAAGTCATGCAAAGGAAGGGTCTGAATCCAAGAATACTATACCCAGCAAGGCTATCAATCAAAATTGAGGATGAAATCAGGAGCTTCACAGACAAAAAAGGACTAAGGTAGTTTATCACCACCAAACCAGCAATGCAATAAATGCTAAAGGGTCTGCTGTAAAAAGAAGAAATAGGAAGCGAAGAAGGAACACAGGCATAAAGAATAAAAATGGTGACAAACAAGTACCTATCAATAATAACTTTAAATGTAAATGGATTAAATGCCCCAATCAAAAGTCATAAGGTAGCTGAGTGGATAAGAAAACATGACCCATATATCTGCTGTCTACAGGAGACCCACCTCAAACGAAGGACTTACACAGACTGATGGTGAAGGGATGGAAAAAGGTATTTCAGGCAAATGGAAATGAAAAAAAAAAACTGGGGTAGCAATACTTATACCTGAAAAATTAAATCTCAAACTGAAGGACATAACAAGATATAAGGAAGGCCACTTCATAATACTAAAGAGAGCAATCCAACAAGAAGATATAACTCTGGTAAACATATAAGCACCCAATACAGGAGCACCCAAATACATAAAAAAACTTCTGGAGGATATCAAGGGAGAGATTGACAGCAATACAGTTATAGTAGGGGACTTTAATACCCCACTAACACCACTGGACAAATCCTCTAAACAAAAAAATCAGCAAAGAAATATCAATCCTAAATGACACACTAGATCAGATGGAATTAATTGACATCTTCAGAACATTTCACCCCAAAGCCACAGAATATACATTCTTCTCAAATGCACATGGGTCATTTTCAAAGACAGACCACATATTAGGACACAGACAAAGTCTCTTCAAATTCAGGAAGATAGAAATCATATCAAGCATCTTCTCAGATCACCATGGCATAAAACTAGAAATCAACTACACTAAAACAATAAAAAAATCAAACACCTGGAGGCTAAATAGCATGCTATTAAACAATGACTGGGTTACCAGAGAGATCAAAGAAGGAATAAAAAGCATTATTGCAACAAACGACAATGAAAACACAACAATCCAAAATCTATGGGTCACAGTGAAAGCAGTCTTGAGAGGGAAGTTCATAGCTCTACAGGCCTAGTCAAAAAACAAAAAAACAATGGTAATAAATTACCTACCCCTACAACTCAAAGAGTTAGAAAGAGAGCAACAAAAAAAAGCCCAGCATAAGCAGAATGAAGGCAATAATAAAGATCAGAGCAGAGATAAAGGGCATAGAGACCAAAAAAAAAAAAAAAAAAACAATACAAAAGATCAACAAAACCAAGAGCTGGTTCTTTGAAATGATAAACAAGATTGATCAACCTGTAGCCAGGGTCACCAAGAAGCAAAGCAAGAGGACTCAAATATACTAAATCAGAAATGAAAGAGGTGAAGTAACAACTGATCCCATAGAAATACAAATGATTATGAAAAAATACTATGAATAACTCTCTTTCAACAAAATGGACAGCCTAGATGAAATGGACATATTCTTAGAGAAATACAAGCTCCCAAAACTCAACCAAGAAGAATAAAAAAAACCTGAATAGGCTGATAACTACCAAAGAAATTGAAACAGAGATAAAGAATCTTCCAGCAAACAAAAGCCCTGGGCCAGATGGCTTTACTGGGGAGTTCTACCAAGCATTCAAAGAAGAACTAAAGCCTATCCTCCTCAGACTATTCCAAAAAATTCAAGAGGAAGGCACACTTCCAAGCTCTTTCTATGAAGCGAGGATTACCCTAATCCCAAAACCAGATAAAGGCACCACAAAAAAAAAAAAGAACTACAGGCCAATATCCTTGATGAACATAGATGCTAAAATCCTCAACAAAATTCTAGCAAATCAGATTCAGCAATACATTAGAAAGGTCATACATCATGACCAAGTGGGATTTATTCTGGGGATGCAAGGATGGTACAATATTCGCAAATCAATAAATGTGATATATCATATAAACAAGCCGAGAGACAAAAATCACATAATCATATCAATTGATGCAGAAAAAGCATTTGACAAAATCCAACACCCTGTCTTTTTTTTAAAACATTTTAAAAATATATATTTTATTGAATTTTTACAGAGAGGAAGGGAGAGGGATAGAGAGTTAGAAACATCGATGAGAGAGAAACATCGATCAGCTGCCTCCTGCATACCCCCACTGGGGATGTGCCTGCAACCAAGGTACATGCCCTTGACTGGATTCGAACCTGGGACCCTTGAGTCTGCAGGCTGACGCTCTATCCACTGAGCCAAACCGGTCAAGCCTCGACACCCTTTCTTTCTTTCTTTCTTTCTTTTTTTTTTTTAAATATATTTTATTGATTTTTTCCAGAGAGGAAGGGAGAAGGATAGAGAGTTAGAAACATCGATGAGAGTGAAACATTGATCAGCTGCCTCCTGCACACTCCCTACTGGGGATGTGCCCGCAACCAAGGTACATGCCCTTGACCGGAATCGAACCTGGGACCTTTGAGTCCGCAGGCCGATGCTCTATACACTGAGCCAAACTGGTTAGGGCTCAACACCCTTTCTTGATAAAAACTTCAGCAAAGTGGGAATAGAGGGATCATACCTCAACATAATAAAATCCCTATATGACAAACAGACAGTCAACATCATACTCAATGGGCAAAAACTAAACCCATTTCCCCTAAGAATAGGAACAAGACAACGATGCCCACTTTCACCTGTCCTGTTCAACATTGTACTAGAAGTACTAGCCATAGCGATCAGACAAGTAGAAGAAATAAAAGGCATCCAAATTGGAAAAGAAGTAAAACTGTCCTTATTCGCAGATGACATGATACTATACATAGAAAACCCCAAAAACTCCATCAAAAAACTACTAGACCTAATAAATGAATTTGGCAATGTAGCAGGATACAAAGTTAACACCCAGAAACCTATGGCCTTTTTATACACCAACTAGTGGCTGGCTGCACAAAATTCATGCATGGCGGGGGGGGGGGGTTGCCTCAGCCCAGCCTGCACCATCTCCAATCAGGGACCCCTTGGGGGATGTCCGACCTCTGGTTTAGGCCCTAAACTGGCAGACGGACATCCCTCTCACAATCTGGGACTGCTGGCTCCTAACCACTCACCTGCCTGCCTGCCTGATCGCCCCTAATTGCCTCTGCCTGCCTGCCTGATTGCCCCTAACCCCTCTGCCTGCCTGCCTGATTGCCCCTAACTGCCTCTGCCTTCCTGCATGATCGTTCCTAACTGCCCTCCCCTGCCGGCCTGATCTCGCCCCCAACTGATCTCCCTTGCCGGCCTGATCTCACCCCCAACTGCCTCTGCCTGCCTGATCACCCCTAACTGCCCTCCCTTGCTGGCCTGATCTCGCCCACAACTGATCTCCCCTGCCTGCCTGATTGCCCCTAACAGCCCTTTTCTGCCTACCTGATCTTGCCCCCAACTGCCCTCCCCTGCCGGCCTGATCTTGCCCCCAACTGCTCTCTCCTGCTGGCCTGATCTCACCCCCTCTTGCCCGCCCCTGCTGGCCTGGTTGCCCCCAATTGCCCTCCCCTGCTGCCTGATTTAGACCCAAACTACCCTCCCCTGCTGGCCTGATCGCCCATAACAGCCTCTGCCTTGGCCCCCACCACCATGGCTTTGTCTGGAAGGAAGTCGGACATCCGGAAGATGGCTGGTCGACCTGGTCTAATTAGCATATTACCCCTTTAGTGGTATAGATAGATTATATAGGATAGGATTGCTTAAATGTGTGTGTGTGTGGGGGGGGGGGAAGCCTTTTTCATCAGGAGGAGATGCTCTTGGAAAACAAAAATACATAATCCCTATATCTGGACTGATAGCCAGCCATATGCACTATACTGCCAAACTTGTTATTAAAAAATTGAACCACTTTCTTACACCTTAACCAAACAGCTGTTGCCCTTAAAACCCCTCCTCAGCCCCCACCTTAGGTTCTGCCTTTGCAGTTCACCCAGATTTGGTTCTGATTGGTCAGTTTCTATGCCAGTCAGCATCAAAAGCTCTGCCTCCTAGGCAGCCATTGGCTCCTCACACTTCACTCAGATTTGATTCTTATTGGTTGGTTTCTATGCCAGTCAGGGTCAAAAGCTCTACCTCCTAGGCAGCCATTGGCTCCGCACTTCACCCAGATTTGGTTCTGATTGGTCTGTTTCTATGCCACTCAGCGTCTCCGGGCCTATCAACGGGCCTGATCAGAGAGGTGGGGCTGATCAGCAGCCTCAGCAGAGGCTGAGAGAAAGAGAGGTGCTGCTGCTGGCCAGGCCCAGAGCGAAAGAGAGAGGCAAGTGCTGATCAACAGCTGCCATGGAGGCTATGAATCAGAACCTGACTCTCTTTTTCGAGGACTCTCCTTGGGCCTGATTCGCAGCCCCCTCAGCAGTCAGTGCTGGGTCGGGGCGCCTGCAGTAGCGGCAGTCAGTGCTCCAGCACTGACTTCTGGTTGATCAGAGCCTTCGGTCGTGATGTAATGACCCTGGCTCTTTATATATATAGATAATGAACTCACAGAAAGAGAAATGACAAAAACAATCCCATTTACCATTGCACAAAAAAAATTACGATACCTAGGAATAAACTTAACTAAGGACGTAAAAGTCCTGTACTCAGAAAACTACAGGACATTAAAAAAAGAGATAGAAGAAGACATAAAAAAATGGAAGAACATACCATGTTCATGGATAGGTAGAATCAACATCATTAAAATGTCCATACTACCTAAAGCAATCTATAGATTCAATGCAATACCTATTAAAATACCAATGGCATATTTCAAAGATCTAGAACAAACTCTCCAAAAATTCATCTGGAATAAAAAAAAGACCCTGAATAGCTACAGCTATCCTGAGAAAGTAGAACACAGTAGGAGAGATTACAATACCAGACATCAAGCTATATTTCCAAGTCACAGTTCTCAAAGCTGCCTGGTACTGGCACAAGAACATACATAAGAGCAATGGAAAAGAATAGAGAACCCAGAAATTGACCCAAGCCATTATAATCAATTAATATTTGATAAAGGAGGCAAGAGCATACAATGGAGTCAAAACAGTCTCTTTAATAAATGGTGCTGGGAAATTTGGTCAGATACATGCAAAAAATGAAAGTAGATCTCCAACTTACACCATACACAAAAACAAACTCAAAATGGCTAAAGGACTTGAATGTAAGATGGGAAACCATAAAAATCCTACAAGATTCCATAATCAGCAAAATTGCAGACATATGTCGTAGTAATATCTTTACAGACACAGATCCTAGGGCAAGAGAGACTAAGGAGAAAATAAACAAATGCGACTACATCAAAATAAAAAGCTTCTGCACAGCAATAGAAACCATTAACAAAACAACAAGAAAGCCTATTGCATGGGAGAACATATTTGCCAATGTTATCTCTGATAAGGGTTTAATCTCCAACATTTACAGGGAACTCATACAACTTAACAAAAGGAAGATAAACAACCCAATCAAAAAATGGGCAAAGGATCTAAATAGAAACTTTTCAAAAGAGGACATACAGAAGGCCAAGAGACATATGAAAACATGCTCAAAGTCACTAATTATCTGAAAGATGCAAATCAAAACAACAATGAGGAACCACCTCACACCTGTCAGAATGGCTATCATCAACAAATCAACAAATGACAAGTGCTGGAGAGGATTTGGAGAAGAAGGAACTCTCCTTCACTGTTGGTGGGAATGCAGACTGGTGCAGCCACCGTGGAGAACAGTATGGTGTTTCCTCAAAAATTTAAAAATAGAACTGCCATTTGACCCAGTAATACCACTTCTAGGAATATATCCTAAGAAAACAGAAACACCAATCAGAAAGGATATATGCACCCCTATGTTCATAGCATCACAATTTACAATAGCTAAGATTTGGAAACAGCCTAAATGCTCATCAGCAGATGAGTGAATTAGAAAACTATGGTACATCTACACAATGGAATACTACGCTGCTATAAAAAAGAAGGAATTCTTACCATTTGCAGCAGCATGGATGGAACTGGAGAGCATTATCTAAGTGAAATAAGCCAGTCAGTGAAAGAAAAATACCACATGATCTCACTCATTTATGGATAATAAGTAACATTATAACCTGATGAACAAAAAGATAGATACAGAGGCAGAGAAGCATTGAACAGACTGTCAAATTACAGTAGGAAGGTTGGGGAGGGTTGCGGGGGGAGGTAAGAGATCAACCAAAGGACTTGTATGCATGCATATAAACATAACCAATGGACACAAGACATTGGGGAGGGGGGGGTGAGGGCTTGTGCTGGGGGGTAGGGGAGGCTGGGGGAAGGTCAGTGGGGGGGAAAAGGAGACATATGTACTACCATTTGTAATACTTTAAACCAGAGGTCCTCAAACTTTTTAAACAGGGGGCCAGTTCACTGTCCCTCAGACATTCCAAACATGCGCACTGCGGGCCCGGGACGAGTCGGCTGCTAAGCAGGACAGGCAGCGGAGGCAAAAACACCCGGCGGGCCGGATAAATGTTTTCGGCGGGCCGCATGTGGCCCATGGGCCATAGTTTGAGGACCCCTGCTTTAAACAATAAAACAAAATTAAAAAATAATAATAGTGAAAGAATAATTTATAAATAATACATAAAAAATGTCACGTTAATTTTGCTTAAACTCATTTTAATTTTTATTTATTTTTTAAATTTATTTTTATTGTTGAAAGATTACAGATGTTCTCCATTTTCCCCTTCCCCACCCCACCTATCATGACTTATTTGCTTCATTATAAATCAAATGATCAGGAGGAGATGCATTTTGTTCTTCAGTTTATTTTGTTCACTAGATTCCACATATAAGTGAGATCATGTGATATTTGTCTTCCTCTGACTGGCATATTTCACTTAGCATAATGATCTCCAGGTCCATTCATGCTGTCTCAAAGGGTAAGAGATCCTTCTTTTATAGCTGCCTAGTATTCCGTGGTATAAATGTACCACAGCTTTTTATCCACTCATCAAATGATGGGCACTTGGGCTATTTCCAGTTCTTAGCTATTGTAAATAATGCTGCTATGAACATAGGGGTGCATATATTCTTTCTGATTGGTATTTCAGGATACTAGAGGCTTGGTGCATGAAAATTCATGCACTGGATGGGGGGTCCCTCAGCCCAGCCTGCCCTCTCTCATAGTATGGGAGCCCTCAGGGGCGGGAGGTGACCTGGCAATCAGGGGAAGGTGGCGCCCCATCACACCTCTGCTGCTGCCACTGCTGGCAGTGCAAGCCTTGGCCGGCCCAGTTTACCTGCGCCTCGGGCCGGCCCTGAGTGGCTGGGCAGCCGACATCTGAGGCTTGCCTGTGCTTCAGGCCAGCCCTGGGCAGCTGGGCAGCTGCCATCCAAGGCTTGCCTGCTCCTTGGGCTGGCCTTGGGTGGCTGGGGAGCTGAGGGGACTGGGAGACTCTGGAGGCAGGTGCGCGGAGCGGCCGGGTTCACCTGGGGGCAGTCCCGGCCTTGCTGTGTGCCTGCCACCCTGGCAGGGCTGAGGGGACTGGGCGCCGCCATCTTGTGGCTGTGGGCACCACCGCCTTTAAGGGCGTGACAGTCAATTAGCATATTCCCTCCTTATTGACTGTGGGTGCCACAATCTTTGTGATGGCATGAGGGTCAATTAGCATATTCCCTCTTTATTAGATAGGATATTCCCAGAAGTGGATTGCTGGCTCAAAGAGCAGTTCCATTTTTAATTTTTGAGGATTCTCCATACTGTTTTCCACAATGGTTGCACAAGTCTGCATTTCCACCAGAAGTGTTCAAGGGTTCCCGTTTCTCCACATCTTCACCAGCACTTGCTGTTTGTTGATTTATTAATGGTAGCCATTCTGACAGGTGTGAGGTGATACCTCATTGTAGTTTTAATTTGGATCTCTCTGATGATTAGGGCTGTTGAACATTTTTTCATATGTCTCTTGGCCATCTGTATGTCCTCTTTGGAGAAGTGTCTATTCAGGTCCTTTGTCCATTTTTAAATTGGATCATTCATCTTCCTTTTGTTGTGTTGTATAAGTTCTTTACATATTTTGGAAACTAACACCTCATCAGATGTATCACTGGAGAGAGAATATGTTCTCCCATACAGTGGGTTCTCTTTTCATTTTGAGGATGGTTTCTTTTGCTGTGCAGAAGCTTTTTAGTTTGATGTAGTCCCATTTCTTTTTCTCTTTTTTTTCATGCCTTAGGAGATGTATTGGCGAAAATTCTGCTCTGTGGCATGTCTGAGTTTTTACTGCCTATGTTCTCTTCTATAATTTGTATAGTTTCATGACTTACACTTAAGTTTTTTATCCATTTTGAGTTTATTCTTGTGTTTAGTGTAAATTGGTGGTCTAGTTTCATTTCTTTGTATGTACCTGTCCAATTTTCCCAACACCACTTATTGAATAGGTTTTCTTTACTCCATTGTACTAGTATGCTCTTGTCTCCTTTGTCAACTATTAATTGACCATAATGGCATCAGTTGATTTCTGAGTTCTCTGTCCTGTCCCATTTGATCTATAGGCCTGTTCTTGTGCCAGTATCAGGCTGTTTTGATTATAATGACTTTGTAATTATAGTTTGATATCTGGTATTGTGATCCCTCCAACTTTGTTCTTCTTTCTCAAGATTGCTGTGGCTATTCAGGGTCTTTTTTGGTTCCATGTAAATTTTTGGAATATTTGTTCTAGATCTGTGAAATACGCTCATGGTATTTTAATAGGGATTGCGTTGAATCTATAGATTGCTTTGGGTAGTATAGACATTTTAATGATGTTAATTTATCCAATCCATGAACATGGTATATACTTCCACTTGTTTGTATCTTCTATTTCTCTTTTCAGTATCCTATAGTTTTCTGAGTACAGGTCTTTTACCTCCTTCATTTATTCCTAGGTATTTTATTTTTATTTTCTGTTGTTGAAATGGTAAATGGGAAAAGGGACTGTTTTTTAGTTTCTCTTTCTGAGAGTTCATATAAAAATGGTGTATAAAAATGCCATCAATTTCTGGAGATTAATTTTGTATCCTTGCTACTTTGCTACATTCACTTATTAAATCTAGTAGTTTTCTGGTGGAGTCTTTAGTGTGTTCTATTTACAATATCATGTCATCTGAGAATAATGACAGTTTTACTTCCTCCTTTCCAATTTGGATGCCTTTTATTTCTTCTTGTCTGATCGCTATGGCTAGGACTTCCAGTACTATGTTGAATAAGAATTATGTATTATTCCTGTTTTTAAGAGAAATGCTTTTCGTTTTGCCTATTGAGTATGATGTTGGTTGTAGGTTTGTCATTATGTTGAGGTATGTTCCCTCTATTACCACTTTGCTGAGAGTTTTTTAAAATAAATAATGGGTACTGGATTTTGTTGAATGCTTTCCCTCTGTCTATTGATATGATTATGTGATTTTTATCCTTCATTTTATTTATATGATGTATTGCATTTATTGATTTGGGTATATTGTACCAGACTTGCATCCCTGGGATAAATTCTATTTGGTCACAGTGTATGATCTTTTTAATGTATTGCTGGATCTGATCTGCTAATATTTTGTTGAGAATTTTAGCATCTATGTTTATCAGATATTGGCCTTTACTTTTCTTTCTTTGAAATGTCTTCATCTGGTTTTGGAATTAGGATAATGCTGGCCTCATAAAAAAGCTTGAAAGTCTTCCTTCCTCTTAAATTTTTTGGAATAGTTTGAGGAGAATATGTGTTAGCTCTTCTTTGAATGTTTGGTAAAACTCGCCTGTAGATTCATTTAGTCCAGGACTTTTACTTGCTAAGAGTTTTTGATTACTGTTTCAATTTCATTATTTCTTATAGGTCTATTCAAGTTTTCTGATTTCTCCTGATTGAGGTTTGGAAAATTATATGTTTCCAGGAATTTGTCCATTTCGCCCAGGTTGTCCAGTTTGTTGGTATATTGATGTGCATAGTATATTCTTACAATACTTTGTATTTCTGTGGTATTAGTTGTTACTTTGCTTTTTTCATTTCTGATTTCATTTATTTGGGTCCTCTTTCTTTGTTTCTTGATGTGTCTGGCTATAGGTTCATTAATATTGTTTATCTTTTCAAAGAACCAGCTTTTGATTTTATTGATCTTTTGTATTGTTTTTTAGTCTCTATGTCATTTAATTCTGCTCTGATCTTATTATTTCCTTCCTTTTACATCCTCTGGACTTTTCTTGTTGTTCTCATTCTAATTCTTTTAGTTGTAAGATTAGATAATTTATTTGAGCTTTTTCTTGTTTCTTGAGATAGGCCTTTAATACTGTGAACTTCCCTTTCAGGACTGTTTTTGTTGTGTGCCATAGATTTAGGTTTGTTGTGTATTCATTTTTATTTATTTCCAGGAAGGTTTTGATTTCTTCCTTGATCTCATTGGTAATTCATTCATTGTTTAATAGCATAGTATTTAGCCTCCATGTTTCAATGTTTTTGAGTTCTTTTATTGCAGTTGATTTCTAATGTCATGCCATTATGATCTGAGAAGATGCCGGATATGATTTCAATCTTCTGGAATTTGTAGAGACTTTTTCTGTGTCCTAACATGTAGTCTGTCTTTGAGAATGTTCCATGTGAACGTGAGAAGAATGTATATTCTTCAGCTTTGGGATGAAATGTTCTATAAATATCAATTAAATCCATTTGATCTAGTATGTTGTTTAAGGTTGCTGTTTCCTTGTTGATTTTTTGTCTGGAAGTTCAATCCAGTGATGTCAGTGGGGTGCTAAAGTCCCCTACACTGACTGTATTGCTGTGAATCTCTCCCTTCAAGTCATTCAGGAGGTTTTTTTTTTTTAAAAAAAAAAGTATATGTAAGTGCTTCTATATTTTGTGCATATATGTTTACCAGGATTATATCATCTTATTGGAATGATCCCTTTAGTATTATGTAGTGACCCTCTCTTTCTCTTTTATGGCCTTTGTTTTGAAGACCATTTTGTCAGATGGTCTGCTTTTTTTTGTTTCCATTTGCTGGAAAATTTTTTCAAATTTCTTCAATTTCAACCTGTATGAGTCTTTTTTTTCTGAGGTGGGTCTCTTGTAGACAGCATATATATGGGTCATGTTTTCTTATTCATTCAGCTACCCTATGTCTTTTGATTAGAGCATTTAGTCCATTCATACTTAAAATAATTATTAATAGGTACTTATTTATTGCCATTTTTTAGTCTTTATGCCTATGTTCCTCTCTCTATACATTTCTTCTTCTTACACAGTTCCTTTAGCATTTCTTGCAATGCTGGTTTGGTGGTAATGAACTCCTTGAGCCTTTTTTTGTCTAGGAAGCTTTTTGTTTTGCTTTCAAATTTGAATGATATTCTTGCTGGATAGAATAGTCTTGGTTTCAGATCCTTTTTTGTCATTACTATGAATACTTGATGCTGTTCCCTTTTGGCCTATAGTTCCTTTGTTGAGAAATCAGCTGACAGTCTTATGGGAGCTCTCTTGTATGTAACTGACTGTTTTTCTCTTGCTGCCCTTAAGATTCTCTCTTTGTCTTTAATGTTTGCCATTTTAATTATGATATGTCTTGATGTTGGTCTCTTTGTATTAATCTTGATAGGCACTCTCTGTGCTTCCTGAACTTGTGTGACTTTTTTCTTCACCAAGTTAGGCAAGTTTTCTGTCATTATTTTTTCTTTTTTTAAAAAATATATTTTATTGATTTTTTTTTTTTACAGAGAGGAAGGGAGAGGGATAGAGAGTTAGAAACATCGATCAGCTGCCTCCTGCACACTCCCCACTGGGGACGCGCCCACAACCAAGGTACATGCCCTTGACCGGAATCGAACCTGGGACCCCTGAGTCCGCAGGCTGACGCTCTATCCACTGAGCCAAACCGGTCAGGGCTATCATTATTTTTTCAAACAGGTTCTCTATCCCTTGCTCACTTTCTTCTTCCTCTTGTATCCCTGTGATGCAGAAGTTTTTACATTTCATCTTGTCCCATAGTTCCATTAAACTTATGCTTTTTAATTTTTTCTTTCTGGTGCTTTACTTGAGTTATTTTTCCTACTTTGTCTTCCAAATTGCTGGTTCTATCCTCTGCTTCATCAAGCCTGCTTTTAATTCCTTCCAGTGTATTCCTGATGTCAGATTTAGTATTCTTCATTGCAGACTGGTTCTTATTCATGGCTTCTCAGTTGATTTTCATGCTGGTGTAGTTCCCACTAACTTCCTTATAGTTCTCATTAAGGTCTTTGTATATTTAGGTGCTCCTATGTTAGAAGCATATATGTTTTACAGGTTTATATCTCCTTTAGTGTCTTTATAACCATTACTCTGAACCCTATATCTGATAAATTGCTTACCTCCATCTCATTTAGGTATTTTTCTGGAGATTCCTCTTTTTCTTTTGGGGGGTTGTTTCTTTGTCTCCCCATTTTAATTGTCTCTTTGTGTTTGTTCCTGTGTATTAGATATACCTGCTATGCCTCCCAGTGTTTGTGGGGTGGCCTTTTGTAGTAAATGTCCTATTGACCCAGTGGTATGGTCTCCTGTAACTCCTGAGCTGGATGCTCTAGGGATGACCTTTCGGTGGGTTATTTGGGCTCATTTGCTTAATTTGGTCTATTTTTGTTGTCCTGTTTGTGGGTGGGATCTCCTCAGGCTGGCCAACTGTGAGGCTCAACCCTGACCATGATGTGTAAGCTGTTGTACAGGTGCAATCTTCAGATGATTTTTGCCCTTCCTTGTTTAAAAGTCTCCTCCTTAAAGGTTTTTCATGGTGAATATTCCCCAATGATTTCAGTTCCAGTTAGATTGTGGGAGGAAGTGAGAGAAAAATCTACCTATTCTGCTGCCATTTTCCAACCTACCCCACTCAGTTTCTTAACAGACTAGTTCTGTAAATCTAGTCATCATAAAGCCAAGTTTGCATAATTTTGAGTTCAGTTTGGAAGATAGTTTTGGTCTTTGTATAGGTGGGGGATGCTTATCTGCTCCTTATCTTAATTACATCTGCAGAGGTCACACTCACAAGAACCAGCAGTTCGGACTTCAACATATCTTTTGGCGAGACACAGCAGAAACAATGGGGGTTCATCCCCCAACCTCCCGAAAAGCATAAAGCCACTTATGTTCATTTGAAAAAACAAAATGAAATTATTCAATACTTTTCGTTTGTGAATACACATTTTTTTAATGGACTTAGAGAATACACAGCTAATTATACTAGTTGCTTTTGGGGAGGCTGAAAGAGTAATGGGTATGAGAGTAGAAGACAGATAAGTTCAACTTTTATCTGCATTACTTTATCTTTTTTAAAAATGAGGAAGCAAATAAATCATGATGTCAATAGTCAATTTGGGGTAATGGGTATACAGTGCTTCTAATATTCTCTGGAGGCCCTGGCTGGATAGTTCAGTTGGTTGGAGTATGGTCTGGATGCACCAGCATTACAGATTCAGCCTCTGGTCAGGGCACATGCAGGAGGCAACCAATAAGTGCATGGATGAGTGGAGCAACAAATTGATGTTTCTCTCTCTCTCTCCAACACCACCTCAGATGGTGGACCACAAACCCATTCTCCTGCCAATTCGGCCCTCTGGCCTCTACCTTCTGACCCTGAACACTACTTTCCACCTCTTAAATCTTGGGAATTACTTATGGGGCCTAAAGAAGTCACCGTGTCTGAAAAATGACTTCCACTGAGGCAAGAAGGCAACTTCTGTGACCAGTGAAATACATTAATGTGTTATATGTATATTCTCACTCACTATAAATCTCTCATGGAGAGAGCAGTATTGAAAACTTTCAGACATCATGATTTCTGATGGAATCCCTGATCAGATCAGTATGTGCATTATTTTGACTATGTAAGTATTGCTCACAATGTACTATAATTACATTTCTGTTCTTGTACATCCCCTTCCTCGGAGTTAATAATTGCCTTGCCTATTTCATTGTATAGTTTTTTGGGTATTTGTGAGTAATTTCCCCAAGTTCTCCTCAGTGTGAGGAACACATTGGCACTCTCTCAGTTGCGTTCCTCCTTATGGGGATGTCCTCCAGGAGCTTTCTTCTTGCTAGACCTTGGGGCTGGTTTGTCCATGGCCCACTGCAGTCACCATCTCAGCTTCCTTTCAGCATCCCCTGGGAATTCTCATCTCTTCTCTCCTGTGCTGGATTCCCCTGTGTTGGAGCTGCTATCTTTTTTTCTAGGTTAATTCCTGTTTTGATTTTGTAATTGATTTTTTTAGAGAAAAAGGAAGAAGGAGGGAGAGAGAAAGAAACATCTATGTGCTAAACATTGATGGCTGCCTTCTACTGGGGATCGAGCTTGCAACCTGGGCATGTGCCCTGACAGGAATCAAACTGGAAATCCTTCAGTGCATGGGAGGATGCCCAACAACTGAGCCATACCAGCCAGGGCTAATTCCTGGTTTTGTTGGAGCACATCCTCCAGTAGCTTTCTGAGAAAGGGCTCATAGCAGGTCAATGTTTGGAGATCTTGTAAACATCTTTATTCTGCTCTTGCACATGATAGTTTTTCTGGATCAAGAACTTAACTTTGGGAATAATTTCTTTTTATGTTAGAGGCTTCCCTCCAATGTCTGGTGATTTACAGCTGGCTCTAGAGTGATGTGTGTGTGTAGCACACTTGTTGATCAGTGGGTTCCCTGTTGGTAATTCTGCAGTGATCTAGATGTTACATTGGGGGATGCTGCTTAAGGCAGTATCTGTATGTCTTTTCTCTTGGACCAGTCAGCTTATCTAGAGATGAAATTATTTCATCTTAAACCTCACTGCTGGCATTCTGGGAGCCAAGAGGGTGAAGGAAACAATGTCTCAGTCCAAACTGCAGACTGTCATTTAATCCTGTGTTGGCAGCTTGTCACATACCAGCTTTCAATTGTTCAGATCACCTTTGATTTGACTTTTTCTCCTAGGGCTGGGCAGGGGCAGTGCCTGGCTGCACAGATGTAGAAAGAACAGTGGGAGTCTCATTGTTCCTGGCACAAATATTCAATACACTTGTTTTCAGCACACCTGCATCCATGCTCTGCACAGAGGGAACACATTTCTGTTTGTTTCTAAGGTTCTGTGGTGTGGCTGGTTTGCCTCTTACAGGCTTCCCTCTTCCCTTCCTATGGGCTCACATTTTAGCTTTATCTTCTCTGTTAAATTAATTACCTCCCATTCATCTGCTTTTGTAGTCTCCAGAATATCGTTGACATTTTTTTTTTGTCAGATATTGTCTTTGTTTTCTTTTTGTCCTTATAGTTCCAGACTGTGGTGTGCTGATAAATGTTTGACAACCAGGTTTTGTAGGAAGGAGGGAGACCTGATTTATAGCATCCAGTTTCTGTGGTGCAAAAATTCCTACTGTGGCTAATTTCAAGCTACCAGAAGGACATCACTGAACATACAAATGAGAAGCACATCATCACATAATATTTCCACCCACAGATAGACATAAGCATTAGACATAAGTAACCTCAAAAGAATATTATGGCCCTATCTGGTTTGGCTCAGTGGTAGAGTGTCAGCCTGTGGACCAAAGGGTCCTGGATTTTATTCCAGTTAAGGGCACATGTCTGGGTTGCGGCCTCAGTCCCCAGTGGGGGGCGTGCAAGAGGCAGCCAATCAGTGATTCTCTCTCATTGATGTTTCTATCTCTCACTCTCCCTTCCTCTCTGAAATCAATAAAAATATTTTAAAAATAAAATGTCTACAGATGTTTATAAAAAGAATATTATGAAGTGACAAGTTTTAATAATTGATTAGCTTTGTAAAATAATTTTTATAATTGTAAGCTTATGTAATTTAGTTTTTGAAATAACTATATTTAACAGCTGACTTGAACAGTTCCTAAAATTTAACAGTAATTTCTCACAAGCCAGTATAAGTTGGCCCTAGTATACCTTTGAGTTATTGCCTTTTTAATTATTTAATTGTCATCTTAGTATATATTTTTTTTAAAAAAAAAACCTTATTTTTAACTTGCTGCTCTACGGCATCTACAACTACCTTTCTTCATATATTGGGATATTTTTTCCTGCAGTTTTATTCAGATATAATTGACATATTACTCATATATTGTTAACACAATGCTAATCTATCTCCATTCATATTTTCTAACTATTAACTTTCAAACTGTGGTGACAAAAGGATGACAAGAAATCCTGAAAAAGTTTATAGTAAAGCAAAGCATAATGAAATGGAAGTTCATTGTACAGGACTTGGTACCTTTAATTGAATGTCATTGGTAAGCTCTTTATTTATATTAGTGAAAGTAAAAATAAAAAAGACACTGGTTTTCAGGTCAGGTGCTTTATCTTTCCCTTTCTCTTGAATCACTCATTCAGGAATCCAGCTGTCATGTTGCAAGGATTCTTAGACAGTTGACGAAGAGGCTCATGAGACAAGATACTGAGGCCTCTAGCCAATAGTTGAGTGAGGCCACTAACAATGATGTGAGTGCACCTGGGGATGGATTCTTCTGCCTTCGTCTAGCCTCCAGATGACTGCTTGACTGCAGTCTCATGAGAGAACTGAGCCAGAGCCACCCAGTGAACTTACTCCAAGATTTCTGACCCACATAAACTGTGAGTGATCATGAATGTTTAATGTTTTAAGCTAGTAAGCCCGAGGGATGTTTGTTACGCAGCACTCAATAACTGATGCATGGAGAGAAGATCATCTCTATTGCCTGCCAGCCGTACTCTCCCCCTCATTATTTCTCCAGGAAGGGATGTCCAGTTTCCTGATTAGGACAGGGACATTGTCACTTCATTTGCTGTACACTTGTTATTGGATATAAAGGTGATAAGTACACATAGAATCTAGAAGAGGGTGCAGACAGTTCTTTTTGTTCCTGTCCAAGCTGGATGGAGTGTTAGAAAACTATTTTGTGTACCTGCTTTAGAAACTGGTCTAAATAAGGAAAAAACAAAAACACCAACTTTGTGTTTTACTTATTATAAAAGCAATGATGTCTGTGGTATAAAAAATAAAAAGGCAAAGCATTAAACACCCATAATTCTACTACCTACATAGAAATACTGTTAACAAGTGGAGTGTCTCCATAACTATTTCTATCTATTTTTCTTTCTTTTTTCAAAAAATATATTTTATTGATTTTTCACAGAGAGGAAGGGAGAGGGACAGGGAGTCAGAAACATCGATGAGAGAGAAATATCGATCAGCTGCCTCCCGCACGCCCCACACTGGGGATGTGCCTGCAACCAAGGTACATGCCCTTGACCAGAATCAAACCTGGAACCCTTCAGTCCGCAGGCCGACGCTCTATCCACTGAGCCAAACCAGTCAGGGCTCTATCTATTTTTCAAAAGTAGGTAATATAATAAGTGCTATTTTGTGACTTGTTTCTTTTTTTGTTTGTTTGTTTTTGTTTTTTACACAAAGACATTATTTGAGACCTTTATTAACAGGTGCTTGTACTTTGTTGACTTTTTTGAAAAAATCAAGTTGTAAACTTTCATTACAAATTAAAAATAAGGTTCTTAAAAATCTCAACTTGACCAGATCTGAAACAATTTAAAAACCTTTAAAGGTGTATTGAGAAAAACCAGGCTTTTTTTTCCCCCTTAAAAAACACGTTTGTCATTACCAAAAGGAGACGTCTTTAGATAAAAATAATAAACCCCCATGCTGCATACATAATGCAGGCAGTTCTAGTTATCTGATCAACGGGCAAAAAGCAAGCACTTAAGGTCTTCAGCCCAATCTTTTGTTCATTTTTTATTGCTGGAATTTCATATTTCTTGTTAGATGACTAAACCGGATGATGGTAGAGATGGTACGCAGGCATTTTTTACTCAGCCCTGCCATGCTCAGCCTCAGGAGCAGATGAATTCTCAGCTGGCGAGTTGGCTTTTGTGTCTTTGCCATCTTGTGGTTTAGGGTTTTCTGGGCGTCTGCGTCTGTAATCGAAGTTGCAGCAGTACTGACGTGGAGGTGGCTGCTGATCTTGGGTTTCATCTCCTTGATTTTCCTTATCTTCTTCATTGCCGTCCTCTCTAGGCTGTCTTTGGCGAGGAGGGCCCCTGCGGAATCGTGGTCTGTAGCCCCATATATATTCTGTCTCAGTGGTCTGCCTGTTCTCCTGCACCCTGGTTGTCAGCACCTCCATCACTTCTCCCTGCGTAGGAGGGTTGGGATACTGTGGTCCACGCCCATAGGTCTCCGCATGTAGTTAGGTGGGAACCGTCACCTGCGATAGGGCCGGCGCCGTGGGCCTGGCCTTCAGGAGCACTCTGGGATCCCTCATTCTTCTCCCCACCTCACTATTCTGGTAATTCTGCTGGTAATTGCGTGGAGGACCCCTGCGACGTAGACAGCGTCTATAATGGTTATGGTTTGCTGCACAGTCACTGCCTTGTACTGGACTCCGCCAGGGCCGGTAACATTTGCCACCTCCGCACCCTTTTCTCCTTCAACAACATCAAACTCCAGTCTCTCCATCTCCTACACTGCGAAGGGACTTCCTGGGGTCATTCTTCTTTATGGCAGTCTGGTGCGCAAATACATCTTCCTTGGTGTCATTCCTGTTGATGAAACCATATCCCTTTCTTACATTGAACCATTTTACTGTTCCCCAAACCTTCCTTGCGATCACCTTCTTGTCCCCGCCTGCAGGTGCGGCCAATGTGAGGCCGCCCAGCTGCTGCTCCCTGTGCCACCGCTGCCCGTGGTGCCTGGCGTGGTGTGGGCAGCGCTGAGGGTGGGGGCTGCCGCGGCTGCTGGGTCTCGGCTGCTCATGGTTGTGGGCGCTGTGGCCGCTGAGGCTCCTCCGGGCTGTGGGGCTGCTCAGGGCTCTCTGGCGTCCGCTCGCCGCTCCCGCTACCCATCAAACTCGACTTGTTTCTTTGTTAAATATATTGTGAGCCTGTTTATGTCAGTATGTTATATTACCTATAATTATAATTTTAAAGGGTTGCATAGTACCCCATTAAAATATGTCATAATTTCTAAGCCAATTCCTTTTTTTTGGACATAAGTTTATTTTTGTTTTTGCTATTATAAAAATGCTATGAAGAATATGCTTGTAGCTAAATCTTTGTACCTATCATTGACTTTCCTCCTTTAGTCGAATGGAGTCAAGAACATACATATTTTGAGCTTCTCCTACAAATTGCCTTCCAGAGCGGTCCTACCAGTTCATATGCTGTGACATTTATTAGTGTGTCTGTTTCCTCATACTCTTGCCAGCACTGAGTAGTTATCCTTTCTCTTTCTGATTTGGTATTTAAATGGGAAACACAAGGACTTTTGAAGAAGTCACTCTAACCCAATGCTCACTCAGATGTAAGGGAATTGAAGAGATTAATTGAATTGGTCTCACCCCAGTTATACTCAGAAGATGAGAAGAAGAATGTTGAAATTATATGTATGTGTTCAGGATGTAACAAAGATGGTCAGAAATAAAATATTCATACCCTGGCTGGTGTGGCTCCATTGGTTGGAGCATCACCCCATACACCAGAAGGTTGTGGGTTCCATTCAAGGTCAGGCACAAATCCGGTACACACCCAAGTTTCAGGTTCCATCCCGGTTGGGGATGTGCGGGAAGCAACCTATTGATGTTTCTCTCTCTCTCTCTCTCTCTCTCTCTCTCTCTCTCTACCTCAAATAAAAATACATATATTCAAACCCTTTGGTTCTGTAATTATACTTTTGGGAACTTAGCCTAAAGAAAAATCTCAGTGAAGGGAAAACACATACTAGTATACATGAAAAAAGCTTATTGTAACATTTTTTATATTAGGGAAATGTTATAAACAATTCAACATATGGGAAATGATTTAAAAAATTGGGTTATATAAATTTGATGGAATTTTATTCAATTGTTAAATTAGTAATTATAAAGATTATATAGAAACATCTGAATATGATCATGATATAGTGTTAAGTGCAAAAAGAAGGATATACAATTTTTAGCTTAAAATGATATGCTGGTTAAATCCACATAGATGAAGACTGAAAGGAAGTAAAAACTGAAAACGTTGTGAAAGAGATTGACACCTATGTTTGAAATTTTTCTTAAAGGTCATTGTGCCATTACAATAAAGAGTAAGAATTTTGAAAGAGCGTGAAGAGGTTTGTATAAAGAGGCAAGTGGATGTGCTAGAGGGAGGGTCATGGAAAATTCTTGGTTGGCCTGTTACTTAGGGTGGCCTGGCTGAATGTTGGAGAGAGTGAGTGAGGCGCTGGAGGCCAAGAGGCCTGGGCTTGGGGCCAGGCTCCACTTCATCCCAGAAGTCTGAGCCCAGACAAGGGACTTCACTTCCTGCAGCTTAGTTTACAGAGCTGCAAACCTGGATGAATAAGGCCTCCTTGAACTGTTGTTGGGGGAAGGGGACAGGAATGCGTGGAGCCAGGAGTGCAGTAAGTGCTCCTGCATGCTGATGACTAAAAAGTGATGCTGCTATTTTTCTGTCATCTTTTCTTCATTATCAGTACTACACTAGAGAGAAGGAAATCCGGGGAAGCTAAAATATTTGCCAGTCTATTTCTGGCAAATGTAAAGCACACGTTCTGCCAGGACAGAAGGGAGTGAGGGAATGAAGACTCCTTTCTCAGCTGGCCAGTTACTGAGCAGGCCTAGCAGCACCTCTACTGCCACTCTGTTAGGTAATCTCTTTGTGCACCTTAAAAGCGTCACAAAACCGCTCACTTCCACTGGGTACCACAGGAGAAAAATTGGTCATGAAAAGATGATGGCCAGACAAAAATTTCGGAATACAGAGAATCTTCCATAAGATCTACCACTGTGTTATTTGTAAAAATCAGTTATACAATCTAATTTGGAAGACAAAAGTTGTTGCCTCTTTTTAAGCAGTAGTTTGAAATCAGCCTGGAAGAGCAAGCCACACTGAAATTTGCTCTATGACGTTAACACAATTTGCCATTACATCAGGATTTGTGGAATCCCTTGTGCCAGGAAAAACACAGGGTGAAGAGAAAGTGGCCTGAGTTATAGATACTCAGCAGAGACACCCAACAGCCACCCAATGCAGAGAAAGCTGTGACCTGCAGAAGTCCGCAGGTGTCTCTGACCACAGCCAGAAGCCCAGGACAATTTACCAACTATACCCACCCCTTTTATAGGAAAAAAATCACCACCTTGTTTATCCCAAGTCTTTTTTTTTTTAAATATATTTTATTGATTTTTTACAGAGAGGAAGGGAGAGAGATAGAGAGTTAGAAACATCGATGAGAGAGAAACATCGACCAGCTGCCTCCTGCACATCTCCCACTGGGGATGTGCCCGCAACCCAGGTACATGCCCTTGACCGGAATCAAACCTGGGACCTTTCAATCCGCAGGCCGACGCTCTATCCACTGAGCCAAACCGGTTTTGGCTATCCCAAGTCTTTTCCATCAAATTCCTTGTCCTATTGAGAAGCTTTTTCCTTTTTTCTCTTTAAAAACCCTTTAGTAGTGACAACAGCTCAAACAACTGGCATTGTTGCAGCATGAGTGTGCAGGTTTGGTGGTCCCTTATCCAGGCAGATGCCATTTCAAAGGATGCTTCTTTGGCTGCGAAGTCAGTATTACATGGGGATTTGGGGAGTTAATCTCTACTCTCTCTGTTTCGGGAGGAAAGGAAAGAAGAGCCAGG
This sequence comes from Myotis lucifugus, assembly GCF_000147115.1. Lineage (NCBI taxonomy): Eukaryota > Metazoa > Chordata > Mammalia > Chiroptera > Vespertilionidae > Myotis > Myotis lucifugus. The sequence continues at coordinate 1,036,609 of NW_005871067.1, read as the reverse complement.
CATTTCTGTGGCATCTGTCTCCTTTTGTTCCCTGGAATTATGGAGCCAGGAACCCACCGAGGCACTTGAGGCAGGCAGGGCACTCCTTCAAACCTCCAAACCAGATGGTGTGGATCATAGTTTTAAAGATCCCAGGATAGACATGCTGCAGTCTCCCTTGTTATCAGTGCTTAATTGTCTTTCATCTGAGTAACCTCTTTTTAATACTTTATACCAACAATAATGGAAATTTTTAAATGAACACCCCAAGAAAACCACATGCAAAGGCCCCCTCCCCACCAAATCGCCGTAACCCTGTTGCTACAGTTTACATTACTACAGAGAGAGCCGGAGTTCAGAAGGCACAGTTTTATAGAAATACAGTGTTGTTGAGAGCTGGTTACAAGTACAAACCAGTGCTGTTCCTCTGGGGGCAGGGGCTGCTTCACCAAGGGCTCTGCCTGCGGGAGCTCCAGCTCAGAAGCAGGCCCTGGCCTTAAGCTCACACGTGTCCCCAGCCTCCAGAAGACAAGCACCCTCACTGTGCTCTTGTCCTACTTCGCTCTGCTCCAGGATGGGGAGTGAGGTGTCACTGTGCCCTCTGGCTAGCCCCCACAGTGCCTGACAATGACTCTCTTGGATTAAGGCAGGCAACCTATGGACCAGGTGCCAGACTTGGCCCCACTTTCTGTTTTTGTACAGCCTGGGAGCCGTGTATGTTTCTTTTTTACCTTTGTAAGTAGCTGAAAAATATGAAAAAAAGAATACCTTTTTGTGACACATGAAAATCGTATGAAATTCAAATGTAAGTGACCATAAATTAATTTTTATTGAGACACAGCCTTGCTCATTCATATTTGTCTCAATTCATTGCTGTTTATGGCAGCTTTCATGCTACAATGGCTGTGTCGAGCAGTTGTGATGTGACTGCATGGGCAGCACATCCTACAGTATTGACCATCTGGCCCTTCACACAAAAAGTTTCCTGACCTCTGTCCTAGAGCCTCCCCTTACTTTGGAATCCATCTTCTTGCTTTCCCCACCGGGAGGCCAGTACCTCACCTCATGAACACCACAGTCCTCGCTCCCAAGGCAAGAAACACTCCCAAACAGTCTTTCCCCATCCTTCTTGTTGGGTTGATTGTGGTAGGGCTGGTTCAGCTAAGGTCATATTTGGGAGTCAGGGGTGAGGAGGAGGCCAGGGTGTGGGGCCAGAAGGAGGGAGGTGTCTGCTCTGGTTCCAGTTGTTGGCAGTCATCTTTAGAATGTGAGACGGTTCCAGCTGTGGGGTCTAATTCTCACTCTGGAGAATTAGAACCAACAGGATGTGGGAGGTAGGAACCAAGGACAACACCTCTCTTTTGACCATGTTCGATGCTGCGTGAGGATGGGAAAGGTTTGGGCAGGGAGAGGGAGTATCAGACTTGTGATTCATTGAGAAGACAAGTAGACAAGTGGCTACTCCAGCCTTGGGTGGAAGTCTGAGTTTGTATCATCAGCAGATGGGTGGGATGGAAAGCCTTGGTAGTGGATGACATCACCAAAGGAGTGAACAGGTCTGAGGGCTCCAATAGGCCCTCTAGGACTTAGAAGTCATGCAGAGGAAGAATCTACGAGAACAGAGTTCTAAATGTTTTGTTTATTGATAGATCCCTAGCCTGGCACACACTACTTGCTCAATAAATTATTTATTGACTGTATAAGTGAACTCAAATTCCAATTAACTAGAATCTTCCACTCTGAACACATTTCACAATTCCAGCAGCACACTTCCCTATCTCTTCTTCCTTTCTCTTACTCTTTCTCATTTTGCCTCTTCTTCCCCCTTCTCTTGTCTTCTTCTCTGTTATATGTTAAACCTGTCGGGGCACCCAAGCACCCTGACTATGCTTGAGCATTGCTAACTGGGCTATGACTCTGGGTGGGGCCAGCGGATTATCCAGTGAACTAGTTAAGAGATATCCTTCCTTTTGTCTCTATAGGTTGCTTTAAATATGCCACACTTGTTCTTGTTGAACCTCACCCTTTGTAAAAACTATTTCTTTAGTCTGTTAATGTTATATAACATTTGGATTTCTATGCCTACCTTCTTACTGATGCCTCACAACTTGGTGTCATCTGTGATCTTAATTAGGAAGTTCTCAGTTATCTCAGTGGGGTAAAGACAGATATGTTCCACGCCAGTCCAGCTCTGCCACAGTTGTGATCAGCTGGATGCTCCCAGGTTGGGGCTGAGTCATCTATAAGCCACCTTTTGGATGATATTATTCAGCTCCTGATCCCTGCATCTTTTTTTTTCTTTATTGATTAAGGTATTACATGTGTCCTTATCCCCCCATTGACCGCCCCCCCCCCCCACTCATGCCCTCATCCCCCTGGTGTCTGTGTCCATTGGTTAGGCTTATATGCATGCATACAAGTCCTTTGGTTGATCTCTCCCCCTTACCCCTCCCCTCCCCTACTTTCCTTCTGAGGTTTGACAGGCTGATCGATGCTTCTCAGTCTCTGGATCTATTTTTGTTCATCAATTTATGTTGTTCATTATATTCCACAAATGAGTGAGATCATGTGATATTTGTCTTTCTCTGACTGGCTTATTTCGCTTAGCGTAATGCTTTCCAGTTCTATCCATGCTGTTGCAAATGGTAAGAATTCCTTCTTTTTTACCACAGCGTAGTATTCCTGCATCTTAAGAAAGAAAGGGATCTCTCTGATTTCTTTCTATCTCGCTGATGAAAAGTCATTAGTGATGAAATCTAACATCATACTCCAGCACAGAGAGATTACATCTCTTGCTCATTCCTTATCTATATGGCATATCTATTATTGAAGAAAATTCTATTGTTCTGCCAAATTTGATTTTCATATACCATTGAGATGAGTGCAGATTGATTGCTTGTGTTGCTAGACTCACTCTTGACACTGAATAAAAGTGGACTTGCATTGTGCCTGCTTGCAAGTTGCATGGGGTGGGGCAAGGGAACCCAGAGAGACCTACCAAGGTTCCTGGTCTTTTGTTATACCAGGCAGTATGCCAGGCATTTTACAAGTACGCTCATTTAATATTCACAACCTCCAAGAGAGGTTGGTATTATCATTCCTGTTTTCCAGTTAAGGAAACTGAAGCTCAGAAGGAACAGAGGATCTTGTACAAGGTCACAGAGATGGTGAGTGGCAGAGGTAGAACTTGAATTTCAAGTCTTTCACATTGACTCCCAGCAGTTATAAATGTGGTATCTCAATAGTATCATATTGTGAGAAAGACTAGTTTTAAATATCTAAGGCTTCAAACATCACTTGGGTGAGTACAAATGACTTCAAAATTTAAAACTCTGATCTTGAAGACCCAATCATCATCACCTCCTGCCTTCTGGACATTTCCACTTGTACATCCTTCTCAAAACTATAGCTCAACGTGTGAACTCAAGCAATTACCTTTCCTCCAAAACCGAGGACCTCGCCCATGCCTCCTGCCACTGCCCTGTATTTTCAGTGGTACATCTTCCAACCTCCCAGTCTGAGTTCATTTAAACCCCTCCCTGGGGATTCTTTCTCTAAACTACTTCCGCTTCCATCTCTTATTTTTTATTTCCACCACGTGTAGGGCTTAAATTACTTGCAGCAGTTAAATACATCTCGCACCAAGCTGTCAGAGTAGAAAACACTGCTTAATCAAGTCAGTTTCTTCAAATTATGGTCCTCAATTTTATCTGCATATTGGTATCACTTGAGAAATTTTAAAAATACCAAGAATTATCTAAAGTCTTGGGTTTTCCCTCTTCAGCATTTCAAGGGCCATATCAGCATTATTTGTACCTCTGAGATCAATAGGTTCTGGGGATCAGACACAGTCTGTAGGCATTAGGGAGTGTGACTCTAGCCATACTCTTGTCCCTATGGCCTGCATGAAGAAGGCAAGGCAGCTTGACTGCCAATAAAAAGAGTCAAGTAGAAAAATTTAGCATTCTTGCACCTTCCACTTTCCAATATTTTCTCCTGAAGGTATCTGCTGTTTCCCAGTGACATATTCAGGGAAATGTTGACGCAATGCAGTCTTTGATCCTCCCACCAAAAGGCCATGCTTCAAAGTTACCAGTTTCACAGTTATCATATTTTATGATCAACTTTCTCAGAATTTTCTTGTAGAGGAGTGTTGGTTGGCAAATCTGATCAAATAATCCAGAATATAACAGCCTCATGTAGTGTTTTAAAATACGTATTTCAGCCCAGGCGGCATGCCTCAGTTGGTTGAGAGTCGTCCTGTGCACTGAAAGGTTGCCCATTCGATTCCCTGTCAGGGCACATACCTGGGTTGCAGGTTCGATCTTTAGTTGGGGCACATACGGAAGGCAACTGATTGATGTTTCTCTCTCTCTCTCTCTCTCTCTCTCTCTCTCTCTCTCTCAGCATGTCCTCCAGTGAGGATTAAAATTTATGCTTCATATAACACTAGTACTATAAGGTACTAAAAAAAAAGAGGAATTTACATGGCCAAATGAATATGTTGAGATGGACAGATTAAAGGCTCTGAGAAGGCCTCTGTTAAACACTTTTGCTTAATTCAGTTTATTCCATTACAAATAAGTTTTCCAAACTTATTTGGCCATGGAACCCTTTTATTTTCAAGCACCATATTTCAATAAAATGAAAACTCCAGTGCCTATAAGATGTATTATTATTTCAGAGATGTTAAAGCAAGAGAAAATGACCAAAGATGATTATAAGATATACTGATTGTAACCAACATCCAGATTTCAGAGATGTTAAAGTGTGAAAGATTGTGCTTCTTAGTCTTAATTAAATCCTTTGAGACTAGGGTTTTTTGCAACCACTGGGAAACCAGTAGGCAAGATACAAATTCATCTTAATAGGGGTGTTATTGGTATACTCCACTGGTAGAATATACATGATGTGGTAGAATGAGCGTAGAGGAAGCATTTGAGGGGAAAAGAGATTTTCAGCAACAACCACTGGTCTATTTCCAGGAAGACTGGAAAGGGAGGGACAATGTGCTCATTACCAGCAGCCTAGGCTCTGACTGGCAGAAGAACAGGATGGCTCAGTACTGGAGAGAAGAATGACAGACCCCAGAAGGGGAAAATGCCCAACTGACCTGACTTCCCAATGCTGAGAAACAGCCTCTGGTAACCTCATTGAGAGGTATCATGGAATTGCAAAAGGTTCGTGTGTTTTAAAATCAGGTGGCAGGGCATGGGTACAAGTGTTGAATACCAGCTGTACCCTGTTCTGGCTTTATAAACTTGACTGAGTTTCTTCTCTGAACTTTAGTATCTTTTTTTTTTATTGCTTAAAGTATTACAAAGAATATTACATATGTCTCCTTTTTTTTTTCCCCGCACTCGACAATCCCCCGGCCTCCCCTACCCCCGAGTGTCTTATGTTCATTGGTTATGCTTATATGCATGCATACAAATCCTTCGGTTGATCTCTTACCCCCCTCTCCCCCACCGCCCCACAACCCTCCCCGGCCTTCCCGCTGTAGTTCAGCAGTCTGTTCGAGGCAGCTCTGTATCTATTTTTGTTCAAAAGTTTATTATGGTCTTTATTATCCATAAATGGGTGAGATCATGTGGTATTTTTCCTTCATTGACTGGCTTATTTCACTTAGCATAATGCTCTCCAGTTCCATCCATGCTGTTGCAAATGGTAAGAGTTCCTTCTTTTGTACAGCAGCATAGTATTCCATTGTGTAGATGTACCACAGTTTTCTAATCCATTCATCTACTGATGGGCACTTAGGCTGTTTCCAGATCTTAGCTATGGTGAATTGTGCTGCTATGAACATAGGGGTGCATAGATCCTTTCTGATTGGTGTTTCTGGTTTCTTGGGATATATTCCTAGAAGTGGGATCACAGGGTCAAATGGGAGTTCCATTTTTAGTTTTTTGAGGAAACTCCATACTGTCTTCCAGAGTGGCTGCACCAGTCTGCATTCCCACCAGCAGTGCACGAGTGTTCCTTTTTCTCCACATCCTCTCCAGCACTTGTCGTTTGTTGATTTGTTGATGATAGCCATTCTGACAGGTGTGAGATGGTACCTCATTGTTGTTTTGATTTGCATCTCTCAGATGATTAGTGACTTTGAGCATGTTTTCATATGTCTCTTGGCTTTCTGAATGTCCTCTTTTGAAAGGTGTCTATTTAGGTCCTTTGCCCATTTTTTGATTGGATTGTTTATCTTCCTTTTGTTGAGTTGTATGAGTTCCCTATAAATGTTGGAGATTAAACCCTTATCAGTAATAACATTGGCAAATATGTTCTCCCATGTAGTGGGCTTTCTTGTTGTTTTGTTGATGGTTTCTTTTGCTGTGCAGAAGCTTTTTATTCTGATGTAGTCCCATTCGTTTATTTTCTCTTTAGTTTCCAATGCCTTAGGATCTGTATCAGTGAAGAAGTTGCTTCGGCATATGTCTGAGATTTTGTTGCCTTTGGATTCTTCTAGTATTTTTATGGTTTCCCGTCGTATATTTAAGTCCTTTATCCATTTTGAGTTTATTTTTGTGTTTGGTGTAAGTTGGTGGTCTAGTTTCATTTTCTTGCATGTATCTGTCCAATTTTCCCAACACCATTTATTGAAGAGACTATCTTGACTCCAATGTATGTTCTTGCCTCCTTTGTCAAATATTAATTGAGCATATTGGTTCGGGCCGATTTCTGGGCTCTCTATTCTATTCCATTGATCTATATGTCTGTTCTTGTGCCAGTACCAGGCAGTTTTGAGAACAGTGGCTTTGTAATACAGCTTGATATTTGGTATTGAGATCCCACCTACTTTGTTCTTTCTCAGGATTGCTGCAGCTATTCGGGGTCTTTTTTTATTCCAGATGAATTTTTGGAGAGTTCGTTCTAGGTCTGTGAAATATGCCGTTGGTATTTTAATGGGAAGTGCGTTGAATTTATAGATTGCTTTGGGTAGTGTGGACATTTTAATGATGTTGATTCTACCAATCCATGAACATGGTATGTTCTTCCATCTGTTTATGTCTTCCTCTATCTCTTTTTTCAACGTCCTGTAGTTTTCTGAGTAGAGGTCTTTTACCTCTTTTGTTAAGTTTATTCCTAGGTAGCTTAATTTTTTTGGTGCGATGGTAAATGGGATTGTTTTTTTAGTCTCTCTCTCTGCAAGTTCACTATTGGTGTATAGAAATGCCATAGATTTCTTGGCGTTAATTTTGTATCCTCCTACATTGCCGAATTCTTTTATTAAGTCTAATAGTTTTTTGATGTAGTCTTTAGGGTTTTTTATGTATAATATCATGTCATCTGCAAATAAGGACAGTTTTACTTCTTCTTTTCCAATTTGGATGCCTTTTATTTCTTCTTCTTGTCTAATTGCAATGGCTAATACTTCCAGTACGATGTTGAACAGGAGTGGTGAGAGTGGGCATCCCTGTCTTGTTCCTGTTCTTAGGGGAAATGGTGTTAGTTTTTGTCCATTGAGTATGATGTTGGCTGTGAGTTTGTCATATATGGCTTTTATTATGTTGAGGTATGATCCTTCTATTCCCACCTTGCTGAGAGTTTTTATCAAAAATGGGTGTTGAATTTTGTCAAACGCTTTTTCTGCATCAATTGATATGACCATGTGGTTTTTTCCTTTCAATTTGTTTATGTGGTGTATCACGTTTATTGATTTGCAGATATTGTACCATCCTTGCATCCCTGGGATAAATCCTACTTGGTCATGGTGTATGATCTTTCTGATGTACTGCTGGATCCGATTTGCTAAGATTTTGTTGAGGATTTTGGCATCTATGTTCATGAGGGATATTGCCCTGTAATTCTCTTTCATTGTGTTGTCTTTACCTGGTTTTGGTATTAGGGTGATGCTGGCTTCATAGAATGAGATTGGAAGTGTTCCTTCCTCTTGAATTTTTTGTAGTAGTCTGAGGAGGATAGGTTTTAGTTCTTCCTTGAATGTTTGGTAAAACTCCCCTGTGAAGACGTCTGGCCCTGGGCTTTTGTTTGCTGGAAGCTTTTTGATGACTGCTTCAATTTCTTCCATAGTTATTGGCCTATTGAGATTTTTAGATTCTTCCTGATTGAGTTTTGGAATGTTGTATTTTTCTAGGAATTTGTCCATTTCCTCCAGGTTGTCTAGTTTGTTGGAGTAGAGCTGTCCATAGTATTTTTTAACAATCCTTTGTATTTCTGTGGGGTCTGTTGTTATTTCGCCTCTATCGTTTCGGATTTTTTTTATTTGGGTCCTCTCTCTTTGCTTCTTGGTGAGCCTGGCTAGAGGTTTGTCAATCTTGTTTATCCTTTCAAAGAACCAGCTCTTGGTTTTATTGATTTTCTGTATTGTTTTTTTGGTCTCGATGTCATTTATTTCTGCTCTAATCTTTATTATCTCCTTCCTTCTGCTCACTCTGGAGTTTTCTTGTTGCTCTCTTTCTAATTCTTTGAGTTGTAGAGTTAGATGATTTACTACCATTTTTTCTTGTTTTTTGAGATAGGCTTGTAGAGCTATAAACTTCCCTCTCAGGACTGCTTTCATTGAGTCCCATAGGTTTTGGATTGTTGTGTTTTCATTGTCATTAGTTTCCAGGATGTTTTTAATTTCTTCTTTGATCTCATTGTTAACCCAATCAATATTTAATAACATGCTATTCAGCTTCCAAGTGTTTGAGTATTTTGGGTTGTTTTTATTGTAGTTTATTTCTAATATTATGCCATCGTGGTCTGAGAAGATGCTTGGTATGATTTCAATCTTCTTGAATTTGGGGAGACTTTGTTTGTGACCCAATATGTGGTCTATTTTTGAATCTGTCCCATGAGCACTTGAGTGGAATGTATATTCCGTGGCTTTGGGGTGAAGTGTTCTGAAGATGTCTATTAAGTCCATCTGACCTAGTGAGTCATTTAGGATTGCTATTTCTTTGCTGATTGTTTGTCTAGAGGATTTATCCAGTGATGTCAGTGGTGTATTAAAGTCCCCTACTATGATTGTATTGTTGTCGATCTCTCCTTTGATATCTTCCAGGAGTTTTTTTATGTATTTGGGTGTTCCTGCATTGGGTGCATATATCTTTACCAGGGTTATATCTTCTTGTTGTATTGATCCCTTTAGTAGTATGAAGTGGCCTTCCTTATCTCTTATTATGGCCTTCACTTTGAGGTCTATTTTGTTCGATATAAGTATTGCTACCCCAGCTTTCTTTTCCTTTCCATTTGCCTGAAAGATATTTTTCCATCCCTTCACTTTCAGTCTGTGTGAGTCCCTTCTAATGAGGTGGGTCTCTTGTAGACAGCAAATATATGGGTCATGGTTTTTTATCCATTCAGCCACTAGATGTCTTTTGGTTGGAGCATTTAGTCCGTTTACATTTAAAGTTATTATTGAAAGGTACTTGTTTGTAGCCATTTCTTTTTGTGTGTGTGGCTGTTTTCTTTCTGAGCTTTTTATTTCTTCTTTTTACACCAGTCCCTTTAGCATTTCTTGCATTGCTGGCTTGGTGGTGATAAACTCCCTTAGCCTTTTTTTGTCTGTGAAGCTTCTTATTTCCCCTTCAATTTTGAATGATAGCCTTGCTGGATAGAGTATTCTTGGATTCAGTCCTTTGCTTTGCATCACTTTGTAAATTTCTGTCCATTCTTTTCTGGCCTGATGTGTTTCTGTTGAGAAATCGTTTGATAATCTGATGGGGGATCCTTTGTGGGTAACTCTCTGTTTCTCTCTTGCAGCCTTTAAGATTCTCTCTTTGTCTTGTACATTTGCCATCGTTATTATGACGTGTCTTGGTGTGGGTCTTTTGGGGTTCATCTTGCTTGGGACTCTCTGTACTTGTGTAACTTTTTTCTTCCCCATATCTGGGAAGTTTTCTGTCATTATTTCTTCAAATAGATTTTCTAATCCTTGCTGCTCTTCTTGTCCTTCTTGCAGCCCTATTATGCGTATGTTACTTCGTTTCATGTTGTCCCAAAGCTCCCTTAGGCTCTCCTCCTGCTTTTTAATTTTTTTCTCCAGTTGCTGTTCAGATTGAGCTTATTTCTCTGCCTTATCTTCTAACTCACTAATTCAGTCCTCTGCTTCTTTTAGTCTGCTGTTGAAACTTTCTATGGTGTTTTTGATTGTAGCTATATCACTTTTCATTTCTTCCTGACTCTTGCATAGGTTGTTGATTTTCTCATCCATCCGGTGAATGAATTGTATAACCATTATTCTGAATTCTTTTTCTGTCATGTTGCATGCTTCAACTTCATTAATTTCCTTTCTTGGCGACTCCTCATTGTCTTTCCTCTGGGTGTTGTGTTGTCTCTTCATTCTGATTATCTCCCGATGATTCAAACGTCAAGTTGCGTGTGCCTGGGCCGTGTGCAGTGGGAGCCTCCCACCACCCTAGTGTCACTGAAGAGCTCTGACACTAAGATGTGTGGTTGTTGTGGGTTGGTTTGAACCAGGCTCGCTCAGAGTCAGTGTTGCCAGCGCTCAATGTGGCCTCGTGCGCGCCCTTAGAATCAGGGACCCTGCCTGCACCGTGCTGAAACAGAGACCCCCCTGGGGCGTGTTGAGAATCAGTGCCCCCTAGCGTGCGCCAGGAGTCAGAGTTCCCCAGGAATCCAGTATCAGAGTCTCTGTTGCTTTGTGCGACCTCGCCTTGAGAATCAGGGTCCCTGTGTGCCCTTGCACCAGGAATTGAAGTCACTGGCTCTTAGTATGAATGCACAGGGAATCAGGATCTCAGGCTCAGGTGATAAGAAACACAGTCAAGTCACTGGTGCTTGGTGTTGCCTCCTGCCCAGAGAATCGGGGTCCCTGGGCCTGTGCTCCGTGGGACAAATTCTCGGTGTTCCCACAATTGCTCCCAGCCCAGGGCTCCGAAGCCGGCAGTGCGCGTAGGATCAGTTCCCGGTGTTTGCGCATTTGCTCCCAGCCCAGGGCTCCTGGAGCAGGCAGTGCGAGCAGGACCAGTTCCCAGCCCAGGACTCCTGAACCCGGCCCTAAGCTGGATCAGTTCCAAGGTGCTCGCGCACTTCCAGGCTAAACTTCCTGTGGTAGTGCTGAGGCCCAGGCAAGGGGTGGGTCTATCAGTTACTATGGCGCTGCCCGCGAGCCTGCGGGAATGGGGGATGGGCTCTGTTACTCACGGATCTGCCCTGGGGATTTCTGAACTTTTGGTGTCCGCAGGTCTGATGCTGTGGTCACAGGTCTCTGTCCCCAGTGGCTGCAGGGTCCTGGTATGCGTCTGAGATCAGACTGGGTGGTGCTGAGGCCAGGATCCTAGTCTCAAGCAGCTCTGTTTCCCAAGATGGCGTGGTCGCTGTCTGAACTTTAGTATCTTAATACTTAAGTAGTATTATCATAATAACAACCGCCAGATAGATTACATTTGGGTTGTATATAACTGAAAGCTGACTAGGGTGGTTTATCCATGTAAGGCTTTGTTTTCTTCTCCACATTTCTCAGAAATTCCAGTGGTAGAGATTTGGGGGAGAGTTGGTGATATTAAGAAGGTTGCTTCTTCCTGCTGTGTGGTCCTCAGTGTGAGGCTTTTGTCTCCACGTTAGTTTCTTTATAGCCACAACACGGCTGTTCCACCTTCCACTAAACTCTACATTCCATGCAGAAAGGTGAAGGAAGGAAAGAAAAAAGGGAAGCCCCCAAAACATTCCTAGAGATCCCTGGCCAGCTTCTAGCTGGAACTCATTGGTCAGCATCCATTTGCATCACTCAGCTATGCGGGAGCCTGAGAGGTCAGGGATTCTGCTAGAAAGAAAGAAGGCAACTGTAGATTTGGGTAAGTACCTAGCAGCATTGCTGTGAGAGGTGTGGATGAGACAACACATGAATGTGCCCAGCTCTATGCCAAGCACAGAACAGACATGCAACCAACCTCCTTCTTTCTGCACTTCCCACAACAAATCATGGTTAATCATTTCCCCCTTATTCATGGTTGGAAAAGATGTAACTTGTGGTCAGAACACAGACTGGCATGTAACCAAAAGGGAGTCAGAAACCTGGCTGTGAGACCTTTGGCCCAATATACACAACAGAAAAGAATGGACAGGATGGTTTGCAATAGGAAGACCATAGGGAATGTCAACATGTAACCTGGAAATAATGTTCTATTTCAGATGGAAAAGGTCAGTGTTTGGGTTAAAGTCCTTCCCCACCTGCCCCAATACCCCCTAACTGCCCTCCCCTGCCCATCCGATCGCCCACTAACTGCCCTCCCCTGCCCGCTTGATCACCCTAACTGCCCTCCCCTGCTGGCCCGATCGCCCCAAACTGCCCTTGCCTGCTGGCCCGATTGCCCCCTAACTGCCCTTCCCTGCCAGCCCGATCGCCCCCTAACTGCTCTCCTCTGCCAGCCTGATCGCCCCTAACCATCTCTGCCTCGGCCCCCACCACCGTGGCTTTGTCAAGAAGGACCTCCAGAAGATGTCTGGTCTAATTAGCATATTACCCTTTTATTAGTATAGATTCCTTTTTAAAATTAAAATATAGTTAATATACAATATTATATTATTTTCAGGTGTACAACATAGTCACTCAATATTAAAAATCTAACAAAGTGACCACCACACAGTCTAGTAATTATCTGTCATTGGACAAGGTTATTACAATATTATTATTCTTTTCTTTTCTTCAATTACATTTTACATTCAATCTTATTTTGAATTAATTTTCATTGTACAGCATAGAGGTTAGCCAATCATATACTTTTCAAAGTGTTTCCCCTGACATTTCCATTACCCACCTGGCACCATATAGTTATTACAATATTATTGACTATATTTCCTATACTGTACTTTACATCCCTATGACTATTTTGTAACTACCAATCTGTACTTCTCAGTCTCTTCACCTGTTTCACTCAGTCCTCCCAAGCCCTGCCCCTCTGGCAACCATCAATCTCATCTCTATCGATGAGTCAGTTTCTGTTTTGTTTGTTCGTTTATACAGTTCTTTAGATTCCCCATATAAGTGAAATCATATGGTATTTGTCTTTCTCTGACTGACTTATTTCACTTACCATAATACCCTCTAGGGTTCATCCATGTTGTCACAAATGGTAAGATTTCATTCTTTTTTTGTAGTCAAGTAATATTCCATGTATATATGTACCACCACTTTTTGATCCACTTATCTATTGATGGGCACTTGGGTTGCTTCCATACTTTGGCTATTGTAAATAACACTGCAATGAACATAGGGGTGTATACTTCCGAATCAGTGTTTTGGGTTTCTTTGGATGTATACCCAAAAGTGGAATTGCTAGGTCATAGGTCGGTTCCATTTTTAATTTTTTTGAAGAGCCTCCATACTGTTTTCTATAGTGGCTGCACCAATCTGCATTCCCACCAACAGTGTACGAGGGTTCCCTTTTCTCCACATCCTCGCCAACACTGGTTTGTTGACTTATTGATGATCGCCATTCTGACAGGTGTTAGGTGATATCTCATTGTGGTTTCAATTTGCATTTCTCTGATGATTAGTGATAGTGAATATCTTTTCATATGTCTATTGGCCATTTGTATGTCCTCTTTGGAGCAGTGTCTATTCTGGTCCTTTACCCATTTTTAGTTGGATTGTTTGTCTTTTTGGTGTTTAATTGTATGAGTTCTTTATAAATTTTGTATCTTAATTCTTTATTGGATTTACCATTGACAAATATGTTCTCCCATGTAATGGGTTCCCTTTGTCTTTTCATTTTATTAAAGGTTTCCTTTGCTGTGCAAAACCATTTTAGTTTGATGTAGTCCCATTTGTTTATTTTTTCTTCCCTTGTCTGAGGTGATATATCAGAAAAAATATTACTAAGAGCAATGTTCAAGATTTTACTGCCTATATTTTCTTCTAGGAGTTTTATGGTTTCTACTCTTACATTTAAGTCTTAAATTCATTTTGAGTTTATTCTTGTATGTGGTGTAAGAAGGTGGTCTACTTTCATTTTTTGCATATATCTGTTCAATTTTTCCAACACCATTTATTGAATAGACTATCTTTACCCCATTGTAGGTTATTACAATATTATTGACTATAATCCCTATGTTGCACATTATATCCCCATGACATTTATTTTTTAATCAGAATTTTTTTCTTTTTAAAAAATATATTTTATTGATTTTTTACAGAGAGGAAGGGAGAGGGATAGAGAGTTAGAAACATTGATGAGAGAGAAACATCGATCAGCTGCCTCCTGCACACTCCCCACTGGGGATGTGCCCGCAACCAAGGTACATGCCCTCGACCGGAATCGAACCTGGGACCCTTGAGTCCGCAGTCCGACGCTCTATCCACTGAGCCAAACCAGTTAGGGCAATCAGAAATTTTTAATAAATGAAGTTAGGTACTTTATTTTTACATTTACCCCAATTTGTTCATACAACTCCCTCCTTGAATAAAAGTAATGTTGAGGAGTTTTCTTAGAATCTTGTAATTATTGATGCCCCTGGATTAGAGAAACTCCTTAAAAACTGTGGGAACCACTATACACTGTTATCTCTGCTTTAATTGGTTCTAGCTTTGTGAACTCTGATTCCCTCTGGCTTACAAACGCCCTTTTCATGCTTCCATCCAATCAACTGTCTTTTGGCACCTCCTTCCCACCCCTGGCCTCAGTGCTGTCTTCACTCCTCTCACTCCTAACTTTCCTAACTCTTTCTAGTCATTCTTGGTTTCATTTTATTTGCTTTTGCCTAAAAGATATATGACAAAACAACTCTGTTTCTGAACACCTTGGCCTTTTTGTATTGCATAAAGCTGGGAGGAATCTGAAACACTGTCTAATCCTACCTGCTCATGTCACAGATGTGTGGGGTTCTGTGGTCAAATGAATGCAGGAAATCCCATGTTTAAAAAGTTAAACATGCATAACTATTTTGGAGAATATATCTACCCTATGGCTCAGCAAGTCCTCTTAAGTATTTCCCCAAGAAAAATGAAAACATATGTCCACAAAAGAACTGGCACAAGAATGTTCATGCCTACCTTATTCATAATAGTAAAAACCTGGAAATAATCCAAATGTCTATCAAAAGGAGAATGGGTAAACAAATCATGATATTTATATGTATATACATACATACAATGGAGTACAACTCAGCAATTTAAAAAAATTATGAACCACTTATATACACAACAGTATTGATGAAAAGAAAAACTCTCACACTGAGCAAATTAAGATAGACCCTCGCGCCCCCCCTCAACCCTTCCCCCCAAATATCCAGGCAGCATGATGTTCTTTTTTGAAGTCTAAGAAGTAGTACAAGCAGACTATGGTGGTGAGCACAGACACTGGTTCCTGCTGGACAGGGTGAAGGGATTGACTGGAACAGGGAAACTTTCTGGCGTGATGGAAACGTTCTATATCTTGTTTTTGAAGGTGGTAGATGAAGTACTGCATTCATCTCTTAAAACTCACAGAACTGAAAACTTAATAGCACTGCATTAATTATACTGTCTACATTAATTATACTTCAATTAAATATTTTTAAAAGTTAAACCTATTTCTTTACTATGGGACTTTCCAGAGGTATTAACCAAGCAGATATGCATTGTTCATCCTTAAGAAGGAGACACAGGTAGCTCAGCTGGTTAGAGGTTGTCCTGATATGCCAAGGTTGTAGGTTTGATCCCTGGTCAGGGCACATACAAGAATCAACCAATGAATACAAAAATAAGTGGAGCAACAAATTGTTCTCTCTCTCTCTCTCTCTCTCTCTCTCTCTCTCTCTCTCTCTCTCTTTCTTTCTCTCTAGAGGATGTCGCAGTTTACACATTGACACGGTGCATTTCACTGTGTTGTGTCTCTCCTGCTGAACATATGCAAGCTCATGTCCATCCATGGATATGGCCCAATGCTCCTGCCTTGTTGTTGCCAGACTGGGTCCTTCTGTTGGCACCCTCATTTCTGCTAGGCCACTGGGTCACTCACCACTGCATACTGCTTCCGGTGGCAAGGGACAAGGTTGGAAGGAGGGAGCAGGTCCATCTACGTGGTAACAGGACTTTGCCTATATCAGTCATACACTTTATTTATTTAGTCACATTTGCCTCCATTCACTGGTTTACAACCTACATTTGTGTGAGAGCTTCTATGTCTATCACTGTGTAAGTCTCTGGAGACACAGAACTGAGTAAAGCCCAATTCCTGCCTTAGTGGGAGAATCACACAAACACAACTTTGAAACAATGCAGGACCACAGTATTGGTTGGGGTGGTGCTAATGATCTTGACTTTATCTCATTCCCTCCCCAAAGACATATTGATTCCTTTTTCTTCCTATGTCAGTTCCATTCATAGAGTCTTTGCAGTGCTATCCGGATTTCTCCTGAATGCCCACCATCTCATGGTCAGGCTGGGACCCAGGTGGTGATGTATCTGTTAGTTCAGTTCTCAAAGTCTTTGTTATGCTTTCGTGATCAAATCCAACCATGCATAACTTGGAGGTGAGCCCAAAAGTTAGCAAATACCTTTGTGAATTTGTTTTCCCCACCTCCTTTCTTTACATGACCTTCTTGGTATTTTTCAGTTTCCTGGGGGTTCAACCATCCAGAAATCTGGGGTTTTATTTACCCTGCTCTTCTGTACAATTCCAATGACTATGCCCATGACTCTGGCCAAGTGGTAGGAGCACAGAGAGAGAAAAAAGCCTGCTCTCAGGACCACCCTCCTTTGGAGAGGAAGGTTCCCCTTCCTTGGCATTTTCCATGCTGTGGGCCTTCCATGTTGCTGCTGTCACTTCCAGGAGGCTCCTTCCTCACAGCTGGAGTCTGCTGGGTCTCTCTCTGTCCACACTGATGCCCACTCCGAGTTGCAGGCTACCTCGAGGCCTGTCCAGGAAATACCAAAAGTAAATCCACAGCCAGTGTGATGGTACTTTGAATTCTTGTTTTCTTCCCCAACTGACCTGCTACTCTGATTTTAAAGAGTCCTTGAATAGCGGCTCATGCATTCTGCCCAGGTGTTATTGCTGTTTCACTGGGAGATAGGTGGAGATGCTTACTGCAACTTAGCCAGAACCAGAACCTGCTCATTCGCTTTTGTTAAACCATTTTCCAACATCCCTTTGGGCTGAGAACTGGGGGCACTTTTCTAGTTAGAAAGTTAGAATGGGCATGTCACCATAGGAGTTTAAGATGACTTTTGTCAAATATGTGAGTTTGTATATTTGTTTGTATATGAGTCTAATTAAGTGTTCAAAAGACAATGCTGGCTATTACAGGCAGTATGAAAGCTCCAAGGACGGGCCAAGTCCTTGTCCCAGACTGAAGCGGTGGTCACCATGTTCTTATTCCCAGCCACCCCTGATGGGACAGAGCCTCCTTTACCTGCCCAGCAACTGTGGTCCCGCAGGCAGCAGCTGGTCTGCAGCTCCCTTCCTAACGGCCAGTGGGCACACATAGTATTCTGGTAGGAGCTGCCAGCCCTGCATCTCTGCAAGTCCCTTTTGAAACTTTCTTTTCATCTCTTTTCCTTTATCATTTCTTGTGCCAGCCCTTTCTATGGAATAATGTGACTTTAGGAAAGAATTATTAGATCCAGACAACAGAGGGGATGGGTGGAGCGTTTATATGAAGAAATGAGGTTCTTACAGGTTGTGAATATTGTGATCAAGGCGGGGGCAGTCTTGTGTGGGGAAACGCTGCAGGGCAGAACACTCTTGATTGATAAAGGTATAGTTGTTCTTGCCAATGTCACCCAAGGGATAAACAGCTTGGCCACCATGAAGTCTCATTAGTCCTGGCAGGTGAATGAAGAAATGTCAAGATTTGTGGCTCCAGTCTAACGAAAGCCATTATCTCAAGAACATCTCAGCAATGTGATATGGATCTATTAGAAGATTTCAATTTACCTGTAGTAGGTTTGCTTTCTTTTTTTCCTACTGGAGAAATACATTTGGCCTGTTTTATTGTTTTGGGTTCATTTTCAGAGGACTGAAACTTATCACAGTTCCTCTTCCAAAAAAGTAAAAATATCAACCACTTGCCTGTCATCCCCCAGCACACACGTCTTAGAAGAGATTCTGTTTGTGCAGTGACGGGGCCAGTTTGATGGGCACAAAAGTTGAATGACATGGTTGAAGCAGTAATGAATCCAATTGTGGCTAAAAAACATGCTAAGGATTTAAGAAAAACTCAGAGAGTCTCTGAAAAAGAGACATTGTCAGAATTGTGATATTTTCCTCTTTTGTGTATTTGGTGAGTATAGAAAACATTAAATCTCTCTATCTCTGAATGTATTGTTGTATGTTAGGAGCTTACTGAAAATAGTAAGTTCTAAAATTTAAAAATAATTAGAGCAATATTCTATTTCTATAGAGATATGTCACCATAAAACATATCGCTAGACCTGGCCAGTGATCAGGGCCAATCTGTGGGGCAACCAGCAGGGCGATGGGGGGGGGGGGGCACTGGAACCTGCCTTGGCCAGTCTGGCGCCACCTGCTCAGTCCTGCCCCCCACTGCCACCTGCCCATTGCCTGTGGGAGGCGACTGGCTAGGTGATCAGGGGTGGCACCAGCCAACTCTCAGGCTGTCCCCGCCCACTGCTGCCACTGCTGGTTGCCTCCCTCTTCGGGCGACCAGCAGGGCAACGGGGGCGGGGGGCGGGGGGCGTCGGGGGCTGCTGGCACCTGCCTTGCCTGGCCTGGGGCCTGCAGGCTGGGGGCAGCTCCTGCATTGAGCATCTGCCTCCTGATGGTCAGTGCACGTCATAGTGACTGGTCATTCCACCAGTCGATTTGCATAATAGGCTTTTATTATATAGGATATAAAATACATATGTATCAAAGAGCTAAATGTATTTTCAGCAGTGTGGCTCTTCATTATGTGTCTGCTTCCCAGAGCTGTGTGGACCATGATGTGCACATACACAGCTTCCTCACTCCTGATGTAAACGTGATTGCTGGGTTCCTGGGCCCCACCCCCCTGAGGCAGAAGGTATTGGACAGGGCCCCAGCATGTGCATTTCCAATCTGTTTCTAAGACAAGCCAGCAGGGGACACTGATGCTGCCTAGCCACTGGCCACTCTGAGTAGTGCTGCTCTACACGCTATTATCTCCATCACTAAATTCATCACAGAAAACACTAATCCATATGTGACTTGCTGAGTTGAAAGGCATTTTAAGAGGTTGTTTAGATAAATCATCACTTTAAACTGCTATCCACAGCACAACTACTCTGATAAGGTGTTAAGTCAAAGCAGGTGACTGCAGTTTTATGTCCGGATACTTACAGAAACTGAAGTTGGATGTTCTGGTTGTTACGTGTTGTTAATCTTGTAAAAGATAAAATCCCATGATGCAACACAAGGTAAATTACCATACACATACCAAACGGCAGAGTCTCCTAAACCATGATAGCTAATGCTAGGGACTAAGGTTATTGGTCACTTAAGCTTTTTCACTTGACCTTCAAGCTGCAATCATCACCTTTCTGTATCTTCAACCATCAAACCTTTTTAAAAAATTAACTTTAGGAATTATTAAGGTACATTAAACTGTATCCATTAAAAGTATATACTAATCTAACCTTTTAAACTACTAATTTACTAATAATATTAATTTAAAATTATTCAATACAAATTAATAATTTTTAAAACTCCACACAATTGAAAGTACTAGGTGAACGTCAGAGGGAGCAAGACATGAGTATGGTTTCATCCTACTGTCTTGCTTTTACTGGACACTCACACACTAGGAAGGCAAGAGGGAAAAACTGGGAAGCAGGACGTGACAGTCCAGCAGAACATTGGAGAAGTTTCCTGGAGACCAGGGGGCCTCTGTCCTCTAGCGCCTACAGCCCAGAGCCCAGACACCCCAGGAACCTCAGAAATACACCTCACCCTCCTGAAGTTGGCCTGCTGTGCTCAGATAACAAAGGCCTAGGCTAGGGAGCATTTTGGCTGTGAGAATGGAGTGAAGGGGACAAATTTTTGTCATGCCTTCATGGTTGTCCCTTCCTTTTTGTTCCCAATGTCCCCATCTTCAGCCAGAACCTCATCACCTCTTACCTGTTTTTATGAGAAGCTATCCAACTTTTCTCTTTGCTTCTGGTCTTTCCCCACACAAATTCATCCTGCATATATCTGTGTTCATGCTGCTTTCCAACTAACAAAACTTCAGGGACTTTCAGGGTAAAATAAAACTCTCCAGTCTAGCAGTGGAAGCCCCAGCCCTGCAGCATGTGCCCTAAGTGGCTGTGTCTTCCCTCCTGCTGGACACCCTTCATTTTCCTTACTTGTATTCCACAGTCTATGTGTAGCTCTCTATCAGTTGTTCTCTATACAGATTCCCTTAGAATTCTTTCTCTTCCATATTTCTCTCCCATATTTCTGTAGCTCTATGGTTGAAGTACTTAGTTACCACAATAATGAAGTGCTCTGGATTTTTAATTAAAGTCTCATGAGTATATTCTATCAAATGCAGAATAAACTGGTTGAAATCAGGGGCCACATTGTGGAATGCTTCTTGAAATTTAAGATCCTATGTAATAAAAAATGGTACCCTAAATGTGTACCTCCATGACTTGTTGAGACTTTCCATATAAATATATCACAAATCTGGAAACAATCCTTTGTTAGACCATGTGTCTTATTTTTGAAATATGCAAAGTATTTTTATAGGCACTGAGGGAAATGTAAAGTGCAGTGATAATAGTGAATATTTATTGAATTCTTACTGTGTATCGGGTACTTTTTCAAGTGTTTTCCATGGAATAACTGCTTTAATTCTTCCAACAACCTTATGAGGCTGGTGCTATTGTTATTCCCATTATACAGCCATGGCAACCAAGGCCTGCATAAGTGACGCCATTGCCAAGGTCAGACAGCTTGGGCCAGGAAACTGGGCCTGTGGCCAAGAGCTTAACCACAGCACATACTGCATCTCATTCATATAAGCAGAGTATGAAATGTAGGCTGAGTTGAGGCATAAGTAGCAGAATTGTTATTAGAGGCCAGAGAAAAAGATTTTGATTATCATGTCCAGATTTATGCCCAAGAGATGGTGAGATGGAACATAACTTCTATATAATGAAGGTGTTATATTCTATTGGTAGAGCCTATTTTTGGATCCTTTTTCTTATGTCTTTATAAAGAAAATATAGTCTCCAATTTGATTACTCGGTATATGTTAGGTATAATTTAAATTATTTTAAAGATACCCTACTCAATGTCTAAGCACGTTGCTGAGTTTTTCATTTTTGGTTTTAGCAAATGCTTAACATTTTCTACCACACTAGTTAGAAATTCTCCCATGGGCGTCCTATGCTCTTTAAATATTTCAAGGTTGCCACACTTCCGTTGGCTCTCCAGAAAGCCTATTTTGACCCTAAGCCCCTGAGAATAGCCCAGCTCCATTCTCTGCACACTCACTGCATCACAATAAAATGGTGCCTAATTACTGCCTTTGTGGGGTCCCAGAGGTGTAGTTGTCTGCAGACTATAAATTCTTCTCAGATGAGAGATAAACCTCTTTATTATTTAAATCTCTGGGTCTTGTAACCGGAGTTTACTCCAACCAAATTATCTCTAGTCTTGTGAGAGAAGTGGTCAAATGAGACTATATAATTCATCTCGAGGATAATTTCTAATGGGACTAGTTTAAGGGAATGTTTCTTTCCAACTAAAGGGGGATTCCTTTTCTTCATTTGTAGTTTGAAAAGGATTTTTCAGGGGTGAGAAGTTGAGGAAGTATTACTTCATCTCCTATGAAAACACAAAGTCAAAGGTCTAATTATAGTTATACTCTGGACTTTTGCTGGATATTTTCTTCAATAATGGCTCCTTTAAGAAATTTGAGCCAAATAGCTAAAGCTATGTTTTTACTAGGGACTGAATAGTTCTAATAGATACAAAATATATTGCATTTATAAAGTAAATTTATGCTTATTTAGTTAACCCTAAAATGAAACATATAGAATGTGGTAATTCCCAAGTGCATTGGAATTGAATGGAAGAAGCTAATATTGAATGATGCATGATTATTTCCTTATTACCCGAGGGGAAAATTATAGAATTAGCTACTTGTACATTGTATGCTTATTTTCTGAGTTAAAATATATATATATATTGATTTCAGAGAGGAAGGGAGAGGGAGAGAGAGATAGAAACATCAATGATGAGAATCATCGATCAGCTGCCTCCTGCATGCCCCCCATTGGAAATCAAGCCTGTAATCCGGGCATGTGCCCTTGACCGGAATCGAACCTGGAATCCTTCAGTCCACAAGCTGATGCTCTATCCACTGAGCCAAATATGCTAGGGCTATTTTCTCAGATTTTAAAAATAAAATAAAGGTATTCAATTTTCAAATCCATATAACTTAGGGAAGTTACTGTGGAATGTTTTTGAAACGCAGAACTTATTAGAAAACAGTGCCAAGGATGGGGGGTGAGAAGGGGCTAAGTACAGCTCAAGCTTCCTTTTCCTCTGGGCTCACCATCTTTTCTAGCATTCACACATTGCCCATGGTACTTGAGGATCTGCGGTTCAAGGTCCAGGTCCTGGATCTCTTTCCTAAGTGACTTCAGATACACTCAGCTCATGGACTTCCATCTCTAGAATAGTAGACGGATTTGTAGCCTCTACAGTAGGTGTTCCCAGCCTTAGCTGCCAATCAGAAACATGTGGGGAACTTTCAAAAATACTGATGCCCAGTTCTTCTCCTGTCCCCAGATTTGAATTTTAATTGGCCACAATGGGTCCAGACACCTTATTTGTTGAATTTATTGGGGTGACATTGGTTAATAAAATTATACAGGTTTAGGTATACAATTCTATAATACATCATCTATATATTGTACTAGAGGCCCGGTGCACAAAATTCGTGCACAAGTGAGCTGGGGGGGGGGGGGTGTCCCTCAGCCCAGCCTGTACCCTCTCCAATCTCCCTTGGGGGATGTCCGACTGCCGGTTTAGGCCCGATCCCTGTAGAATCGGGCCTAAACTGGCAGTCGGACATCCCTCTCACAATCTGGGACTGCTGGCTCCCAACCACTAGCCTGCCTGCCTGATTGCCCCTAACCGCTTCTGCCTGCCAGGCTGATCGCTCCCTAACTACTCCCCTGCCAGCCTGATCAATGCCTAACTGCTCCCCTGCTGGCCCGATTGCCCCCAACTGCCTTCCCCTGCTGGCCCAGTCACCCCTAACTGCCTTCCCCTGCTGGCCTGGTCATCCCCAACTGCCCTCCCCTGCTGGTCTGATCACCCACAACTGCCCTCCCTGGCCGGCCCGGTCACCCCCAACTGCCCTCCCTCGCCTGCAGGTCTGGTCTCCCCCAACTGCCCTCTCCTGCTGGCCTGGTTGCCCCTAACTGCCCTCCCCTGCTGGCCATCTTGTGGCAGCTGTCTTGTGACGACATGGGGGCGGCCATCTTGTGGTCACATGGGGGCGGCCATCTTGTGCGAGGGCGTGATGGTCAATTTGCATATTACCTCATTATTATATAGGGATTGTGTTTTGTGTTTACCACTCCAAGTCAAGTCTCCTTCCATCACCATCTATCCCCCTTTTACCTTTGCCCAACCCCTTCCCACTGGCAATCACCATACTGTTTACAGATAGCTGAATATCGAAAGCTCACCAGGCGATGCCCATTTGCTACAACATTGAGAACCACTGCTCCAAAATCACTCTGAGGAGAAAGAGCTTCCTCTGCCCTCACTGGCTAGCTGCTGGTGCACCTGTGAAGGTGGTAGCAACAGGGGTGTTAAATAGGCAATAGTAGGCTGCAAAACCATTGGTTGGCTGCAGTAAAAGGCACTATCAAAGTATAAAGATGACAACAAGTATTACTCTTATTATTTTGTTAGCAAAGGTTGCTAAGACCTGACATTACCCTCCCAATTAAAAAATGCTTCTACATATACCAACAGGTGTGTCCTCATAAGCACCTGTGAGGCAGATAGGAAAGGTATTATGCACATTTTTATAGGTGAAAAAATGAAGCTCAGAAAGGCCAAATGTCATGTCCAAGACCACACAGCTCTGTAGCTCACAGTGTTGTGGTTAGAATCCAGGTTTCTGATTGCCATTCCCTTGAAACAAATCAGCACTATTATAAATTAGAATCCCATTCAGTTCCAGTTACTCACTCACTCTGTGACCCATGGGCTGTTGTTGAACCTCCGGCCTGGTAGCTCAGTTGGTTAGAATGTTGTCCCAATACACCAAGGTTGCCTGTTTGATCTCCAGTCAGGGCACATACAAGAATCAACCAATGAATGCATAAATAAGTGGAGCAACACATCAATGTTTCTCTCCTTCACCCCTTCCTCTCCTTCTTTCTAAAATCAATAGATTAAAAAAAAGAAATCAGTTTTATAAAATGGGGATAATACTTGGACCTACCTCACAGGACTGCTTGGGATCTCATGAGATAAAATTTCTTGGACACTATAAAACTCAGTACAATTATAAGCTGTTATTTTTATTACTGACTAGAGGGAGAAAGCAGTGGTATGAATGAGGTGAGGTATTTTAATGCTGCTTTCCTGAGCCTAGGATTTTAAATTAATCCCCAAATTTGAGCTGTTACCTTACAGTATTCTATTCTTTTTAATACAGTCTGCATGTTTTTGGGGCCTGGTTTAGTCATTAATTTACCAGCCAGGATCACAGAATTGACCTGAGTAGACTGGGCTTCCCAGGGTCAAAGATGTGTCTGAAAAGGAGACCCTGAATCATTTTGGAATTACACTTCTCTTCTTGCTGCGTTCCCAAAATTTCTGGCCCATGACAGGATCACAGCAGCTACTACAGGTGTCCTTAACCACTCTCGAAGTCTAAGCATCATAGTATCTCATTTCAGCTCGCTGGGCCTGTTTTGGAAGGCCACAAATTAGTCATGTGGGGTACTTAATAACAAATTACTGAATAGCTCTGTTCTTTGGCTCAACATTGGGCCTCCCTGTTGGAGAGCAGAGCTGGGTTAGAAGAGAAATGTCTGAGGAATGTCTGAGGTTTCTCTCCTAAGAGATGAAAACAGGGGATGGGCTCAGAAGGGATGAGAGAAATGAATTCTTTCAATCCCACATTCATCATTCAATCCACTCTCAGCGAGACATCTGATAGTACTTAGTTGTCAATGTCAAGACACTCCTTGTTTATAAAAGCAGGTCATTTTATACCATTTTAAAAATTTATCACTGTCAAGTCCCACTAATTTTATCATAATTCTTTTCAGCACAAGGCTCTATATACAATAGATTTTCATAAATGTTGTCAGCAGCTTCTTACTCTATGGCATTCATTCACTTATTTATTCATATAAGAAACGGTTATTAACTTTTGACTCTATGTCAGACACTATGCGAGGGCTGGGGACACACAACTGTAAAGACACAGTCCCATTCTCGAGGAGCTGCTTATTTAGTTGGGGAACAGAGCGTGACTGATGACTAGAGTCAGCATAGGCGCTGTGATGAGGAGGCACAGAGTTCAGTGGGGCACAAGGAAGGAGACAGGGGCCTGAGAATAGCTTCCAGAGGGAATGTTGGAGCTGATTCTTGAAGAGCAAAGGGGAGCTGAGAACATGGTTTAGGCAGAAGGAGGAGGTAAACAGGCATAGCGGGCTGGGAGCACGAGGGGCCTGGAGTACAGAGAGCATGCAAACCAGGCCATGTGTACTCTGCACTGCATCCTGCAAGCCAGCGTCTCCCACGTTCATCAGCAGTTTGTGAATTAAATGTCAATGAAATAGAATTTAGTAAGGGTGAGTTTTGTTTCATGAAACTTACGTTTCAGTATAGGTATATGTTTGAGTGTGTGTGTGTGTGTGTGTGTGTGTGTGTGTGTGTTTATACATATACATGTATGTATGTACTAGTACCATGTTTAATGATAAAATACAGGGTGGGCTGCAGTGGCTGCCCCTCCATAGGGCACAGGCAGCAAACCCACCTAGATTTCAAAGAACAGAACCAATACCTCATGGAGCCATGGAGTGGTGCCACTGAGAAGGCAGGGACAGCTAGGGCAATGCCCAGTAGAGCCATGGGGAAGAGACCATTCAAAGCCATGGAAGTAGAGCCCTCAGGAGCCCAACCCATGTACAGCGAAGCTGTGAGGGCAGGACCACCACGCCAATGTGTTGGAAAACTGGATCCCTAAGGTCTAATGGAATTTGCCCCACTGGGTTTGGGACTTTCTTGAGACCTATCACTCCTTTTGTCTTCTGTTTCTCCCTTTTGGAATGAGAAGGCCTGTCACACCATTTTGTATTTGGGAAGCACCTGGCACGTTTGGTATCACAGGCTCACAGCAGGAGAGGAATTTGCCTCAGGATGAATCTTACTTTGAGTCTTACTTATATGTGATTTAGATGATATTTGGATGAGATCTTGGACTTCAGACTTTTGAGTTGAGGCATGTGAGAAGGAAATTAATTTGGGGTGTGGGCGCTAAGAGTGGAATGTTATAGATTGTTTCTTCTCCCAAATTCATGCTGGAATCTTGCATCCCTCTCCCCATGTGATGATGTTTGCAGGTGAGGCTTTTAGGAGGTGGTTTGGTCATGAGGATGGAGCTCCCTCTCTCCTTCTGCCCTGTGAGGACACAGCAAGGAAACTGCTGTGAACTAGGAAGTGGGTCCTCACAGACACCAAATCTGCTAGCACCTTGATCTTGGACTTTCTAGACTCCAGAAATATGAGAAAAAAATTTCCATTGCTTATAAGTCATCCAGTGGTATTTTTCTGATAATAGCCCAAATGCACTAAAATGTGAAGTTTGGGAAGAAACTAAATACCCATCAATAGGGAATGGATGAGTTGTATTACATGGTTACAGCAGTTAAAATGAATGAATTAACTCTAAGTTCATAAACATGGATAAATCTCAGAAACACAAGGTTGAACAGAAAAAGGCAATTTCAAGAAAGTATAGCCTGGTTGGGTAGCTCAGTTGGTGAGAGTGTCAACCTAATATCCTGGTTTGATCCCTGGTCAGGGCACATACAAGAAAAAAGTGAAACAACAAATCGACGTTTCTCTCTCTCTCTCTCTCTCTCTCTCTCTCTCATCAATATAAATAAAAAATATAGAATAGTAACATTTATATAAAGCTTGAAAGCATTAAAAGCAATATATCAAGCTCATAATATAGAGGTACATAATAGTAAAAAACATGCATCTAAAAAATAACATAGGTAGAAATGTATATATTGTAGCTAAGCAACCATGCCAATTAACAAAAGGCCCTCCGGTCTGGGTAATGTACTTCTGGGTCTGGGCTCAGGTTTCTGCCTCACCCCCAGGGAAATGGGACCCATTCCCCACAGCCCTCCACACTGCTTAGATGCTTCTGCACCCTCCTTGTCTGTTGCATGAGTAACAGCAGGTGTGTCTGTCCCTTTAAGCAGCAAAATCATGTTGCAATCGCTGCCTGTGCAATCGCTGCCTGGGGGACCGGTCCTTTCCAGGGAGGTGGAGAAAATAAATAAATAAATAAATAATTAAAATTAAAATTAAGATGTGATGGGTACCAGATTTGTTTGTTTTTGTTATGCAATTCTGTAATTTTCTTGTATGTTTTAAAGATTACAAAAACTGAAATCCTTATCTGTCATGAAGGCATAAATCCTGGTACAGATCAAGAAGGATGAAACATTATAAAACTTAGGTAATGGCTGTCTTTACTTTATTTCATCATAACTTCACTTTCAGATAGTGAGAACTGGTAATTGGTGAGTTGGGAAAAAAGACAGAGATGAGGTTGAGTAAGGGCTTTTAGAACTCTTTATTACAGTTGTCAGCGAGGGTTTGGGAAACATGAAATATGAGGTGTGATTTGAGAAAGGAGTTAGGCAGCCTAGTGAACACAAGGAGAAAATACCGAAGAGAATGGGATGATATGAACTGTTTGCTTGAGTAAACATTTAGGAAAGATTCGTATAAGCCAACATTTATGATTTGGTGTCCCTCATGCACATGACTCACAAATAGCTAAAATGTAGCGGAAAAACAAGAAGGAAGGAAATGCAATTTACCTTCCCAAAGCCATCACTCTCAATTGTCTATAGCTGAAGTAGAAGAGTCACAAACAGGAAAAGAAAGAATTCCAGGATTGGGAAGGACCTCCAGAGTGGCTCGTTTCTTCTTAGAAGGGAATCCCAGCCGGCTGGCTCTTTTTTTCATTCAGACTTTAAATGTTTTGTGGTTGAGGTTGCTTGGCACAACACTGCCTTCTACGAATAGGAAACCTGATCACAAGCTGTTTTTCCTTTGCGATGTGCCACCTACATTGTAACATGCTTTAGTGGCTAAATCACAAAGTGACGTGCTTTTCAATCCACTAGAAGAGACTCTGCATGTCACAAGCGGAGCAACTCCTGCCAGCATTTCCCTGAGTAATTCACATTGGTCACGTATTCCTCCATTAAATGTAAGATCCTAAAACAGTTAGAAGAAAGACACGTTGCTAATGTATTAGCATCTTGCAGAGTATATACACTGACTTACTGCGTGACTCTGAAAACGCTGACTCCTGCGGTCACTGATGACTCATCATTGAGTTACATACATACAATGCCCCAGCGTACAAATACACTTAACAGCTTTGAATCCCGGTGTTTCTCTTCATATTTCTAAATCAGCATCAAGAAATACAAAATCATAAGCAAGGCGAATCCCCATAGGCTACTGCCAAGAGGTTTTGTGTTTATTTTAGCATACACAAGAAATGCTTTGAATTCCTAAAATGTGGAGCAGTTCTTTTCATTAAGAATATGTATGTGGTTAGGAGAGGCTGGCCTCATAGTTCTGGTCTTTAAGGAAAGTCTCTCGTCTAGTGGGAGCACTGAAGCTAAACAGTAGTCCATAAATACAACAGAGTACAAGTCTCATTTTTACTGAATAAGGCATTAAATATAAGGCTCTTCATTTTCTTCTCTTTTCTATTATCTTCTCATATTACCTGTAAGGAAAGACAGCATCAGAGAGACAAAAATTCCACCATTGAAAATTTATCTTTGAAACAAAATTTTTTTTTCATTGATTTCAGAGAGGAAGGCAGAGGGAGAGAGAGATAGAAACATCAATGATGAAAGAGAATCATTGATCTGCTGCCTCCTGCACACCTTACACTGGGGTTCGAGCCTGCAACCCAGACATTTGCCCGGACTGGGACTCGAACCATGACCTCCTGGTTTATAGGTTGATGCTCAACCACTGAGCCACACTGGCCAAGCAAAAATTTATCTTTTTAATCCTTTCCTTCCACTTAATTTTATGAGGTCACTGGTACCACCTCCTGGCTTTTGTCATCTTTTATCTTTTTGCTTCCTCCCACTTGCCAATAAGGGGTGGACTGATGGTAAATTAAGGAGCTGAGTTTCACCTGTTTGAAAGAGGTCATGTTGCAGATGCAGCTTGGGGTTTGGGCCATGCTCTGGGAGAACATGGCAGGCTCATGGGCAGTGATCCATACAGGCAAGGTTAGGCCTGGGGTCCATAGAGACAGGGCTGTCATAGAATTGGGCTCCCACTCTTCAGCCCCTCTACATGCTAGCACTGGGCTCTGGCATGGAGGGCATCTGCCTGTTTGTTGAAGAACTCCCCCATTTCTCTCAGGTAGTGTTTCTTAAACCTTCTGACTGACATGCATGGTGGGAAACATTTTACTTCACAATTCATCTTGGTCAGGGTCCACTAGTCAGGGAAAAAGAAACCAGAGAATGTCAGCAGAGAGAATTTGGCAAAGGAAACTGATGAGACAGATGTTAGAGGACTGAAAATTTTAAAAAGAAACGCTGGAGGAACATGTAAATACTAATTGCAAGAAGCAGCTACTGGGCCTGAGGTCAAAGAGAGGAGGTTCAGTTATCAGAACCCAGGGCTTCCAGGAGCGGTGCCATGGAGCTGGCACCCAGACGTCTGAAGAGGGGCACGGCCTAGCTGACACTGGTGGTCTGGTGGTTCTGGAAGTGCAGTAAAAAGTGGAGACAGGAAATACTGCTACCAGGCTGTGGCGTAGAGACTGTCCCAGACCCACAAGCTAGATCCTGGCCAGAACAGAGATTGCTTCCTGTATACCCTCAGAGACTGTCTGATCGATCCCTCCTCTGCTCAGGCATGCTGGTCGCCATGCCCTGGACAAGCATGGAAGGAGTTTCCCCATTTTCTAGGGTGGGTTACATGCCAGTATCCCCATCTATCCTGCCTGTTCTATGTAATTCTGTAGCACCTGTCATACAGCCTGGAAGATACCCACTTATCTTGCCCCTGCCCAAGGCATGCTTCTGTTAAAAAACTCTTGATCGGGGCTCAGCCAGCGTGGTTCTGTGGTTGAAGGTCGACCTATGAACCAGGAGGTCATGGTTCAATTCTCGGTCAGGGCACATGCCCAGGTTGTGGGCCTGATCCCTAATAGGGGGCATGCAAAAGGCAACTGATCAATGATTCTCTCTCATCATTGATGTTTTTATACCTCTCCCTTCCTCTCTGAAATCAATAAAAATATATTAAAAACAAAATAAAACTCTTGATTGGGGAAATTTTATGAACACAGGCTAAAGAGGACATTGCTGAGGTGATGTTGATAGGCAGAGTACACCAAGAGGGCACAACCACGTGAGCAAGCTGCTTTCCCTCCTCCAGCCTTGTGCTCTTCCTGTAGGTCCCCTGGCAGCCATATGACAATGGAGAAACATGCTTTGCATAGTTCCAGCTCCACCAATACAAAGCAGTAGATAGAGGGTAGGTCTGAAATTGAAAGACAATAGACCAATAACTACTGTGGAGGAAAAGAGGGATTCTATAGAAAGTAACCTCATAGGGTGATCTGATCATAAATTCCTAACTGGGCAGGTCATGGTGGGTAGTCATGTCCCAGGCATATAACTTTTTAGTAAAAGGTTTATCTTTGCCTTAAGCAAGCCTTGTCCACTGTTTCTGTCTTTGAAATAAACTTAACTCTCTTCAAGCGAGCCCATAATCTTAATTATCCTGTAATCTAATCCCCCCTCGCTTTCTCCCACCTCCATGTAATCTTCTGATCCCCACTTGATTTCAAATGCATAAAAGTGTTGGGGTCCAACCCCAATGGGTCCAGGGATCCCCAAAGGTGTGGACGGAGTCGGCGAAGAATGAATGACATGGAAACTGGGTTCAGTTCATCAGCATAGCGAGGTTCTCCCTCCAGGATCTCCAGCGAAGTTCTGGCTAGGATCTCCAGCGAAGTTCTGGTCAGGATCTCCAACCAAGTTCTGGTGCCATGTTCTCTCGCTAGGTTCTCCAGCCAGGTTCTCCAGGTTCTCCAGCCAGGTTCAGTCACCAGGTTCTTTTGCCATGTTCTGTCTAGGTTCTCCAGTGAAGTTCTGTAGCCAGGTTCTGTCCAGGATCTTTTGCCATGTTCTCTGGCTAGGTTCTGGTTAGGATCTGACGAGGTTCTGATGAGGATCTGATGAGGAGCTGATGAGGAGCTGATGAGGAGCTGATGACGATCTGATCAGGTTGTGTTGTTTATTGTCTTGTTACATTCGTATTTATACCAGCTGATTTTAATCCTGTCAATTTCTATTACAAAGGTTAGGGCGTTTCTTATCTCCATTCCAGGGAGTAAAGATTATGTAGCTTAACTACCCGCCTGGCACTTAATTAAGGGGTTGTATCCCCTCCCTAACCTCAGGGAAAGATCCCCACCTGGGGAAACAACCTTTCTCGGAGAGATGACCTTGGTTAAAACACATGGCTCTAAAGGGAGCAAACATATTAAGAACAGTATGCTATATATGCCAGGTCCATTGAAACATATGCTGTGCAGATGTTTCTTTCCTGCAGTGACTGTGTCAAGCAGCAAGGATGGACCGGCTTCCGGCATAAAAGCAGCTGCAATACTGTTATTCTCTGGAGTATTTGAGATCTTGCTCCCCAGCATATGTTGCCAGTTTGGCTCAAATAAACTCTTACAAACATTCTCCACATTGACACTGCCATACATTACTTTACCAGAACTATGAGCACACACTCTGCATTTAACTTTCTTTTGCTTTGTGTTCTAAGTTACTTTACCCTACTCTACCTTACCCTATCCCATTTTAAATATTAAACAGCTGGGTGGGATCCATCAAATTGATTTCATAAACCACTAAATGTCATCCTAGAACATTTTCAAGGATACTGGTGACTTTAAGTATTGGAATTCAGTGCCATTTACCTCTAAACCTCCGTCCATACCAAAAACAACTTAAAGGAATTGCCTCCCAAGGTAGCCATCCACTGAATACATATGGGGGCTCACACTCTTCCACAAGTTTAAAAATATTTCTATTAACAGGCTGCAACAGCATGGATGGAACTGGAGAGCATTATGCTAAGCGAAATAAGCCAGTCAGAGAAAGATAAATATCACATGATCTCACTCATTTGTGGAATATAATGAACAACATAAACTGATGAACAAAAACAGATCCAGAGACAGAGAAGCATCAATCAGACCGTCAAACCTCAGAGGGAAGGTAGAGAGGGTGGGGGTAAGGGGGAGAGATCAACCAAAGGACTTGTATGCATGCATATAAGCCTGACCAATGGATACAGACACCAGGGGGATGAGGGCATGAGGGGGGGGGGGCGGAATGGGGAGATAAGGACACATATGTAATACCTTAATCAATAAAGAAAAAAAAAAAAAGAGGCTGCAAATGTCCTGTATTGCACCAGAAGGGGAGAGCTCCCAGAGCCAGGGCCTTCCTTCCCCTGGCTGCCAGTTGCTGGCTGGGGCCTTCCTTTGTTCGGCTCTGCCCCCTGGTGATCAGCACACATCATAGCAAGCGGTGGAACTCCTGAGGGGACAATTTGCATATTAGCCTTTTATTATATAGGATTATAAAGATGTTTTGGGGAATACCCAGAAATCTACATCAGAGGAGCTTGAAATACAGTGAGAAGACAAAAGCCAACGCGTAAACAACACATGAACTTTCACTAAGCAGCATGGTTAGTTGTCAAGTGGGTAACATCAGCAGGAAACACTGAGTACTGAGCAGGGTGATATGGTTGTGAGCAAGAACAATCTGGAAGTTTTCATGTAAAAGCCTGGATTAGTCCTTGCAGAATAGGTAGGATTTAGCGTAGATGGTAGCATTCCCAGTGAAGAAAACACCAAGAACAGTAGAACAAGTAAGGAGCACATGGGATGCTCAGTGCAGTGCTGAAACTTAGGCATCAGAACTAGCAAAGAAAATCTGAGCACCAACTGGAGCTGAGATATGGGATCTTGGATATGGAGAGGGTGTATAGACTGAACATAGGGAACTAGTCCCACATTTAAGGAGCAGGTCGAAGAGCTGGTGAACAACACAATGAAGTACGCTTTGACAAAGACCAAAGTCATGGACCATTAAGGAGGGTGGTCAACAAAGTCGAATGCTACAGAAGCCCACACAACTAAGCAGTGAGGAAAACCTCTGGCTTTGAACCAGATGTGCTGTCTCTTTACCGAGGGTGGCTCTTGACCGTATTGTCTATCTGTGTGGATCAATCTGTTATCACTTTCAGCTCCATCTTTTGGGTTTGCACACTGTGTTTAACTATCATAGGAACTGGTCCAAAGTATCCAGTGATAACAATAAAGTTCATAGTCAGTCCTCATTACTTTCCATCTGTCCAGAGCCATGTGAGGTTTTTAAGGTCTTCCTTCCATGACTGCCCTCCTTCTGCTCACTGCAAAGCAGCTATTTCCTTTCACTGCTGCCATCCATTCTCCTTAAGTGGCTTGTCCAGCTGCACTGATTCGTTGGGATCCCAGTTTCAAAGCACAAGGAGGGTGATGTGTTGGGACCTTGCATTGGGAGACTACACTGTAACCGTGGCCAGCTGCCTTGCAAATGCAAGTGACCGGTCACAAGGGAAACCAGATGAGGGATGGATAGATCAGGTGAACCAATCACCCCAACTACAAAACATGTGTTCAGCTGATAGCAGATTAGTATCATCTTCTCCAGGAGTAAAGGAGAATCTATTTAAATGCTTATTATATATGCAGAGCTGTGACCAAAGTGTTAGAAGTGACAGATCTGGGTGTTGCTTCTGTAAGGATGTCATTATTGCTTAATACTCAGATTTTGTTTTGGATTTTATTACTTGAATATTGTCATTTCTTCTGCACAATATAAACTATGATCATGTAGACTTTGGCTTCTTTTCTTTCTCTTAGACATCAGATTCCAGCTAGTATCAACTGCTTCCTCATTTATACTGAATATGTAGGTAGCTGCTTAATATTTATTTATTTATTTACTTACATATATTTTTTAAAGAGAGAGAGAGAGAGGAAGGAAGAGCAACATTGATGTGAAAAGTGGAACACTGCTCGGCTGCCTCCTGCATGCACTTTATCGGGGATCAGGCCCAACCCCGGCATGTGCCCTGACCTGGAATCCAACCGTGACCTCCTTGTTCATGGGTCACACTCAATCACTGAGCCCCACTGGCTGGGCTGCTTAATATTTATTAACTTTGCTGTGGGATGAAT
The DNA here is from genome assembly GCF_000147115.1 of Myotis lucifugus. Lineage (NCBI taxonomy): Eukaryota > Metazoa > Chordata > Mammalia > Chiroptera > Vespertilionidae > Myotis > Myotis lucifugus. The sequence continues at coordinate 1,002,190 of NW_005871067.1, read as the reverse complement.
CAGATAGAATATATATATATATATATATATATATATATATATATATATACTGGCCTGAGGAATATTATTTTAATAGCTGTCATTAGAGTTCCTGGTGAGGCAGGTATTTTCTTTGTACAGAAAAATACTTTGATAAACAGCTTAGGAATGGGAGGTGGCCCTAAAGCTAGGATTAGGAGATAGAGATAACTAAAAGTACTGTATAAAGAAAGGAAGGAGGATGGGACGAGAAAGATGGTGGAGAGTGGGAAGTTCGTTTATATTGAAACTAGAGGCCCAGTGCATTTGTGCACCGATGGGGTCCCTCGGCCTGGCCTGCAGGGGTCGGCCGAAACCGGCTCTCTGACATCCCCTGAGAGGTTCCAGATTGTGAGAGTGTGCAGGCCAGGCTGAGGGACCCCACTGGTGCACAATTGGCGCCGGGGATGGGTCATGGAAGGGCTCTAGGGAGTATCTGGCCCCATCTTGCCCAGTTCTGATTGGCCGGACCCCAGCAGCAAGCTAACCTACTGGTCCAGTGGTCGGCAAACTCATTAGTCAACAGAGCCAAATATCAACAGTACAACGATTGACATTTCTTTTGAGAGCCAAATTTTTTAAACTTAAACTATATAGGTAGGTACATTGTTATTAACTTAATTAGGGCACTCCTAAGCTGGCCTTTGCTAAAAACGTCCTCAATCTGATTGAGGTACGTTTGCTGAGGTTGACCCCTTCCAGCTCTCCCATCCACACTCGTCTTGTATACTTGTTTCGTCTATCTCCTTTCGTTCATCCTCTCTATATGTCCAAACCATCTCAACATACCTTTCTCAATCCTCGACACTACATCTTCTTTCACTCTACAACGTTCCCTAAAATTAACTTAATAAACTTTACTTAAAGTTTTAAGTCTTAGTTAAACTATAGGTACGTTGAATAAAACTTGAGATCATACTTAATAACGACATTATTTATTGATAAAATGAAATTCCTTACAATTTACAATATCCATAAAATTAAATCATGACAATGGCTGACAAACACTAATGTGAACAATGGCCTTGCATCTCCTTGGAAAGTTTGGGTAAGTCAGGTTTGTATGTTGCCTGCACGTGGTATTTTGTGGAAGAGCCACACTCAAGGGGCCAAAGAGCTGCATGTGGCTCGCGAGCCGCGGTTTACCGACCATTGTACTGGTCGAGCGTCTGCTCCCTGGTGGTCAGTGCACGTCATAGCGACTGGTCGAATGGTAGAACAGTCAGACACTTAGCATATTAGGTTTTTATTATATAGAAAAAGATGGGGCCAATGGATTCCAATGCCGTTAGGATACAGAAGAACTTTAAGAGCAGGAATTATAATTTTAGGTTATTTGCGTCCTTCATTTAAAACCTCAGTTGCTTCAGAAGAGTCTGCTACACAAAAAACCAAAGAAAAGGGTTTGATTTCCGAATTGTGTGTCAGCAGGAGAGAAGAATTGCAGGAGGTAAGATGTGAGGGAGTCTACCTGTTCAGAGAAAGCATAACTTGGAGCCTGAGAACGTTAAGCCCCAGGGGATGTGTGATCTTGGAGATCACACAGGAGGTGAAAAAGGGACTTGAATCAATCTCAAGGAAACCTCTGTGGACAAGGTGACCTTGACTGGAATGGGATGACATACACATTAGCTTGCTATTTTCAATCATACTTTCTCAAGACACATTTATTACTAGAAAATGACAGGGTCAGTAACCCCACCTCCCTTACCCATTTATTAAATCTCAGGCCTCATTTTCCTCAAAATCTGGAAATTAAACCTAAACTAACGCTATGGTTTTTATGAGAGTCTACAGTTCTAATAATAATCTTGGAGATACAATACAAATAACAGATTGGTGGTTGCTAGAGGTGGGAATAGAGGGTGGCTGAAATGGGTGAAGGGGGTCAAAAGTACAAACTTCAAGTTATAAGGTAAATAAATCCTAGGATGTAAGTACAGCATGGTGACCATAGTTAATATTATCTATATATATAAAAGGCTAATATGCTAAGTGTCAGTCCAACTGGTAGCTATGACATGCACTGACCACCAGGGGGCAGATGCTCAAGCAGGAGCTGCCGAGCTGCAGTGACTTGGCAGCTGCAGTTCTCAGGTGACGCACAGGAAACCAGAGAGGAGGGAGCCTGATTTCTCTCAGGGCCACACAATTCCACCTTTGGCCATGGGTTATGTTGTTGCTGGGGCACTGCCGGCCCCATATCTCGTTTACTGCACACTTGCATTTGTGGTCCACACCCTGTACCACAGCAACTTTGCAGAGTGCTCTCTGGCACTCCGGGACCCCTGAGGGGATGTCGGAGAGTCAGTTTCAGCCAGAGGGACCCTGCTCACTCTGCAGACCCCCTTTGAGTCACGGGGGCGCCACCCCAGGTGCAGCTGGCCAGGGAGGGACCAAGGGAGGTTGGCTTCAGGGCATGTCAGGCCCGTCTCGCCCAGTCCCACCCTGCCGGCCATCTTCTAGTTAATTTCCTTTCAATGTGCACGAATCTGTGCACTGAGTCGCTAGTATTATATATTTGAAAGTTGCTGAGAGTAGATCTTTAAAAAAAATCAACTAACATTTTTGTTTTTTATGTAAATTTACATAGTGAAATGTACACATCTTACCATATGATGAGTTTTGACAAATGCTTATACCTCTGTAACCCAAACTCTGAGTTAGAGAGCTTTTCCCAAACTACAGAAAATTCCCTCTTAAGTCAAATGCACCGTGGTCTCCAGGTTACCTCTTTCTGACTCTTACCATGATGGATTAAATAACTAATAATTAAAAGTTATTGTTAAATCCAGGCTTTGTTTCATAATGCTTCATCGGCATCAATGCTTTTATTTCTCACATGCACTGGGAGATGGATATTATTAAGGATTAAAAGGTGAGCATCAGCCCTGGTTGCTTATCAGCTACCCAGTGTAGCATCAGGATGGGAAGGAGGAAGTGGTAGAAGCTTGGGCTCCTAATTTCAGTTTGTACCACACTGCATTGTGGGAGTTCAGAACAAAATGTGCCTCTGGTATGCAGATTTTGAGCTAAAGGTATTTTGAGCTAAAGGTAACTTTAGCCACTAGCTCAAGAGAAACTTCTGCTCCTCCTTTAACTATCTAGAAGAATTTATAGGCCTTGCCTATAATAAGAGATTACCTTATCACTTTTGACCTATCTATAGGGTAGGACAAACTTTTATTTACTGAACATAGGCTTTTCTTATCCTCTTGCAATGACCCTTTGAAACTAGCTCAGGATGTTTTATACATCAATTTTCCCCTTTCTCTCTCTGAACCTCTCCAGCAGGTGGGGTCTCTTATTCTTAGGTATTAAATTTGGTCACTTTCTCTTGCTAATCTTCTCATGTCTTATTAGACCAGTGGAAAGCACCTTGAGGGTAAAGTTTGTTCCTCCCCCACAGCATCTCTGAGGTGGTACCAGGAATCAACCAACAGTATTACAGATCAAAATGCAAGGGAAGCCCGGCAGGTGTGGCTCAGCATCGAGCCATATATAAGAGGGCACCTGTGTTACCGTAAAAACATTCAAACCTGTAAAGAATTTTTGTGAGTTTATTTGAGCCAAACTGTCGACAATTGCCGGGAAGAAGTATCTCAATGGATTGGGATAATGCTCCAGAGAATGGCGGTTTTTTCATCTATTTTTATACAATGTAATCAAAGGAGGGGACTTAGGTGGGTTACATGAAATCCATTGGTGATAGAGAGGAGGGAGAAAGCAAAGGGGCGGGGAGGGGAGAACGTCTGGGATTGGCTAAAAAGTAAAATGATAGACACATACTTAGGTGGGTGAGGATAGTTAACAGCCAACAATTAACATGATAACAATAACAATGAAGGAATTTGTAGTATCTGTCCTGGCGTCCAAGCACATTAGGTTGTGCCCCAAGGGGTCTGGAAAAATGGAAGTTACAAGTTACCCAGACATTTCAAGGATATGTTATCATAGATGCAAAAAGACAGATAGGCACAGTTAAGGTAAAGGTTGACCTTGTCAGTGAAGATACTGGCCTAGGACGTAACTACCCACCATAACTGCTTTTAGTTAAAGTTTATTTTTTTATTTAAAAAATATTTTTGTTCACTTCAGAGAGGAAGGGAGAGGAGGGAGACATAGAAACATCAGTGATGAGAGAGAATCGATTTGCTGCCTCCTGCACATCCCCCACTGGGGATCAAGCCCACAACCTGGGCGTGTGCCCTTTACAGGAATCGACAGGAACCTTCAGTCCACAGGCTGGTGCTCTATCCACTGAGCCAAACCAGCCAGGGCATATTTCAGACTATCCTTTGTGGTTACTTTAGGTCTATTTTTGCAAGACCGCCTTGCAGCTTGTCAGGTTAGCATGTGGCCCCTTTGGTCCACACCTGTTTGATTCCCCCTCAGGGCACACGCCTGGGTTGCTGGCTGGATCCCCAGTTGGGGGCATGCAGGAGGCAGCCAATTGAAATTTCTCTCTTATTGATGTTTCTATCTCTGTCTCCCTTCTTCTCTCTCTAAAATCAACAACATATTTTTTTTTAAATGCAAGGGAAACCCATGCTACTTGCAAGTTCTCAAACTCCTGAATCAGCCTAAAAGCCGTATGTATTACATCTTTCTAAAAGAGTCCCTTCTCTCCCACTGCTCAGAAAATGGCAGGAAGGAGGTGTGAAAGGTTGCCAATGTGATTTCATTCGTGAGAGCCCAGAGGTGGTTCAGACTGCAAAGCGGCGGAAGGTATCAGCCCGCCGGGTGCCCTCCTCTGATGACACAGGTGTCCTCTTAGGATCCAGCCGCATTCACCAGCTCAGCCTCGGAACAGGGCACGCTGCCACCGGGATGGCTGCTGGCAGGGCTCCTCAAGCAGCCCTAGATTGCAATTAGTCACCCGTCCTCCTCAATGTCACCGTCTCCCTCTCTCAAACACGCACCGTGGCACCTCGTTCCCACCGCCTGCGGCCGAATTCCCAGGCTCCTCCCTGGAGCTGACTGCGAGAACCCCCTCACTGACACCACCGCGCAGCCCGCGCTGTCATGGCAACCGTACGCCGCACCACCGCCTCTTCACGCACGTCGTGAACTAACGGACTCCACAGCGGCGGAGCGGTGGCCGGGGCTCCACCCCCACCCCACCAGACCTGGACCGCATAACCAACAGTCGGCCAGCCTGCGGCACCGGGGTAATGAGTCCAAGAGAGACCGGCGCGAGCGGGAGAGGAGGCAGTGGGGCGCCCAGGGTGACAGCCATACTCCGTCCCCTGTCGCTGGCCCTTGGGCGCCAGCCTTCGCGGCGGGAGCGGGAGAGGCGCGGGTCATTGTGGGGATTGTAGTTCCGTGGCTTCTCGGGCTCATGGTCTTGGATGGGCGCCCTGGACGGGTGACTACAAAGCCCAGCGGCCCCGACGGCTGGGAGAGACCTTAAGCGGACCGTGGGAGTGAATAATCTCTCTTTGTGGTGAGGGGTTCTTGGGTAGTCGCGGAACCTGACTCTGTGAACTAGGAAAGGGAAGTGGAGGTGAGACTTGACTTGACTTCCCCCTGGCGTGGGGCCCGCCCTGGTTGCCGGGCTGGGCCCTTCCCCGGCGGGGCCAGCGCCTTGCGTTGTCTCGGGGAGGAGCCGCCAGCCACCCCGCTGCGGGGGCGTGGGCCGGCCGAGCCTCTGACCCCCCAGGGTGCTGCCTCTCGGTGCAGAACCGTATGTATGGCACACGTTTGATGTGAGACCCGAGGAGCTCAATTTTACCAGGCTTTCCTTTCCCTGATACGTTTATTTCTACATATTTAATTATGTTTATTCTGCAGTAGCCCAGAGGTGTTTGCATATTAAACCCATTGATTGATAATTCATTGATGTTTAAAGGTTAAGTGTAGACGTGGTGGTAAAAGATACCGTGCTATTATATCGTAGTACCTGGAGTTTTTACCGTTTTGCATTTTGAATTTTACTTACTGAGGGTCAGGATTGCAAAGTGAGTTATCCTCCTCTCCCAGCTTGAACAGTGCCTACACATATTTCGATTCTATTTTGAAGATTAGGTCAACTCTAAAAATCGCAGACTTTTTTTTTTTTAGCAGTGAGTAGTAATATTTTCTTTGATTAGTCAGCTGTTTTTTAGAATTTCTCAGGAGCATGTTTTTAGGATGAAAAATGCCGTATTCTATTACTACTACTACTACTACTATTATTATTGTTATTATTAACCAATGCTCTGGAGTACACCTTAGTCCTCAGAGTTGGCTTAGGCTTTGGTGGTAAGGAATCTGACACAGACTTAGGCAACCTGCCTTGATGACCCTTAGAATTTTTTCTTTAATAGATAACCATCCTAGAAATTTCGTATTTTATATAGAATGTTGGAAAATTGTTTGTAGTATGGTGTGCTTTTTTTGTGTGTGTTTAAATAATAAAATAATATAAGGCCAGTATCAAATTCCTTTTGTCAATTAAAATGAAGCTAGCCTCTGGAAATTTTACTTAAAGTAGCAATTTAATGGAAAGTAGGTTTGGTAAGACCATTAGAAAAAAAATTGAAGCCTTCTGTTATATAGTACTAGAAGCCTGGTGCATGAATTTGTGCACGGGGGGGGGGTTCCGGCCATCCCTGCACCAATCGGGGTGGATTGGGGGCTGGGCCTGTTGGGAGGAGGAGACAGCGGGAGGTTGGTTGGAGCAGGGCTTGCTGGGGGGAGGGGCTGTGGGTGGTGGGCTGCTGGCCTGGCCCCCAAATGGTGTGGGGGGAGCTGGCTGGGGGAGGGGACATGGGCTGATCAAGGTAGTGGGGGCTGATCAGGAGTGGGCCAGCAGGGGGAAGGGGCTGCAGGAGGTTGTCTGGCTAGCCCTGCCCTTATTGGGGTGGGGGGTGCGATCAGGGGCAGGGCTGGCCAGGGGGAGGGGTTGCGGGAGATTGGCTGGCCGGCCCCACCCCCGATTGGGCCAGTTTGCTGGCCGCAGTGGGCGTCATAGCGACCAGTCGTTCTGGTCATTATGGCATTCCGGTTGCTGGCTTTTTATATATATAGTTAGGGATTTGAAGCATTGTATGTATTCATTCAGGATTCATTAAGAATGTATTATGTGCTAGGCATTATGCCAGGTGGTGGGAATATAGAGATGATAGAAGATGGTGTGTGTCCTGCATGGGGAAGAGTCATGTCATCACAATAGTGGGCTGGAGATGGGTACAAGTTGCTGTAGGAGCCCAGAGTAGGAATAAATAGTAATATAACACTAACATTTATTGACTACTTACTCTTTAGCCACTTATAGAATCCTCACATTTTGTGAAATTGCAACTGTCATTTAGAAGTGAGAAAACAGACTTAGAGATCTTGTGCAAAGTTGTAGGTGATAAGGTGTGAACCTGGGATTTCAGTCCACATGTGTCTAACTCATCTGAGTCAGGATCTCATCCAGTAGTGCCATTCTCTGTATACATTTATAGAAAGATCCTGACTCTGTCTAAGGAGATCAGGATAAGTCTCCAGAATGATGTGATGTTTGACTTGTACTAAGAAAGTTGAGTAAACTTTCACTGGAAAGAGGATGAGAAAAGTCATTCTAGGTAAATGGAACAACATGCTTTTGAGATATATTTGAGTGCTTTGTATTTGGGGGAACTCTAGGCCATTCTGATGACTGAATCCCAGAATACATGCAGTGTAGTGGGTGAGGCCAGATCTAAAAGTGCTTGAGTACCATGATAAAGAGTTTAGAATTTTCTTCAACCTTGAGTGACCATTGGAGAATTTCAAGTGGAGTAGTGTTACTGAGTTTGTGTTTTAGAAAGAAAACTCCAGCTTCATCGTGGAGAATGAACCTTGGGGAGGATAGATTTAGAGTCATAGTAGGGAAACCAATTTTACTATAGAACAACAATAACAACAACATCCAGTAGAGAAATGAAGAGAATCTGAACTAAGCAGTTGGATTTATAAAAAGAGATGGATTGTAGAAATATCTATCTATATATATAAAAGCCTAATATGCAAATTGTCCCCTCTGGAATTTGACCAGGAGACTGGGAGTTCAATCACTTGCTATGATGTGCGCTGACCACCAGGGGGCAGCGTGGAATGAAGGAAGGCCCCAGCCGGTAGCCAGCAGCTGGGGAAGGGAGGCCCCAGCCGGCAACCAGAAGGCCCCGATTGGCCCTGATTGCTGGCCAGGCCTAGGGACCCTACCCATGCACAAATTTTGTGCACCACCCTCTAGTTCAGTGGTTCTCAACCTTCGTAATGCTGCGACCCTTTAATACAATTCCTCATCTTGTGGTGACCCCTAACCATAAAGTTATTTTCGTTGCTACTTCATAACTAATTTTGCTACTGTTATGAATCGTAATGCAAATATCTGATAAACAGGATGTATTTTCATTGTTACAAATTGAACATAATTAAAGCATAGTGATTAATCACAAAAACAATATGTAATTAAATATGTGTTTTCTGATGGTCTTAGGCGACCCCTGTGAAAGGGTCATTCGACCTCCAAAGGGGTCACGACCCACAGGTTGAGAACCGCTGCTCTAGTTTAAGAGATAAAATTGATCTGACTTAAGAGTCTGGGTGTTGGGGCTAGAAAGATTTGGAATTGTAAGACAACTGATTCCTAGTTTTCTGGCTAGAATGACTGACAGGATCATGAAACCATTGGTTGAGGTGAGAAGGAGTAGGTTTTTGTGGAGATGAAAGATAAAGATAAATCAGTTCAGTTTTGACTGTTTGTCCAAGGTTCCTGTGGGGTATTCAGGTAAGGATGCATGGGGTATTCAGGTAAGGATGCATTTGGATCTGGAGTTCAGGAGAGAGCTCAGGGCTAGAGGTCGAGGTTTGCATGCTCGTAGTGAAGTTATAGAAGGGAATGGACCAGTTCACAGAGGAGGAATGTGTAGAAACGAAGAAGGGAGAAGTTTGAATATGGAACTCTTGCAAAGCGGCAGCATTTACTGTGTGTGTGTGTGTGTACATATGTATGTATGTGTGTTGGACATTTTTGAGAGGAAGTGGGAGGAAAGCTGACACAGTATACTGAGGTTAGAAGGCAGAGAGGAAGAACCCCAGAGAGCATGCATAACAAATGACAAAGGAGAAGGAAAGTAAGCACAGAGTGGGCCAGAGTATCAGGTGCCTTGGAGAGTGCAAGTAAGGTTAAAGGTAGAAGTGTGTCCAGTGAATTTGGTGGCTTCAAATAATTTCTAAACTTTGTAAAAATTAAGAAGAGGAATCTGAGCATAGGTTACTTGAAAAAAAAAAGTTTAAAATTTCGCATAATAATACATATCAAAAGGAAAAGGAAATAGATGAGTCCCCATGTGTCCATAACCTATCTTGAAGAATGAACACATGATCAATTTTGTTTCATCTATAACTCCTGTCCCCCAACTGGATTATTTTATAGCTAAACTCAGATATCATATCCTTTTATCTGTAATTATTTAAATACATATCTTTAAAAGTTAAGGATTACTTAAGAATACGTAACTATAATATCCTACTCAAAAAAATTGACAGTACTTCCTTAATATAATTATCAGGCACACTTTATTTATTTGATTTTGAGAGTACATTTATTACAGCTGGGGACAGTGAAACAGGGAGGGCTTAGAATAGAGGAAGCAACAGGTGAGAGCCAAGGTAGGACTCCTGTTAGCTCACTGAGAAAAGGGGGCCTTGGAGACAGGTTCAGGGGCTTAGCCCAGGATGAGTTGCTGCTGCCTATTGCTCCCCTGGTTGCAAGTCTCCAGGGGACCCTTAAAGTTTAGGAGATCCCTGCTGGAGAGGGAAGAAAGGCGTGGGTGTGCTCCACCCAAACTTTTTATTTTAATGAAGCATGACTACATAGAAAAGAAAGAGATGAGGCAGTAACAAAAAAGGTTTGTAGGTTGTTTTATTTTGTTTAAGATTGATAACATGCTATTAGGGAAAAAAACCATGAAAAGGAAATGTTGGAAGATGCAGGGGATGAAAAGAGAGGAGAGAGCTGATAGAGGTCCCCCAAAATGTAGGAAAGGACAGGATGAGCAGGGTGAAGGAATTAATTTGTTGCATTTTATAAGTACCAACCAAGTGCTAGCTGTGTTCCTAGGCAGAGTGCTGGTGTCACTAGGAGGAGAGTTGTACTGAAAAGGAAGAAGAGAGGTGAGAATAGATAGGATATTTATAGGTTGGGTTGTGAAAGGTGAGCAAGTTCAAAGCTATGGTTTCTAAGAGGTGGATGGGAATAAAGGTTAATTGGTGAGGGAAGCGATTGGGGTTAGGAAAGGATAATGGTGGGGATTTGGCATAACCACGGTGGAAAGGGGACTGCGTTAGCACAAGTAGGAATTGTTTCACTGAGCCGAGATTAGAAGTCAGTAATTTTCAATGACAGCAAAACACGAGGTTGTGTGATTGTTTTCTTTAAAATTTAATTGATTGATTTACTAAAGGAGAACTTAACATATTGAAGAAACCAGTAGCCTGTTGTGCTATTGAGAAGAGAATCCAGACCAAGAACTTATGATTGGACCATTCCTCAACAATTTTGGATTTATTAATTTAACATCATTATTGTCTATTTTGTGTAAATATCATAGTAAAACTAGATAGGCCTTTGCAGATAGTTTGGATTAATAATTTGCACTATTTTCTCAGCATGTGTAATTGTATTCTTTTATAGAGAATATTCTCCAGGGTGCAGTGGAAGGGGTCAAGTAGATCTGTTGTCTAGTTCTGGGACTACAGCTTATTTTCTGTGATCATGGGCAAGTTTCCAAACCTGTATCCATACTCAAAAAGATGTAAATACTTTATATTTCACAAGATTGTTGGGAAGACTAGACAGTTTCATGAAGGTAAACCCTCAGTGCTCAATAACTGAAGATCTTTCTCTTCCCCATCTCCCCCTCCTTATCAACAACATGGCAGGATTGTCATTTCTGTTGGACAAAAGACCACGTTCTAGGACTTTACCTTACTATATAAGTCAGGTAGAACAGGTAGTAGTTACATTACAAAATGATCTATAAAAGGATTTATGAATTATTCTTTTTAGTGAGGCTTCCTTAAACACTATAAAATGTTATTTTATAGTCCATTGATAGTAGTAATGTCTTTGACTTGGTTTATCTTCAAAGAAACAGAGTTCCACTATGTGATTTGAGATCCCAATAGCTCTAAAATTATTCAATTCTCTGTCTACATCTCATTTCTGGGCTGATTTATATTATGATTTCACTAATATTTAAGCATCTATTTATAAATTAAAATACATGTATATTTTAATGTACTCAGCATTACTTTATTTTTATTTATTTATTTTTTTCCTCTAGTGTTAAATTCCAAGGCAGTGCCTGGACTAAGTGGAAAAGAATGTCGTGATTGATCAGGGACATCTTGGCTGTGGAAGGTTGTGATTAGTAGTATCTTTGCTACCTGTTTCTAGCCTCGCTTAGAATATGTGTTACCTGCTGGGGGCCAGCCCCAGCGGTCCAGGGGTTCCCAAAGGTGTGGACGGAGTCGGCGAAGAATGTTTTACACGGAGACAGCGTTCAGAACTCCCTAGCTTTCTTTAGTCTCCGTGGATCTTCCCTGTGCCTGGCTGAGGCCACAGAGAAAGATCCCAAGGCAAGCTGAGCCTTTATTTTATAGTGAGAGGTAAACAAGGTAGTGGTTTCCATAGTTACACAGTTCTTGTGAGTTTCACTTGTTTTGGCCACTTCCTGCACTTCCCTCAGCCCATTAGCTTCACAGATAAGATCTAGAGAGCCTCATAAGGTCAAGCCTAATTATGCTAAGAGGACTGTGCCCTCTAAGCTGGGAATTGTTTGTGACTTTGCCCACAGGTCAGTCTGAGGCTTACCCCTATATCAGCTCCCCACAGTTACCCTCAAAATAGGTTTCTTCATTAAATCTCTCCTACTCTTGATTACCGTTATAGAATGTCAGATTAATTTTTTTAAATATTACTTTTACTACATCATTCTCTTACTTAACTCTCTAAAGGTCTGTCTCCATTTCCCACTTAGTAAACATACTTCCTTAGTCTAATAATCAAGGTCCTCCACAATTTGTCACCATTTAATGTTCTCATCAACCATACACAAAATCACCTCCCTCACCTATTTCTTTAAAAAAATATTTTTATTGATTTCAGAGAGGAAGGGACTCAGCATTATTTTAAATACTTTCCTGGATAACCATAGTTATATATGGTAGCTCTAGTGAAAGTTTGAAAGGAAACCATCAACAAAATGAAAAGACAACTTACTGAATGGGAGAAGATCCTTTCCAATGATACATCCAATAAAGGGCTAATATCCAAAATTTGAAAAGAACTCATACAGCTCAACCTTCTCCCCCCCCCCCCCCCAAAAAAAAAGAGTCTCTTCAGGCAAAGAACCTGAATAGACTCTTCTCCAAAAAGGACAGATAGCCAGTAGACATGAGGGGATTCTCAATGTGACTTATCATCAGAGAATTTCGAATTGAGACTGCAGTGAGATACCATCTCACACCTGTCAGAATGGCTATCAGTAAATCAACAAACAAGTGTTGGTGAGGATGTGGAGAGCAGGGAACCCTCATGAACTGTTGGTGGGAATGTAGATTGGTGCAATCACTATGGGAAACAGTATGGAGGGTCCTCAAAAAATTAAAAAGGGAACCTGCCTTGTGACCCAGCAATTCCACTTCTGGGTATGTATCGAGGAAACAAAAACACTAATTCGGAGGAATATGTGCACCCCTGTGTTCCTTGCAGTGTTGTTTACAGTGGCCCAGATATAGAGGTAACCCAAGTGCCCACAGACAAAGGGCTAAAAAAGTGGTGGTGCATATATACAATGAATATTACTTGGCTATAAAAAGGAATGAAATCTTACCACTTGCGATAGCTTGGATGGACTGGGAGTGTATTGTGCTGGGTGGAATGGATCAGTTAGAGAAAGACAAATACCCTATGATTTCACTTATATGTGGAATCTAAAGAACAACATAAGTGAACAAACAATAAATAGACTCATGGATACAGAGAACCGACTGATGGTTGCTGTTGGGGGATTGTTGTGGGGACAGGGTGAAAAAGGTGAAGGGATTGAGAAGTATAAATTGGTAGTTACAAAATAATCATGGGGATGTAAAGTACAGCATAGGGAATATAGTCAATAATATTGTAATAACTATCTGTGGTGCCAGGTGGGTACCAGAAATACCACTTTATAAAGTATATGATTGTCTCATCACTATGCTCTATTCCTGAAATAAATACAAAGTAATAGTGAATGTAAACTGTAATTAAAAATTTAAAAAAATTATATGATTGGTTTTAAATATAAAACACCTTACATTTTTGGTATAAACTCCAGTCAGGCATAATGCATTATCTTTTATTTATATTACTGGGTTTGATTAGCTAAAATTTAAAGATTTTTGTATCTATGTTTCCGAAGGATATTGGTATATCAATTTCTTATAATGTCTGGTTTTGTATCAAGGTAAGGTTGGTTTTAAAGTATGAGTTGTATGTTTTTCCACTTCTTTTTTGAGAGAGTTTGTGTAGAATTGGTTTTATTTTTCCCTTAAATGCTTGGGAGAATTCACTAATGAAGCATTTAGGTCTGGAGTTGTTTTGTGTTTTTTTTTTCAGATAGATCTTATATTACAAATTGAATTTAATTGATTGCTATAGGACTACTAGTATTCTGATTAATTACTGTATTTTTTCTTGAGTAAGTTTGGTATGTTGTGACCTTCATAGAATTTGTTAATTTCATTAAGTCCTCTTTTGCCTTTTAATACTGCTGAAGTTTGTAGTAGTAGCCCCTCCTTTATTCTGATTTAGGTAACTTTTGTTTTCTTTCTCCCTTTCCTGGTCAATGTCACTAGAGCTTTATCAATTTTAATGATTTTTCCAAAGAACCAGCTTTTGGCTGTGTTGAAATTTTCTGTTGTTTGTTTCTGTTTTATTGATTTCTGCTCTTAATTATGTTCTTTCGTCTACTCCTTTTGGGTTTTAATTTACTTTTGTTTTCCTAGATTCTTATGAGAAGCTGAAAGCAGGAGTTGGCAAACTACAATTTGGGGCCAAATCCAGCCTGCCACTTGTTTTTGAATTACCCATGAACTAAGAATGGTTTTTGTATTTTTTTAATGGTTAAAAAAGTCAAAAGAAGAATACTGTTTTGTGATATGTAAAAATTAAGTGAAATTCAGTAATCATTGTCCATAAATAAAGTTTTATCGCAACACAACCACATTCATTTGTTTACATATTCTCCATAGGTACTTTTGTGCTAGAATGACAGAATTCAGTAGTTGTGACAAAGATTTCTGTTATATTCTCACTAGAGGCCTGGTGCATGAAATCCGTGTGTTCATGGCGGGAGGGGTGTCCCTTAGCCTGGCCATTTCAATGCCAACTAATGTTGTTTGACTGAAGTGATACGAAACTGTTTTATGTAGCTTTCCATGCAGTCAAAAGTTAAAACAAACAAGTGAGATCTTCATTACCCCCCCCCCCCCCACTGGATTTGCAGTACATGTATTTTCTGTGCTCAAATTACAGACTTAGCATCATTTTTCAGACTTTAATGCAAGTGCAAAGAATATTTTCATATTACAAATTACATTTTACTGTGCAGGTGAGACATTTCCTCCTGACTCGGTTGAAAGAGGTTAATCTGCAGTGTAATGACATGCAAAAGACAATATCAAAAGAATAGATTCTTTAAATGCCTTCCAAATAATGATTATGTTGAATGAAATGTATGCTTATGATTTGATATCAATATGTGACAGTATCTATCTGGGTGAAAAGACATCTTCTAACATGAAATACATAAAATTTCATTAAAATCATCATTAATGTATGAACATTTGCATTTGATTTTTTTTAAACATCCTCATCTGAGAATATGTTTACTGATTTTAGAGAGTAAGAGAAAAAGGGAAACATGGATTAGTTGTCTCCCATATGTACCCTGACTGGGGATCAAACCCAAAACCTAGGTATGTACCCCCGACTGGGAATTGAATCCACAGCCTTTTGGTGTACAGACTACACTGCAAACAACTGAGCCATACTGCCCAGGGCTGCAGAGGTAACCCAAGTTGATTTTGATGTTAGGGAACAGTAACTTTGAATCCCAACTAAGTGAAATATTCATCTTCCCCCAAAGAGTTTAATTTTTATTAGAAGACCTGTATTACAAAAAGTTGTGCTCAACTATTATCAGTATAATATTTTGAATTTCATCAATAAAAATTGTGGAAATTTTGTCTCATTGTGTCACTACTTAAATAATGTCCTCAATATTGCCCATTAGTCTTTAAAACCTAAAATATTTGCTCTTTGATCCTTTACAAAGTTTGCTGACTGCTGCTTTACATCAAGGCATTTTTATTCTGCACAGTTGTGTACCTGCACATAATAGCAGAATTAATGCTTAGTCTCACAGTGAATTTAAAAGAAAATATGTAGAACGGTTTTGTTTCTATTGTATTTATTAATTGCAGGTTGTTTACTGTAAAAAGACCTTCCTGCTTTGTGATAATATTTAATTTGAGAAGAGGCTTTCTACGGTTCTATATTATTGATCTACAGAATATTGGAATTTCTTATTGTGTAAAAATAGTATACAATTAGCTACAGTGTAATTCTCAAGTAACATAGATGATGCCTTCAGTGAACCTATGCTTGGCGAAGGGGCAAATATAACATGCCAAAACACATAAAGAAAACAGCTTTATTTTCAAGAAAGTACTGTAGTCACTTAAAGAGCCTAGAACTAGATGTGGTTAATTTTGAGGCAGAGTGTTAGAGCCCTTTAAGAATAGATAAGAGACAGAGAGGAAGAGCCAAACTACCCACACCAAACTCTAATTCCCTCAGGAAGGCATGGAAAAATACTATGATTTTCTCTTCTAAGGTTATTCATTGGTCTACTGTTCCAGGAAATAAGAATAGGGCAATTTGGACTTCTTCCTGGGATGTCATTCTTCTGTATCTCTGTAGTTCCTACTCTTTGTAGTCTTGAGTGGAAAGTATCTGCATGGAAGTCTGGAATGATTCTGGGAGATGTTTGGGAAGCCTGGAAGAAAAGCTGGAATGATGGGCTGGGAAGCTTGGTGGAAACCAGAGTTTCAGATGATGGTCTTCTAGCATCTTGTAGAATGGAAAAGATTAGTGATAGTTATTTGCACAGACAAAAAAGAAAAAGCGGTAGAGAATGGCAGGATCATGGGTGATTACAGTTGAACAAAAAGAGCTCAGGTAGTTTAATTCATAGGATTTTGCTTAGGTTTAAGTTGTATGGCACATTAAATGCACATAAATGATGTGTGGACAACTATAGGCTGTTCTGTTAAAATGTGTTCCTTCAGTATGACATTTTGTTTTTAGGCCAAAAAGTTTTAGTGAGAATTTCTGTGGTTTTAATTGACATAATTGGAAAATATGTGATATTCATAAATTTCTACATTTTCAAGAATAGATTGAAAGAAATTAAGCAATACCATCTTTACTATTATTGCAGTTTGTTGTCATTACAAATGAGCAAGGAAAACCAGTACCTGTAACATGAATCAGTAGTTCAGAGCTGTGTAATTTCTCGTTATTGTCTTGGGTGTTCTTTTCTGAACTCTTTTGTGCTGCCAAAATTAGAAATTTTGTTCAATATTATAAGATGCATTCAGATAACCTCAAACAAAGAAAAAACCATTTTGACTTTTCATGTAGTTTTAAGCTGATATTTTAAAGAATAATAAAAAATATTTTGAAGTCAGTACTGAAAACTTAATAAAAAGTCATTATATTTAATGTTTAGGTCTCTGAAAGAAGATGAACTTGGCTGAGATTTGTGACAATGCAAAGAAAGGAAGAGAATATGCACTTCTTGGAAATTATGACTCATCAATGGTATATTACCAAGGGGTGATCCAGCAGATTCAGAGACATTGCCAGTCAGTTAGAGACCCAGCTATCAGAGGCAAATGGCAACAGGTAAGGTCACATTATTCAGCGAGTCAGGGCAGCAGTCTATTGTTCTTGAAAGACTAGAGGCCTGGTGCAGGACATTCATGCACTTAGGGGAGGGGTCCCTCAGCCCGGCTGCGCCCTCTCGCAGTCCTGGAGCCAATGGGGGATGTCTGACTGACAGCTTAAGCTGTGAGCCCAGCTTCTGGCTGAGCGGTGCTCCCCGCTGTGAGAGCACATTGACTACCAGGGGGCGGCTCCAGCATTGAGTGTCTGCTCCCTGGTAGTCAGTGTGCATCATAGCAACTGGTTGTTCTGCTGTCAGGCTGAAACCGGCTCTCCAACATTCCCCGAGGTGTCCCGGATTGCAAGAGGGTGTAGGCCAGGCTGAGGGACCCCACTGGTGCACGATTGGGCGGGAGAGATGTGGAGGTTGGCGGGGGGGGGTGGGGGGGTGGGGGGGGTGCGTGGTGGGGGGGTCCGTGGGAGGGCTCCAGGGCGTGTCTGGCCTGTCTCACTCAATCCCGATCAGCTGGACCCCAGCAGCAAGCTAACCTACCGGTTAGAGCGTCTGCCCCCTGGTGGTCAGTGCACGTCATAGCGAGGGGTTGAGTAGCCTTAGCATATCATTAGCATATTGCGCTTTGATTGGTTGAATAGCCAACCAGACAATCAGGCACTTAACATATTAGTCTTTTATTATATAGGATTAGAACTTGAGATGTAAATAGTTCTTACTTGTCTGAATACTGAGGTATATTTAAAATGCACTCTGAATAGTTTTCTCTCTTGCCCAGATAATATTTTACATATTTTTTATTATTTCATGAGATATACTTCAAAGATGCTTAATCCTAATTGAACCTATTTTTTTTAAATTTCATGATCAGTTGCCTAATTGTGAGTACAAATTTTTGAAATAAATTATTGCTACTTGCCCTTTCCCCTTTCAATTCTACATGTAGTTTGACCCATTTCATAAAACTTTTCCTTTAAGAAAGTTTATTCTTTTGAAAGATTCCTTACGAATACAAAGGAGTCAGTAATCTAATAAAAAACACTAATATGTTTGCTGTCTCTTG
This sequence comes from Myotis lucifugus, assembly GCF_000147115.1. Taxonomy (NCBI): domain Eukaryota; kingdom Metazoa; phylum Chordata; class Mammalia; order Chiroptera; family Vespertilionidae; genus Myotis; species Myotis lucifugus. Next base: position 984,148 of record NW_005871067.1, on the reverse strand, counting down.
ACTATACAACTTGATTTTATAATAGTACAGTTAATAAAACCTTGAATTATAATTTTCCACTTATTCTTAAAACTTAAAATCCTTTTAAAATTATAAGTACAAAGTCAAGTATTTCTTTGAAGTTTCCATTTTACGTACTAATGCCTTTTAAGTGTTTCTTCTAATTTTTCCACTAGTCAGAAATTGATGTTTTACTAAATTTGTAGGGTAAATTTGGCTTATTTTCTGACTTAAGTGTTACCAGATTATGTTGAGTGAGAACAATATACTTGCTCTATGTCAAGTTGAAAATTTTAGTTGTTTTCCTCTATCCTGCATACTAGCCACAGATAAGAGTGGTTTATTAATCTAGCATGGAAATATTCTTGATACGTTATTAATTGTATTAAATAGTTGCCATTTTTATTCAGATATTTCTATTGTTTCTTTCCATTAGGTTCTGAAATTTCATTGCTCCAAGTATATCATGTAATTGCATATATGAGCAGTTGAACTTTACCTAGGTTTTTCTTTGATTCTGCATCTCCTTAATATGTTCCTTTCTATATCTATTAAATTGATGATTTAATATAAAGTGATGATTCTCTCTTCCTTCCTCTCTCTCTTCTTGAACAATATAACCTATTATTCAAGGTAAAGTTCAAGGCACATTTCTTATGCTCTGCTTTACAGTAAAGTGTGCGTTCTGATTAAAAAAATTAGAATTGTTAAACTGAATTTATAAATGTAATTTTCAATCAATTATCTATTTGCCTTTGAAAATTAGTTTTGGCTCAGAGTTTCAAAACACAAGAATTTCCATATACTAGGTGCTCAATGAGATTTTTGAAATACAGGAAAAATCTGGCCTTTGAGCCCAAAATAAACTTTGCCCAGGACTTGAAAGAATTTAACAAGTCCCAAAGAATTCAGATTTTAGATGAAGGAGAATTTAAATAAAAATTAGAAGTGTGTTATTCATAGAGTATTTGACCACTTCAGGCTTTCATATGCCCATGACAAGCAGGCATTTCATATTTAGTGAGATTGGGGACAGCAAATGCTGGTCAAAAATTTGGCTGGTAAGTTTTTGGAAGCTAGCTCTGGTCGGGTAGCTCAGTTGGTTAGAGCATCGTCCCAATATGCAAGGCTGCGGGTTTTATCCCTAGTCAGGGCACCTACAAGAATTAACTAATGAATGCATAAATAAGTGGAATAACAAATTGATGATTCTCTCTCCCTTTCTCTAAGATTAATAAATAAAAAATTTAAAAACTTTTTTGGAATTTATTTCTAAGTATATTAAAATGATTTAGCATTAATATTATAGCTCTCTGGGACTGGCTAGCTTGTTACTGAATTAGTTGCTTGTTTTAAATTATGTTCATGGTCATTACATTCCTTGGTAGAAATAAAGTTACATTATGAAGGTATATTACTAGTTCCCCTGTGAAAAGGTATTTAATTATATCTTTTTTCAAACTGATTCCTGCCCTTCTATCTATATCACTTTAAATAGTTCTTAGTTTTTGAATATGTTTTTTTTAATGACTCATGTTGCATACTTTGAAAAACATTAAGGAAACTTGCATTCTATAGCAATTTATATAAACTTGAAACAATTTCTGGCATAAAGGCTATATATATGTATGTATGTATATATGCATGTATTTATTTATTTATTTATTTAAGGTTCGGCAGGAATTATTAGAAGAATATGAACAAGTTAAAAGTATTGTCAACACTTTGGAAAGTTTTAAAATTGACAAGCCCCCAGATTTCCCTGTGTCCTGTCAAGATGAACCATTTAGAGATCCTGCTGTTTGGCCGCCCCCTGTACCTGCAGAACACAGGTAAACGGACTTCATGTTCTCTTTAGGTACTTTTGTAGCTAATTAATATTCAGAGTGAAGAGAGTGAAGCTTTATTTGAACAAAGGATGAAAAGTCTCTTGGGGGGCATGTAAATATAATACCTGTGTATACTTTTTACACCTATGGGTTTACAGAGTTTGTATTTGATAAAGAACAGAAGTCATATATCTTGCTTTTAGAATGTTTTTGCTACTGTACTTATAACAATAGAAATCTAGTCCTAAAATTTTTCAGTTAAATGAAATCTTTTAGATTTCATAATATCAGCATCAAAACTTGGATGGCTTTTTTCCTTTAAAACATTTTTTTAGAAATATATTTTATTGATTTTTTACAGAGAGGAAGGGAGAGGGATAGAGAGTTAGAAACATCCATGAGAGAGAAACATCCATCAGCTGCCTCCTGCACACTCCCTACTTTGGATGTGCCCGCAACCAAGGTACGTACATGCCCCTGACCGGAATCGAACCCGGGACTCTTCAGTCCACAGGCCGATGCTCCAGCCACTAAACCAAACTGGTCAGGGCAAAACATTTTTGCTTTGAAAGACTCTTAATTTTAGATGAAATGATAGACAAATTGGATTTATCTGGTTGGGCTTACAGCCAATTTCTAGAATCTTAGTGTTTACTGTTTCTTAAAGGTTAAAGGTCAGATTCCCTAGTGTGGCATATAAAGCTCTTAAGTTTATCTCCCTGATGCCCAGTCTGTGCATCATCTACATAAACCTTCCTCTTCTCATTCTTTCCTGTCATCTTGTCTTTGAACAGTTCTTTAATGAATACCCATAGCCCCATCTAAGCAACTTGGATTCATTAAGTCTCAGCTGAACTGTATTTCCTCCTCTCTGTAGCCTTTTTTAATTTGCCCAGGCATGATGGCTTGTCATAGAGTTAGGTTGCATTTTTTGTTATATTCACAAGATTAGGAGCTTTGCAAAGTCAGGACTATGCTTTTTATTTACTCAAAACAAAAATAACAGACTTCCATTGTCAACACAGGGTTTGGTACATAGGCATTCAACCAACATTGAATGAATAACTCCATTAATTCCACAAATGAGAAAGTGAGGCCTGGGAGACCCTGACCAGTAAGTTAGGCTAGATTAGGACCTGAGTTTAGGTCTTTCTGGCTTTCATTTCCCTAGATTGTGAAGTGGTATTGTGGCCAGAGTGTTGTAAGTAAGTTTCCCTTTGGTCAGTAGCTGTGATCCTGTGTTTAACTTGCTGAAGTTTCCTAAAAGCATTTAAAAAACTGTGAAAAGTGGTTAATTTATTCCTTCAGGTTTTTACCCACTGAGTTATGGGTAGATTTATGATTTCCACTATAAAAACACTAGATGATGATCCTGTTCTAAGGTCTACAACAATATAGTGCTTTCCTCAGATGTAACTACCTTCAGGTGTTTTGAATTAAGGTAACCATTACCCCTCATGGGTTATGCGTATATGCATATAGGTTCTTTGGTTAATCTCTCCCTACCTCCACTCCCCCCCACCCCCCACCTTCCTTCTGAGATTCGTCAATCTGTTCCATTCTTCTATGTCTCTGGATCTATTTTGTTTGTTTGTTTATTTTGTTCATTAGATTCCACAAATGAGTGAGATCATGTGATATTTGTCTTTCTCTGACTAGCATATTTCACTTAGCATAATACTCTTCCAGGTCATGCTGTCTCAAAGGGTAAGAGATCCTTTTTTTTTTTTTTTTTTTTACTGCTGCATAGTATTCCATTGTGTAGATGTACCACAGCTTTTTTATCCACTCATCTGCTGATGGGCACTTGGGCTGTTTCCAGATCTTAGCTGTTGTAAATAGTGCTGCTATGAACACAGGGGTGCATATATTCTTTCTAATTGGTGTTTCAGGACCTTAGGATATATTCCTAGAAGTGGAATCACTGAGTCAAATGGCTGTTCCATATTTAATTTTTTGAGGAAAATCCATACTGCTTTTCATAATGGCTTCACCCAGTCTGCATTCCCACCAGCAGTGACCTAGGGTTCCCATTTCTCCACATCCTCACCAGCACTTGTCATTTGTTGATTTGTTGATGGTAACCATTCTGACAGGTGTGAGGTGATGCCTCATTGTTGTTTTAATTTGCATCTCTCAGATGATCAGTGACTTTGAGCATTTTTTCATGTGTCTCTTGGCCATCTGTATGTCCACTTTGGAGAAGTGTCTATTTAGGTCCTTTGCCCATTTTTTGTTTGAATTGTCTTCCTTTTGTTAAAGATGCTACAAAGAAAGAGAATTACAGGCCAATATCCCTGATTAACATAGATGCTAAAACCCTCAACAAAACATTAGCAAATCTGATCCAGCAATATATTAAAAAGATCATACACCATGACCAAGTGGGATTTATTCCAGGGATGCAAGGCTGGTACAATATTCAGAAATCAATAAATCAGTTAATACATTGCAAGCAAATTGAAAGACAAAAATCACATTATCATATAAAAGAGTTTGGCTTTTTTAGATTCCACATATAAGTGACATCATACAGAATTTGTCTTTCTCTCACTGATCTCACTTAGCATAATGCCCTCAAGGTTTATCCATAGTGCTGCAGATGGCAGGATTTTCTTCTTTCTCATGGCTGAGTAATATTCCATTGTATGTATGTACCGCATCTTCTTTATTCATTCATCTGCTCATGGATGCTTAGGTTGTTTCCAAATCTTGGCTATTGTGAATTATGTTGCAGTAAACATGAGCTCTTCAATATCTTGTTTTCATTTTCTTCGGATATAGACCCAAGAGCAGAATTTCTGGACCATATGGTAGTTCTATTTTTAATTTTTTTGAGGAATTTCCACTCTGTTTTCCATAGTAGTAGAACTAGTTTGCATTCCCACCAACAGTGCACTAGGGTTCCCTTTTTTCCACATCCTTGCCAACACTTATCTCCTGTTCTTGATGATAGCCCTTGTAACAAGTGTGAGGTGATATCTCATTGTGGTTTTAATTTACATGTCCCCAATGACTAGTGATATTGAATATCTTTTCATGTATCTCTTCTTTGGAAAAATCTGTTTTTAGTTCCTCTGCCTATTTTTTAGACAGATCATTTTTCTTTTTTAAAAAATGAGTTGTATGAATTTTTATTTATTTTAGTTTGTGTTAATCCTCACCCAAGAATATATTTTCCATTGATTTTTGGAGTAAAAGGGAGGGAGGGAGGGAGAGAGAGGAGGAGAGGGAGAAAAAGCATCTATATGAGAGAGACACAGATTGGTTGCCTGCCTCGCACTCCCTGACGGGGTGGGAATTGAACCTGCAACCCTGGTACCTGCCATGCCCTTGAAGGGAATTGAACTTGTGAGCCTTGTGTGCGAGGGTCAGCACTCTCACCACTTAGCTACTCTGGCCAGGGCTGTTTGAATTTTGTATGTATTTTGGACATCAACCTCTTATCTGATATATGGTTTGCAAATATTTTCTCCCATTTGGTAGGTTGTCTTTTCATTTTTTGGATTCTTTTGCTGTGATGAAGCTTTTTTTAGTTTGATGTAGTCCCATTTGTGGATTTGTACTTTTGTTGCTTTTGCTTTTGGTGTCATAAACAAAAAAACCATTGCCTAGTCAAGGAACTTCTTTACTAGGTTTTCTTCTAGGAGTTTCAAAGTATCAGGTCTTTTGTGTAAATCTTTTAAATCCATTTCAAGTTTATTTTTGTGAGTGGTTAAGAGGTCCAGTTTTATTTTTCTGCTGGTAGTTACTCAGTTTTCTCAGCATCATTTGTTGAAGAGACTGTTCTTTCCTCATTGAATGTTCTTGACTCATTTGTCAATTAATTAACTACAAACGCAGAAGTTTATTTCCTGGCTTTCTATTTTGTTCCAGTAGTCTATGTGTTTACTTTTATGTCAGTACTATACTGTTTCAATTACTATAGCGTTGTAGTATAGTTTGATATCAGGAATATGATGTGAGACTTCTGGCATTGTTCTTTTTTCTCATGATTGCTTTGGTTATCTAGGGTCTTTTGTGGTACCATACAAATTTTAGGATTTTTTTTCTATTTCTGTGAAAACTGCCATTGGAATTTTATAGGGATTGTATTGATTTTGTAGATGGCTTTGGGTAGAATGGACATTTTAACAAATTAATCTTTGATCCAGGAACACAGGATATATTTCTATTTGTTTGTGTTTTCTTTAGTTCCTTTCATTAAAGTTTTGTAGTTTTCATTGTACATATCTTTCACTTCCTGTTTTATTGTTTTGATACTATTGTAAATGAGAAGTTTTCTTTACTTCTTTTTCAGCTGTTTCATTATTAGTATATAGAAACACATTGATTTCTGTTTGTTGATTTTATATCCACAACTTTATTGAATTCATTGATTAGTTTCAACAATTTTTTGGTTTAGTCTTTTCTGTTTTGGTGTTGCCCTAACCGGTTTGGCTCAGTGGATAGAGCATTGGCCTGCAGACTGAAAGGTCCCAGGTTCGATTCCGGTCAAGGGCATGAACCTTGGTTGCGGGCACATCCCCAGTAGGGGGTGTGCAGCAGGCAGCTGATCGATGTTTCTCTGTCATCGATGTTTCTAACTCTCTATCCCTCTCCCATCCTCTCTGTAAAAAATCAATAAAATATATTTTTTTTTAAAAAAAGAAGGATTGGTGTTGACTATTCTTCAAGTATTTGGTAGGATTCACCAGAGCAACCATCTGGTCCTGGGAATAACTTTTAGTATAGGAAATACCTGCTCTGAATTGCTAGAGCATCATGATGTATATCAAAAAGCAGTGGACACAGATAATAACACTGATATTCATGGCTCAAACTGAATAAAAAGTGTGATGGGCATTTTCCCATTGATGAACACTTACCTGAAACTTCTCTTTCGAGAAATACTAGCCTCGGTATTTCCTTTTTGTTGTGTTCTCCCTAAACTGCTCATAATACAGATCTGATTTATGTTTATACTTTTGCTTTAATCTTTACTCCTACTGAAAGTGCAAGATGAATGGACCAGAATATATTTCTCTGAACCTCCATTCTCCATGCTAAATTTTAAAAACGTTTTCTTTGTATGTAGCCATTGTGTGTATTTTTTTCCTCTGTGGATCAGAAATCCTTAATAAAAACAAATTTAAGACTAAATATTGCCCAGGGGAAATTTTTTAATTCCCACTTATATCAACAACAATAGAAAAGTACTCACCAACTCCACAAGGTTCTCTTAGCGAAGAAATTCTGTTTAATACCTTGAGGATTAGCATGGGATAAACTTTATGAATAAAATCTTTATGTAAGCAAAACCACATGGTGACATATATGTAAGTCATATGTTAAGTAAAATTTACACAGGTTTGTAGCATGGAATGTGTTCATGGGCTGAAAAAATAAGTAAATATTAAGATTGTAAATGTAGGGTTAAAAGTTATGGGGAGTTAGGGTAATATAATATTTTTCTCTGGTAATTTTTTTCTATAGGTCATGTAAAACAAACATAATAAAATTTTCCTTAGAGATAGTGAATAGTGGATATAGTCATTAGGTATCTTGGTTTAATGGGAAGACTCTTAACTTGAGTCCATGAGATCTGAGTTTGAAGTCTGCTTCTGACACCTGCTTGTTTTATGATCTTGAACAGGTTATTTAGCCTCTCTAAATATTAGCTTCCCTATCTGTAAAACTGGGATCTCTACCTCATGGATTAATTAAGAGAACTTACTATATAAGACAGTAACTGTCAAGTAATAAGTAATTAAAATGGTCAATTTTGAAACAAAATACCAAAATGTTCTTTCAGATAAATAAGCAACTAACAATTAAAAAATGATAGCCTCATTCATAAAATTCCTCAAGGAAATTATTCCCCCCCTGAACAATTTACATAAATCTTTAGTTCTCTGAAACATTTTGAATCACTCTGGCAGAGAGGATATGGTGTTTTAAATATCCAAGTCTCATAAAGTTGGTGTTCATTTTCAGGGAAAGAATGATAACTAATTATCAGTCATTTACCGAATGTTTTACAACTATTATCTTATTTAAAACTCCAATGATCCCATGAAGTAGCTAGTGTTATTGTGTACCCATATTACTATTGCTAATTTATTATTATGAACCCCATTTATAGCTGAGGAAATTGAAGCTTAGAGAGTTTGTAATTTTTCCAAAGTTATCTGAACAAGAAAGTGGGACAGTCAGGATTTGAACCCAGATCACCTCAAGTTCAGGACTCTTATTTATATCCACTCTGCTGTGTTAATTTCCTGTACACATCAGTGATGTCTGTTGGTATGTTTTGATATCATCTCTATATTCTGATACATCTACTTGATTAAATTCTTATTAGAGGTGATAGGAAAATAAAGATGCTGAAAATGCTAAACTTAATAAATTTTGGTAATTTAAATATAATTTAAGAAATTTCTCTATGGGAACATCTGAAATTACAGTGGAAGGCCATAGAAAAATAGAATTGACCTTATTTTGCACAAAATGTTTCCGGGATGCATCTGATGTGTTTGGCATTAGGCATGAATTTGGTAGCCTGGTTCATACCTCTGTCCTTTTCACTTCATAGACTTAACTCAAAACTTCTCCCTTATCCCTGTTGCTGGACACCAAGGTACTCTGTATACTGTGGGTTCCAGCAGTGGTGTTGGAAGTTATATCTTATGTGTCATGCTTCTGCTGAGTTCAATCATGATCCTGTTTTCAATCACCAGCAGCTGCTTGGATAAATCAAAACAGTTTTTTTTTAAAATGAGTTAGATCCATTGTCTTACACCTGAGGAAATTGGACTACAAAAGTAGGATTATGATGGGAGGTAGTGGCAATATTAGCATTAAACGCCAAAGAGAGGAAGTCTCCAGGCCATTCTTAGTGTCCTAAGTTAAAAGCTATCTTGTATTCATTAAATTATGTTATATTTTTTGTTATAATAAGTTTATTAAACATTCTCTTTAATGAGACCATTTAATTTTTTTTTATTAAAAAATTTGTTTTTAGAGAAAGAGAGGAAGGGGGAGAGAGACATTGATTTGTTGTTCCACTTATTTATGCATTCACTGGTGGGTTCTTGTATGTGCTCTGACTTAGGATTGAACCTGCAACCTTGGTTTATTGGGAGAATGCTCTAAGCAACTAAGCTACCCAGCCCAGATGAGACCATTTTATTTATTTTATTTTTTCGTTAATCTTCAGAATATCCTGAGGATATTTTTTCCTTTGATTATTAGAGAGAATGGAAAGGAGGGAAGGAGAGAGGGAGAGAGAACGATTGGTATGAGTGAGACATCAATTGGTTGCCTCCTGCACACACCCTGACCATGGCTGGGGATTGAACCTGCAACCCAGTTACATGCCCTTGACTTGGAATCGAACCCAAGACCCTTCAGTGTAGGGTTGATGCTCTAACCACTGAGAACACCTGCCAGAGAAGGATGAAAATATTTTAAAATGGTGTCTCTCAGTGAAACCTGAAGCCACAAAACTAAGGCCAAGGGGTGTGTGTGTGTGTGTTTGAGGTGATCGTAGGGGGTTAGGGAGAGGATTGTTACCTTCATACTTTACATAGGGCCAGAGATAATATCTAGCATATGATGAATGTTCATAAAATATATGTTGGATAGATCAATAATATAATATTTTTCTTATTGGAGCAGTATTTGACATAGTATATATCCAATAAACTATTCTTTACTTAACTTAAAAAATAAATGATACATCTTTTGAAGTTGCATATTTTTGGAGAGATGGCAGTAAGAATAGGATACACAGCCTGAAGTTAATCTTTGGCTTATTCTGTGTGGGTAAACTGGAACTCTGATATGCCTTCTAATGTTATTTCATCTGGAATCAGGGGAAATAGCATAATGTGTTTCTGTGCATATATAGATAGGAAGAATGATTTGTATCAAATTTATCTTATTCTGTAGAATTTCAGCCAAGGGGAAATTCTTACTGCTTAGTATTAAAGTTATTGCTTTATGTTCTTAGGGTATTCAAATAGGTTAAGTAGCTGCTAGCATTTAAAATGCCAATTTGCAGTGGAAAAAGATCAGTTAAGATCAAGGTCAAGTACCAGTAGACAGTAAACTATCATCTCGTCCTTATAAGTATTTCACCCAGACTCTAGCTCAGTTATTTTCCTGGGATTAGGAGGTAAGAGAGCAAATTTTTCTATCAGTTCCACCACTAATTGAGTGGTCCTCCAAATAAGTTTACTTTTCTGCATCTCATTTTTCTCCTCTGTAATATGTATGTTGTGATGAAATTGTTTTGTAAAATTATTTTGAAGTCTTAGGAAGAAAAATACTATATTATTGATCTATCCAACATATATTTTATGAACATTCATCGTATGCTAGATATTATCTCTGGCGCTGTGTAAAGTATGAAGGTAACAATCCTCTCCCTAACCCCCTACGATCACCCCAAACACACACACACACACACCCCTTGGCCTTAAGAAACCAATAAGAGAAAATAATCCAGACATCCTGGGAAATTTAAGTAGGATGCTGGCACCTATTGTATGTCAAGTATTGTGCTAGTACTATGCTGGGAAGCAGAAACAGACTCTGTCCCTGCCCTCTTAAGCATACAGTCCTACAGTAAAATAGGTGTGAGAGCCAGTACTGAAATAGAACGGACTGGATTTGGTGATTAATTAGATATAGAGAATGAGAGCAAAATTGGAACAGATAATGAAATTTCCAGACCAGGATGTTGAATAAGAATTGGAAATGAGAACCAGAGTTTAAGAGAGATTGAGATTAGTGGTGGTTATTTAGGAATCACCAGCAAGGGAAGGAATTTTAAGAAAGAAAATATTTAAGGTCGTTCTTTGTATGATGGAATACGTTATTTGCTTAATATGATTCACAGGTTGAAATTAAACTCATTTTCTTAACATTCTGAAGTCATATTCTCTTCCAAAATCCTGTTTGCGGAGAAAGGGATGGACTCTATTTTTAGACTCTCGGTAGCATGTAGGTAGCAGTGCTGATGAACTGCAATAACTGACATTTACTGCGTTCTTGACTGTGAACCAGGTACTGTGCTTATAAGCTTTTTACATGGTTTATTTCTTAATCGTCATAACCACCCTCTAAAATAAGTACTATTTTTTCATCCCTATTTTTTAGAAGACATTGAGGTTTAAAGATTCTAAGCAACTTTATCAAATTCTGTGTGTAGGTCAAATAAGGTAGGATTGATAATGGAAATGGATTTAGCAATATGGAGCTTATTGGTGACCTTGATGAGTATTTTGGATGGAATGGTGGAGAATAACAGAGTGGGTTCAGAGAGTGGAACCAGAGGGATTGAAAACAATGAATATATGCAATTCCTCAATTAGTCTTGCTGAAAAGGGGAGCAGAGAAATTGAGTGGTAGTTGGGGAAGACATGGAGTCAAGATTTGTTGTTTTGGAGGGAAAGGATGTTTGTAAGCCGATGAGAATGCTACAGAAGGATGGAGAACATTGAAAATGTGTGGGAGAAAATGGACAGCTATGGAGCAATGTCCTTGAATAGATGAGAGGAGATGGAACCTAGTGGTCTAGTGGAGGGGGGCATGGACAGCTGATTCAGAGTAACGGGAGGGAAGACAGGTTAGTTATATGAGTGTTGATGCAGAGAAGTAGGTAGATATGCAAATGAGCACTTGTGGAAGGTCTCTTCTGATTACTTCAGTGAGGGAGAAAAAGCAAGCAAGATTGTCTGAGAGTGAGGACAGGCGATAGATGCTTCTTATGGTCTAGATTCTGATCTGAAGTACGCCAAGAGTGTACTGTTTTATTTCTTTTATGTTTTCTCTAGGGAAAGCCTTATTTTATAGGATTCAGTACTCATATGAAATCTTCATTTTGGAATTCTAAGTATTTATTACAATAAGTGCCTAAGTACTTGGTATTTCTGTCATTTTTTTATGTTACAGAAAACACAACTGAAAGGTAGAAATTTTAATTCATTAGAGGTGAACTAAGAAATGGGAACAAGATAGTGGTAAGTCAGAATGAAATCATAACACATACCTTAAAAATATTTATTGAAAAAAGCCTTTGCCTTGCTGCATGTTAGCCACTGTCATTTTCTGTCTTTGTTCATTTGGTGTCTGCTAAAATATACACTGTACATCTATTGCCGTTCACTGCCCCTTTCCCTTAACAACAGAGAATCCTGGATCTCCATTCATTGCAATTTTGGGGCTGAATTCTTGAAGATAACTTCCTAGTTTAATAGTGGAATGCCTCTTCTCAAGACGTGTTTAACTTTTGTAACACTTGATAATTTTACCATCTTTCTTCTTTGGAACGTTGCTCTTATGGCTTCTGTGATATTACACTATTTTGTTTTTCTCCTGTTTTTCTTTTTCTGACTGTGGTCTCTTCTGTCTTACCTCCTCCTCGTGTTCCCTAGTCCTCATCCTGCTGCTCTTCCTGTATTCAGTTCAGCTCAAATATTCAGCATCTACTATGTACCAAACACCATGGATGCAAAGAACAGGAAGCTGGTTCCTGCCCTTTAGGAGCTCAGGTTCTAGGAAAGCTGTTTCCTTTGCCCGGAGCTGGGTTATTAACCAGGCTTTGAGGATCTCATCCTAACTCTGCCCTTTAGTGTCTGTGAACCACCCATTCAACTTTTCCCTCTTTTCCTCTTCCATAAATTGGAGAGCAGAACTACAGTTACCTCATGGGGTTATTTTGAGAAGTAAATGATTGGATACACCAAGTAAAGTGTAAAGAACAGTCTGGCACATAAGACGTGCTCAAGAAATACTTGTAGTTTTTATTATCCGCTCCCCTGCCCCCTCACCCCTACTCCAATTGATATACAGATGGCTAATGCCCTCACCTCATTTAGGTCTTTGTTCACATGTTACCTGGAGAGTTTTACCCTGACTACCTTATTTAAAATATTTCCCCCCTCAGTTGTCATCATTCTATCCCTTTACTCTGCTTTATTTTTCTTTATGGTACTTATTGCTACCTTACATTATATTGCGTTTATTGTTTATTGCCCCCACTATACTGTAAGCTCTGTAAGGTCAGGGCCTTTGAATTTTTCACTGCTATCTCCTCAGCACCAAGAATAGTGCCTAACACAGTGTGGCACTCAATAAATGATTTTTGAGTGAATGAATAAATAAAATGCTTACTTAGATTTATCTGTGTGTTTACCAGTTGTTTTGTTCACCATTTCTTGCATTTCACTCTTTCTAGATTCAGTTTCTTCTTTGCTGAGGCATATTCTTTAATAGTTCTTACAAAGGTCTCTATTAGTGGTAAAACCCCAGTTTTAGTCTCAAAATATCTTTTTAAAAAAATATATTTTTATTGATTTCAGAGAGGAAGGAAGAGGGGGAGAGAGATAGAAACATCAATGATGAGAGAGACTCATTGATTAGCTGCCTCCTGCACGCCCCTACTGGGGATTGAGCCTGAAACCCAGGCATGTGCCCTGACAGGGAATCGAACCCAGGACCTCGTGGTCCATGGGACGATGCTCAATCCACTGAGTCACCACAGCCAGGCCTCAAAATATCTTTATTTTTATGTCATTTTTAAATGATAGTTTAGAATATAGAATACTAGATTGGGAGTTATTTATTCACTGTGCTTTGAAGATATTAGTAATAGTATTATTTTGCTTCTGGCTTACATTATCAGTTTAATTGTTGTTTGCCTATAGATAACTTCTTTAATGTCTCTCATTATTTTTATAGTTTTATTTTTTGTCTTTGGTATTAAGTAGTTTCACTATGAATTACCTAAGTGTAGTTTTATTTTTATTTATAGTACTTAAGACATATTTCTTTTACTTTAAATTCTCTTTTAGGCTTTTAACTATTTTAAATATTCATTTTATTATCTGTAACTGATAATTCTACTATCAGAAGTTATTGTAAGTCCTATCTTTTTATTTCTGATGGCTCGTGTTTGTGGTAAAGTTGATAATGTCTCCTCAAAGTTTTAGTTATTCTAATGTGTGCCTTCTTTAGAAGGATGGTACTCCTATGTTTTGTTTTATCCAGGTGCCTTAGAGATGTTACCTGTGTAGGACCACTTTTAGGTAAATTTATTTGCTTAAGGTAATATAACACTGAATCCCAAATCACATGAGAGCAGGCCCTTGGTTATTATTTCTAAGGAAGACTTTTGCTCATTCCACAAATATAGAACAGATAGACTTTCTTGTTTCTGTTTGTATTAGTGTGTGTGTCTGTCTGTGTGTGTATGTGTGTGTGTTAAATTCTACCATTTCACTGAGATTATAGCCATTTGAGAATCCTGGCTTTATGTGGTAGTCTCAATTCACCTTCTTTGACTTAGGAGGAACAAAGGCCTTGTCTCAGATTTACTGTGCAGTCATTACATCTCAAGCCCTTAGGTGTCTGAGAATCAGGAACCCCAAAGACTGCCAGTTCCTTTCTTTTATGTATTTATTGGCCATTATCATGTGGCCCTCTTGTAAGATCACCCATGTATATAAAAGGATATTTGTTGCCTTTTTTTCTAGAATTCCTATATGTTTTATAGTGGGAAGGTTTTCAGCTTATTTTTGTTGTAACCATATACAGTGGGGCCTTGACTTACGAGTGTCCCAACTAACGAGTTTTTCGAGATATGAGCCGTCTCTCGGCCGATTTTTTGCTTTGAGTTGCGAGCTAAAATTCGGGTTACCCAGCTTCAGATACCCCACCGCTAGTTGGCGCAGCGAACGTCACAGTGAACGCCACAACATCAGCCCAGCATCACGTGTCTCACTCGTTCACTGTTGATTTGACATACGAGTAATTTGAGTTATGAGCTCTGTCACGGAACGAATTAAACTTGTAAGTCAAGGCCCCACTGTATTTATTATTTTTGTATTTCCATTATAAGTTCTTGTGGGTTTTATTCTACAGTTTATTGTTTTTGAGGACTCTAGTTTATGGGTTAGTTGGGAACTCTGCTTCAGAAAGGCTTTAGTTATAGGATTATTGTGTGGACAGAAAGGGATGTTCAGTATAATTATTTTAATTTTTTTCTTATTTATTGATTTAAGAGAGAGAAAAAGAAAGGGAGGGAGAGAGGGAGGAAGAGAGAAACATCAGTTTGTTATCTTACCCATTTATACATTCACTAGTAGCCCGGTGCACAAAAATTTGTGCACTGGGGGGGAGGGTCCCCTCAGTTATTAAACATTTATCGGCACAACACTGACCGCATTGGTGGTGGTGGTGGTCTTGTCAGAATGTGTTATATTATGCAGATGAAAATCTATTTAAACAGATTTGATGTAGATATTTTCAAAGATGGAAAAATTGTCCCTGTCAACTATTTTAGTTGATTCATATCTTCAGTAATTGTCATCACTGCAAAGTTTTCAGTCCCCATATGGATTGCTGGATATAATAGGTCATGCGCTGTCCCTGTCCTTTGTAGCCTTTGTGACCTTAAGGACTCTAGTTTTCCATTTATATGTTCAAGTACCAACCTTACTGGCTTAAAAATGTAAGCTTTTAACACTGCTCTCTCTGTCCCGTATCCTTCCGATGAAAAGTGGAGTTGGGTTGCAGCACAGGAGAGAAATTCAGGAGGGGAATATTGAAGTAATGACTGCAGTAGGAGAAGAGGGAACCTATTTCCCTGGCCACAGGCGCTGGCGCCCTGGACCACAGGGCTGGCAGCTTCTCCGGGTGGCTGCAGCCTGAGACCTCAGGCGGGTGGCTTGTCCGTCTCCTGGGCTGCAGCCAGCCGCAGGTGCTGGCACCTGGACCAAAGGTGGGCGGCTTCTTCTTCTGGCGGCTTCTTCTTCTGTGCTTCCAGGGAGGGCAGTCAGTTATGTGTATATGTGTGTGCATGCAAACATAGGCATGTACACGTGTGTATGTGGAAATCTGCTGGGCAAGTCAAAACCATAGAAGAGTTGCCCCCTATCTCTTGAATCTTCCAGAGATATCCCCCACTTTTTTATTCTATCACTATTGGAGACTCAGTATTTGCAGCCAGCCAGCCAGTGACTCTCTCAGTGTCTATTTATGACTTCTTCTTTCCCTGTCTGTCTTCCAACCCCTAATCATATTTACTCCCACTATGCTGTATAGAGAAGGAGTCAGGATGCTGTCTTCCCATGAATAGTACTCAGTAACAAACCAATTGCATTTTAGTTGGGCAATGCCACTACCCACCCTTCAAATCCCTTCCACCATGCATTTCTGTTTCCCTTTTTGTTTGTTGGATTTTTCTGCTGCTCCTTTTCCTCACCCCACCACCCTTGGATCATAATGTAAAATTCTTTTACATTGTCAAGAAATTATTAAAAATACAGGTACTTTGAAAAAAAATACAGGTACTTCTCCGATCACCAGTGGGGGACGGGAGGGGGGAGGCAGGGAAGAGGCGGCTGCTGGCCCCCCAAGATCTGCGTGGCAGCACATAGAGGCCAGGACCCAGTCTCAAGGGTTTTACTCACGCAGTTTGAAAGGTGCTCGCGATCTATGTGGTGCCCAGGACCCGGTCTCAGGGGGTTTGCAGTTTGAAAGGTGCTTGCGATCTACGTGGCGGCCAGGACCCGGTCTCAGGGGGTTTGCAGTTTGAAAGGTGCTTGCGATCTACGTGGCGGCCAGGACCCGGTCTCATGGGGTTTGCAGTTCGATCTACCTGGGTGGTCAGGACCTGGTCTCATGGGGTTTTACCCGCGCAGTTTGAAAGGTGCTTGCGATCTACTTAGGTGTCAGTGCCGCCTCTTCCCTGCCCCCCACGACTTCTCCGATCACGGCTGGGGGTCGGGCAAAGGCCCCCGCTTCTCCGATCACGGCTGGGGTCAGGGTAAAGGCCCCTGCTTCTCCGATCAGGGCTGGGAGGCAGGGCAAAGGCCCCTGCTTTCTCCGATCACGGCTGGTGGGTCCGGCAAAAGGCCCCCGCTTCTTGCGATCATGGCTGAGGTCAGGGTAAAATGCCCACTGCTATCTTGCGATCTAGGCTGTGAGGCAGGCGAAAAGGCCCCTGCTATCTCCGGTCACGGCTGGGGGTCGCGCAAAGACCCCCGCTTCTCCGATCACGGCTGGGGTCAGGGTAAAGGCCCCCGATTCTCCGATCAGGGCTGGTGGTCTCTGGCAAAGGCCCCCGCTTCTCCGATCAGGGCTGGGGGGCGGGGCAAAGGCCCCCGATTCTCCGATCAGGGCTGGTGGTCCGGCAAAGGCCCCCGCTTCTCCGATCAGGGCTGGGGGGCGGGGCAAAGGCCCCCGATTCTCCGATCAGGGCTGGTGGTCCGGCAAAGGCCCCTGCTTCTCCGATCAGGGCTGGGAGGCAGGGCAAAGGCCCCTGCTTCTCCGATCACTGCTGGTGGTCCGGCAAAGGCCCCCGCTTCTCCGATCAGGGCTGGGCGGCGGGGCAAAGGCCCCTGCTTCTCCGATCACGGCTGGGGTCGGGGTAAAGGCCCCCGCTTCTCCGATCAGGGCTGGGGGGCGGGGCAAAGGCGCCCTGGTTCATGCCTGCCGCCTGGGTTTCCGATCACCATCAGCAGCAGGCGGCTTCTTCCGTCCTTCCCCGTTCGCCTCCCAGCATTGCGCCGACATATGCAAATTAACCGCCATCTTTGTTGGCGGTTAACTGCCATTTTACTTGGCAGTTAATTTGCGTATCGCCCTGATTAGCCAATGGGAAGTGTAGCGGAGGTACGGTTAATTACCCTTTTTGTCTTTTATTAGATAGGATTGGTTGCTTCTTGTATGTGCCCTGACTGGGGATTGAACCCACAACCTTGGCATATCAGGATGAAGCTCTAATTAACTGAGCTACCTGGCCAGGGCCAAATTTTAAAAATATATGAATAGCTTTTTGGCTAAAATATAAGCTTATTGAATTTTTTGAAAATTAGTAAAATAAGCTCAGAATTTGACTATAAGTTAAACAAAGAACTGTAAGATAAAGTTCAACTTTTAATAACAGTAAAAGTTTTGTAGTCCTTACAATCTAAAGAAATGCCATTGTTCATCTAGTTTTAAGGTCTTCAGAGTTAGGCAGAAAATACATGAAATATTTTAAGATTTTCAGGTTCTAAGGTCTTTAGAGTTAAATGGAAAAGACAAGAGCCTACCTTTAAAAATATTCTTAAAATTTATTTTTTTAAATTAAATTTATTGGGATGGCATTGGTTCATAAGATTATATCAGTTTCAAGTGTACATTCAATTCTATGATACATAATGCATTGTGTGCCCACCACCCAAAGTCAAATCTTCTTGATATTTGACAAATATATTTAATGCCAAAGAAGAGCAAGGTACAATCAAGTAATTAACATGCCTGGGAGTGGTGGAATTCTACCACTAGACTAGAAAATTAGTAATGTTACTGTCTTCTTTCCCTCACCTTCGAAGTGACAGAATGACTGGCTCTGCAACTCTTGCTTAATATGTCCCATCAGAATCACTGACAAGAATCCAGTAACTGTCTAGCTGAAATCTGGTTGTGGGTAACATAAAAATGCTAGAAGGCAACTTCCATGATGTTAAAAGAAATTGTGTAACATTTGGTGTGAAAAGTATGTCAGCAGCTTCAGGTTTTATACCAGATGAAATTGCCAGTTAAGTGTTACTTTGGTTAACTTGGATGATAATTGGTAAACACCCTTCAATTCCAGGAAGGTTTAGAATTAAAAAATGAAAATGTCTAAGAGAATTAAAACTATAATAATAATATTTCTCTGTTAAGGGATATATGCATTAGTACATACTGACTTATTTTTATTTGTACTTGTAATTTAAGAAAATATGGCTAATAAACCATTCAGTTGCAATTTAAAATGTATTATGGAATAATTTAAATCTGTGATTTTTTTTTTTTTACAAAAAATTATGTTAACTACTTTTGGGGAACATTTTGGAGCGATATATGCTTACCTTATTTATAAGTTTAATTTACTAGGTTTATAAATGTATTTTTATGTAATTTATTATGCTTCATTAAGTAAGACAATTGAAGAGCTAAGAAGGAAGTAAAATGTATTAAATTTATATATGTAGGTAAAAATTTTTGGTACCATTTAATTAATTGGGTTTGCAAACTGGACCAAATATTATTCAAAAGCCTCTTAAAAGTGATTTCTAAAATATGCTACTCTTGTGTATAGAAAAATATTTGTTAACTGAATTTAAAAGCTTTATGAAATAACTGAGTTTTTTCATTTTTAATTTTTATAAGTTGAATTTTAAAGAAGTAAAGTAAGACTTTGAAGAGTCTTTTCTGCACAAACAGCATCCTTGAGGGTACAAAACAGCTCATATCAGCATGGCTTGTAGTACTCAATGTATTTCTGAATGTGATTGATTTGTTTATTAGATAATGAGGGAAGACTTAATATATCCTCTCATATTGTAGTAGCATAGTGTCTTGCATTCACTAAGAGTTCAGATATATGTTGAAAAAGTTAATATTTTGAACAGACTGACTACTGAATATATCAGAATAAAATATTTTTTTATAATCTGATAGCAAACAACTGAAGTTTCTAAAGTTATTTTTATTTTTCATTTTTTAAAATGTATTTTTTATTGTTGATAGTATTGCAGATATCTCTCATTTCCCAGGACCCTTTCCACCCTCCTCCCAGCCCCATCCCATCCCCCAGGTCTTCTCTACCCTATTGCCCATGTCCATGGGCTATGCATGTAAATATATAAGTTCTTTGGTTTATCTCTTCTAGCCCCCCAAACCCCACATAGAGGTATGTCAATCTGTTCAGTGCCTCCCTTCTTTGGGTTTTGTTTTGTTGGTAAATTCATTTTGTTCATTAGATTCTGCAAATAAGTGAGATCATGTGATATTTGTCTTTCTCAGCTTGGCTTTTTTCACTTAGCATAATATTTCCTAGGTCCCTCCATGCTGTCCCAAAGAGTAAGAGATCTTTCTTTTTCACAGATGCATAGTATTCCATAGTGTAAATGTCCCACAGCTTTTTTATCCATTAATCTACTGATGGGCACTTAGGCTGTTTCCAAATCTTAGCAATTGTAAATAGCACTGCTATGAACATAGGGGTACATATATTCAGATGTATCATTGGCAAATATGTTCTCCCATTCAGTGGGTTCCCTTTTCGTTTTGTTGATGGTGATTTCCTTTGCTATGCAGAAGCTTTTTATTTTGATGTAGTTCCATTTGTTTATTTTCTCCTTAGTTTCCTTTGCCCTAGGAGATGTATCCATAAACATACTGCTACATGAGAAGTCTGAGATTTTATTGCCTATGTTTTCTTCTAAGATTTTTATGGTTTCATACCTTACATTTAAGTCTTTTATCCATCTTGAGTTTATTCTTGTGTGTGGTACAAGTTGGTGGTCTAGTTTCATCTTTTTGCGCATGTCTGTCCAGTTTTCCCAGCACCATTTGTTGAAGAGACTGTCTTTACTCCATTGTATGTTCTTGCCTCATTTGTCAAATATTAAGTGACTGTAATGGTGTGGGTCAATTTCTGGGGTCTCTTTTCTGATCCATTGGTCTATATGCCTGTTCTTGTGCCAGTACCAGGCTGTTTTAGTTATAATGGCTTTGTAATATAGTTTGATATCCAGTATTATGATCCCTCCTATTTTGTTGTTCTTTTTCAAGATTGCTGAGCTGTTCAGGGTATATTTATGGTTCCATATAATTTTTTGGAGTATTTGTTCTAACTCTGTGAAGTATGCCATTGGTATTTTATTTATTTATTTTTAATTTTTATTTTTAAATATAATTGTTATTGATTTCAGAGAGTAAGGGAGAGGGAGAGAGAGATAGAAATATCAATGAGAGAGAATCATAGATTGACTGCCTCTTGCATGCTCCCTACTGGGGATCGAGCCTGCAACCTGGGCATGTGCCCTTGAATGGAATCGAACCCAGGACCTTTCAGTCCACAGGCCGATGTTCTATCCACTGAGCCAAACTGTCTAGGGCTGCCATTGGTATTTTAATAGGGATTGCATTGAATCTGTAGATTTCTTTGGGTAGTATAGACATTTTAATGATGTTAATTCTTCCAATCCATGTACATGATGTATGCTTCCATTTCTTTGTATCTTCCTCTGTTTCTTTTTTGAATGTCCTATAGTTTTCCAAGTACAGGTCTTTTACCTCCTTGGTTAAGTTTATTCCTAGGTATCTTATTTTTTTCTTGTTACAATGGTAAATGGGATTGCTTTTTAATTTTCTTTTTCTGAGAGTTCATTATTGGTGTATAAAAATGCCATTGATTTGTGAATGTTGACTTTGTATCCTGTTACCTTGTTGAATTCATTTATTAAGTCTAGTAGTTTCCTGGTAGAGTCTTTAGGGTTTTCTATGTACAATATCATGTCATCTGCAAATAATGACAGTTTTACTTCCTCCTTTCCATTTTGGATGCCTCTTATCTCTTCTTTTTGCTCGATTGCTGTGACTAGGACTTCCAGTTCTATGTTGAATAAGAGTGATAAGAACAGACATCCTTGTCTTGTTCCTCTTCTTAAGGGAAATGCTTTTACTTTTTGCCCATTGAGTTTTAATGTTGCTGTAGGTTTGTCATATATGGCCTTTATTATGTTGAGGTATGATCCCTCTATTCCCACATCACTGCGAATTTTTATCAAAAAAGGGTGCTGTATTTTGTCAGATGCTTTTTCTGCATCTATTGATATGATTAAGTGGTTTTTGTTTTTCAATTTGTTTATGTGATGTATCACATTTATTGATTTGTGAATATTGTACCAGCCTTGCACCTCTGGAACAAATCCCACTTGAGCATGTGTATGATCTTTTCAGTGTATTGCTGGATCCTATTTGTAAATATTTTATTGAGGATTTTAGCATCTGTGTTCAGCAGGGATGTTGGCCTGTACTTTTCTTTCTTTGTAGTGCCTTTATCTGGTTTTGGAATTAGGATAATAATGCTGGCTTCATAAAGAGAGCTTGGAAGTGTTCCTTGCCCTTAAATTTTTTTGAATGGTTTGAGGAGGATAGGTGTTAGTTCTTCTTTGAATACTTGGTAAAATTCACCTGTAAATCCATCCAGTCCAGGACTCTTGTTAGCTGGAAGTTTTTTAATTCCTGCTTCAATTTAATCAGTTGTTATTGGCCTATTCAGGTTTTCTGATTTCTTCCTGACTGAGTTTTGGAAGATTGTATGTTTTTAGGAATTTGTCCATTTTACCTAGGTTGTCCGGTTTGTTGGCATATAGTTTTTCGTAATATTTGCTTATAATCCTTTGTATTTTTCTTATATCACCTCTTTCATCTCTGATTTTATTTATTTGGGTCCTCTCTCCTTGTTTCTTGATGAGTCTGGCTAGGGGTTCATCAGTCTTGTTTATCTTTTCAAAGAAACAGCTCTTGAATTTAGTGATCTTTGGTACTTTTTTTTTTTTTTAGTTTCTGTGTCATTTATTTATACTATGATCTTTATTATTTCCTTCCTTCTACTTTCTCTGTGCTTTTCTTGCTGTTCTCTTTCTAATTCATTTAGTTTTAGGTTAGTTTATTAATCCTTTTTCTTGTTTCTTGAGGTAGGCCTGTAGTGCTATGAATTTCCCTCTCAAGACTGCTTTCTCTGTGTCCCATATGTTTTGGGTGGTTGTGTGTTCCTTTTCATTTGTTTCCAGGAAGTTTTTAATTTCTTGCTTGATCTCATTAGTAACCCATTCAAACATGCTATTTAGCCTCCATGTATTTGAGTGTTTTCGAGTTTTTAATTGTGGCTGATTTCTAAATTCATGCCATTGTGATTTAAGAAGATGCTTGGTATTATATCAGTTTTCTTGAATATGTATAAATTTGTTTCATGCCCTAACATGGGTCTATCTTTGAGAATGTTCCATGTGCACTTGAGAAGCATGGGAGCATGTCTGTGAGCTTCCACTAACTCTGCTACAATTAATTTTAATCCCTCTTCTACAGTTAATTTTAGAACTGGAAATTATCATTAAAGAATAAATTCTGTGAAGTCATGTGATTTGTGAAGAAGGTATCACTGTAGTTCAGTGGGAAAGGTGGGTCTTATCAATAAAAGCTTCTAGGTTAATTGAATACCTGTGTGTGTGTGTGTGTGTGTGTGCGTGTGTGTGTGTGTAATCTTCAACCCCTACCTCACACTATATAGAAAAATTAATTTGAAATAGATCACTACCTAAAATGTTAAAAGTAACAAAATAAATCTTCCAGAAGGTAACATAAAAGAATGTCATCATGATCTTGGGGTAGCAAAGATTTATTAAAAACTGGATACTAAAGCTAAAAGATAAAAAATTGGTAAGTCAGAATTCTAAAATTATGAACTTTTTTTCATCAAGAGACATACCATAAGAATAAAAAGGCAAGCCATATAGTGGGAGAGGATACTTGCATATATTTGACAGAGGACTTGTGTCCCGAATATATATAGGCACATCTCTTATTGTGCTTTACTTTATTGTGCTTAGCAGATGTTACATTTTTTTTTTTTATAAATTCAACGTTTGTGGCAACTCTATGTTGAGCAAATCTAGTGGCACCATTTTTTCCGACAGCATTTGCTCACTTTGGGTCTCTGTGTCACATTTTGATACTTCTCGTAATATTTCAACCTTTTTTATTACTATATTTGTTGTTATCTGTGATCAGTGATCTTTGATGCTACTATTTTAATTGGTTTTGGGCTCCAAGAACTGTGCATATATGTACAGTGAATTTAATCGAGAAATGTGTGTGTTCTGATTGCTCCACCAATCCCCATCCTTGTACCCCCCTCGGGCCTTTCTATTCCTTGAGACACAGCAATATTGAAATTAGGCCAATTAATAACCCTACAATGACTGATAAGTATTTAGTGAAAAGAAAGATCACACATTTCTCACTTTAAACCAAAAGCTAGACATGATTAAGCTTAGTGAGGAAGGCATGTTGAAAGCTGAGATAAGCTGAAAGCTAGTCCTTTGGTGCCAAACAGCCAAGTTGTGAATGTAAAGGAAAAGTTCTTGAAGGAAAGTAAAAATGCTTCTCCAGTGAACACATTAGTGATAAGCAAGTGAAATGGCCTTATTGCTGATGTGGAGACTGTTTTAGGAGTCTGGATAGAAGATCAAACCAACCACAACATTTATTTAAGCCAAAGTCTAACCCAGAGCAAGGCCTTAACTCTCTTCAATTCTGTTAAGTCTGAGAGAGGTGAGGAAACTGCAGAAGGAAGGAAGCTGCAGAGGAAGCTATAGAAGTTGTTTCATGAGGTGTAAGGAAAGAAGCTGTCTCCATAACATAAAAGTGCAAGGTGAAGCAGCAAGTGCTGATGTAGAAGCATCAGTAAATGTCCAGAAGATCTAGCTGAGATAATTAATGAAGGTAGCTACATCAGCAACAGATTTTCTTTCTTTTTTAAAAATCATTTTTTATTTTCAATTAAAGTTGGCATACATTATTATATTAGTTTCTGGTATACAACTTGGTGAATAGACATTATATAATTTAATAAGTGATCATCGATAAATCTTGTACCCATCTGACACCATACATAGTTATTAGACTATTATTGACCATATTTCCTATGCTATACTTTACATCCCCATGACTGTTCTGTAACAAGCAATTTGTACTTCTTAATTCCTTTACCTCTTTCACCTATCCCACCCCTCTCCCATCTGGCAACCATAAAAACGTTCTCTGTATCTATGATTCTGTTTCTCTTCTGCTTGTTTGTTTATTTTGTTTCTTTAGATTCAATTGTTAATAGATATGTATTTATTACCATTTTATTGTTCATATTTTTTATTTTCTTCTTCTTAAAGAAGACCCTTTAACTTTTCATGTAATACTGGTTTGGTGGTGATGAACTCCTTTAGCTTTTTCTTGTCTGGGAAGCTCTTTATTTGTCTTTCAATTCTAAATGATGGCTTTGCTGGGTAGAGTAATAATGGTTGTAAGTCCTTGCTTTTCATTACTTTGAATATTTCTTGCCAATCCCTTCTGGCCTGAAAAGTTTCTATTGAGAAATCTCGATAGTCTTATGGAGCTCCCTTGTAGATTACTGTCTTTCTCTTGCTGCTTTTAAGATTCTCTCTTTGTCTTTTGTTTTTTAATCCTCACCTGAGGAGTGAGGATATTTTTTCCATTGATTTTTAGAGAGTGGATGGGAGGTGGAAGGGGGAGAGAAAGAGAGAGAAACATTGATGTAAAAGAGACACATCAATTGGTTGCCTCCTGCTTATACCCCAGCTGGGGCCAGGCATTGAACTGCAACCAGGGTATGTGCCCTTACCTGGGAATTGAACCCGCAAGCAACCCTTTGGTCTGGGGGCCAATGCTCTAACCATTGAGAAACTGGCCAGGGCTGTCTTTAACCTTTTGCCTTTTAATTATGATGTGTCTTGCTGTGGGCCTCTTTGGATTCATCTTGTTTGGGACTTTCTGTACTTCCTCAACTTGTATGTCTATTTCCTTCACCAGGTTAGGGGAGTTTTCTGTCATTATTTTTTCAAATAGGATTTCAATTTCTTGTTCTCTCTCATCTCCTTCTGGTACCCCATGATGTGAATAATGGTATGCTTGAAGTTGTCCCAGAGGCTCCTTACACTGTCCACATTTTTTAAAATTCCTTTTTCTTTTTGCTATTCTGATTAGGTATTTTTTGCTTTCTTATATTCCAAATTGCTGACTTGATTCTCAGCTTCATCTACCCTATATTGATTCCCTGTAAATTATCCTGCATTTAAATTAGTGTATCCTTTATTAATGACTAGTCCTTTTTTTGTGCTGTTGAGGTTCTCACTAAGTTCATTGAGCATCCTAATAACCAGTGTTATGAACTCTGCATCTAATAGATTGCTTGTATCCATTTTGCTTATTTTTTTCTGGAGTTTTTTTTTCTGTTCTTTCATTTGGGACATGTTTCTTTGTCTCCTCATTTTGGCAGCCTCCCTGTATTTGTTTCTATGCATTAGGCATAGCTGCTACATCTCCCAGGCTTGGTAGAGTGGCCTAATATAGTAGGAGTCCTATAGGGTCTAGTGGCATAGTCTCCTCTGCCATCCAAGCTGGGTACTCAAGGTGTGCCGCCCCTTCCCTGTATGGGCTATGTATACTCTTCTCTTGTAGTTGAGCTGTTGGCATGTCATAGGAGGGGTTTACCCAGGCCTATCAGCTGCAAGGACTGGCTGTGACCTCTGACCACTGATCTCTGACCACCATGGAGGATCAGCTGTGCAGGGGCCCATCGCCCAGAGCAGGACTTATTTTAGCAAGGCTCTGGTGCCTGCTGAGTCCACTTGAGTGTGTCGTTTTTAGAGGTGGTTGGGTGGTGGTACTTTGACATTATCTGAAACTGTCTACAGGGTGCGCTGGCTCTGGAGCCTCCTGGGAGATGCAAGCCAAGGTCAGCCAACACCTGTGTTCTACCCCAGGGCCACCTGGCCTAAGCTACAAAGAAATCTGCAGATGGCTGCCTCTTGTGCTAGGCTTGGAGGTTCCTAGCTATGAACCAAGGCTGGTTGCTGCTAGTGCTGGGCCTGAGAGACGTATGGGGCTCACTGAGACCAGATGCTGCTTGTGTGAGAGATTTTGGGAAAATCTGAAGCATGTAATACTGTCAACAATAAAAACATACATATTAAAAATCTGAGCATAAGCAAGACAGGTCATTTTTATGTAAAAGCCACTGGAAACCGCTTGGGTGGGCCTGGAAATTTGTGGGGGGTGGTGGTGTGGGGCATCAGGGAATCACCAGGGTGGGGCAAACAGTGTGAGCCAGGTTGATGAAGCTTCAGATGTTGTGCCTTCGTGCTGGCTCTGTGGGGGAACGTCTCTTCAAAGGAACAATGGCCCCTGCCAACACTTCTATCTAGGAGAAAGCTGCCCCTCCAGTTCTCTCCCCGATGCCAAGCAATTCATTTCCTTTGCTGCTCTTGCCTGGATTGGAACTCAGAGGGAGTGAATCTGAGTGAGTCCATATGTGGGCCCTTTAAGAGGAGCTGCCTGGGACTCTAGAAGCCCTCCGTCTCCCTCAATCTCTGCTGGTTTTTTATAGCCAGAAGTTATGGGGACTTCTCTTTCTGGCACTGGAACACTGAGCTGTGGGCCTGGGACCCTTTTGTTCCTCAGGGAGGACCTCCACAGCTTAGATATCCCTCCTGATTTTTATCTGCCACATGGGTGTGGGGCTAGCCCTTTCTGTATCTCTGTCCCTCCTACTGTCTCAATGTGGCTTCTTTAATTCCTTAGTCGTAGGACTTCCATTCAGCTTGATTTTAGAGGGTTCTGAATGATGGTTGTTCTGTAAGTTTAATTGTAATTTAAAAAAATATTTTTTTATTGATTTCAGAAAGGAAGAGAGAGCGAGAGGTAGGAACATCAATGATGAGAGAGAATCATTGATTGGCTGCCTTCAGCACATGCCCCCTTACTGGGGATCGAGCCCACAACCCCAGGCATGTGCCCTGACCAGGAATCTCCTGGTTTAAGGGTTGACATTCAACCACTGACTCACTCCAGCTGGGCAGTTTTGTTGTAATTTTGTGGGAGGAGGTGAGTACTGTATTTACCTACATTGCCATCTTGACCAGAATTCCCAACTCAGATTTTCAATGTGGATGTAACAGCCTCATTGGAAGAAATGTCATATAAGACTTCCATAACTAGAGAGGAGAAGTTAATGTCTGGTTTCAAAGCTTCAAAGGACAGGCAGACTCTTCAGTTAGGTCCTAACTGTTAGGAGCTAATGCATCTGGAGACTTTAAGTTGAAGCCAGTGCTCATTTGCCATCCTCACAATCCTGGGGTCCTTAAGAATTATGCTAAATTTATTCTGCCTGTGCTCTATAAATGGAAGAGCAGAGCCTGGGTGGTGACAGCACAGCTGTTTGTAATATGGTTTACTGACTATTTTAAGCCCACTATTGAGACCTACTGCTCAGAAAAAAAAATTCTTTTAAAACATTACTGCTCATTGACAATGTACCTGGTCATTCTAGAGCTCTGATAGAGATGTACTATGGGAGTAATGTAGTTTTCAAGCCTGCCAACACAGCATTCATTCTGTCCATGATCAAGGAGTAGTTTCGACTTTAAAGTCTTATTACTTAAAAAAATACATTTTGTAAGGCTATAGCTGGCATTGATAATGACTCTTCTTATGGATCTGAGCCTAGTATTTTGAAAACCTTGTGGAAAGGATTCACCATTTTAGATGCATTAAGACTATTTGTGATTCATGAGAACTGGTCAAGATAACAACATTAGCAGGAGTTTGGGCGAACTTGTTTCCAACCATCATGGATGACTTCGAGGGGTTCCAGACTTCAGTGGAGGAAGTAACTGCAGATGTGGAAATAGCAAGAGAACTAGAATTAGAAGTGTGCCTTAAGATGTGAATAAATTGCTGTAATTTCATGCTAAAACTTCAATGGATGGGGAGTTGCTTCTTAAGGATGAGCAAAGAGAGTGGTTTCTTGAGATGGAAACTACTGGTGAAGATGCTGTGAGGATTGTTGAAATGATAACAAAGGATTTGGAATATTACACAAATTTAGTTGATTAAACAGCAGCAGAGCCTGAATGGATTACCTGTGGGTAAAATGCCATCAAACAGCATTGTATGCTACAGGAAAATTGTTCATGAAAGGAAGAGTCAGTCAAAGTGATAAACTTCATTGTCTTATTTTAAGATACCTTCACTCCCACTGCAGCCTTCAGCAACCACCACCTTGATCTGTCAGCAGCCATCAGTATCAAGGGAAGAGCTTCCATCAGCAAAAAGATTATGACTCACTGAAGGCTCAGATAATGGTTGGCATGTTTTAGCAATAAAGTATTTCTTTTTTTAAAAAAATATATTTTATTGATTTTTTAACAGAGAGGAAGGGAGAGAGATAGAGAGTTAGAAACATCAATGAGAGAGAAACATCGACCAGCTGCCTCCTGCACATCTCCCACTGGGGATGTGCCCGCAACCCAGGTACATGCCCTTGACCGGAATCGAACCTGGGACCTTTCGGTCCGCAGGCCGACGCTCTATCCACTGAGCCAAACCGGTTTCGGCAATAAAGTATTTCTTAATTAAGATTTGTTATGTACATAGTTTTTTAGACATAATGCCATTGTATACTTAATAGACTACCATAAGTATAAACATAACTTTCATATGCACTGGAAAACCAAAAAAATTCATGTGACTTGCTTAATGGAGGTATTCACATATTGCGGTGGTCTGGAATCAAACCTGCAATATCTCTGAGATATGCCTTCAAGAAATGATAATCAATAAATTAATAAGAAAAAAATCAGACAACCTGATTGAAAAAGAATGGACTAAAGACTAGGATAGGTCCTCTACAAAAGAAGACACTCACATGGCCAGTAAGCATATTGTTGGGAAGGTGCTCAACATCCATAGTTATTCTGGAAAGGCAAAGTAATACCACAATGTGATACCATTACCATCCCTCCAAAATGGCTAAGATGGAACAGGTGGCACTCAGACATTGTTGATGGAAGTGTAAACTGGCATCACCACTTAGGAAAACTGGCTGTGTATATGAAATCTAATCTTCCATATATCCTCTGATTCAGCAATTCCATTCCTCGGTACATACCCCCTAAAAATGAATGTTTATGTTTCCCAATATTCATAGAAGCTTTAATAATAACCTCAAACAGAAAACAATTGAAGTGTCTTTTTAAAAAAAATGTATTTTATTGATTTTTTACAGAGAGGAAGGGAGAGGGATAGAAAATTAGAAACATCGATGAGAGAGAAACATCGATCAGCTGCCTCTTGCACACTCCCTACTGGGTATGTGCCCGCAACCAAGGTACATGCCCTTGACCGGAATCGAACCTGGGACCCTTGAGTCCGCAGGCCAACGCTCTTTCCACTGAGCCAAACCAGTCAGGGCCAATTGAAGTGTCTTTTAACGGTCGACTAGATAAGTTGTATTATACTATTTATTCAATAGAATACTACACAGCAATGAAGAAAGATCAACTAATACTATCTGCCGGCACATGGATGGATTTCACAGGTAATGTTGAAAGAAAGAAAGCAAACATAGAGTATGTACTATAGAATTACACTTATATGAAACTAGAACAGGAAAACCTAATCTGTGATAACAAGGCCAATATAGTGATTATTTTAGGGGCTGATAATTGACTAAGAGGGGCCATGAAAAGCCTTCTGGGATTTTGGGAAATGTCCCATCTTGATCTACTTGTGGTTACATGGTATGTACTTTTATTAAGGTGTGTACTTAATATATGTGCATTTTATTGTATATATGTTATATTTCAATGAAAAATAGAAAAGGAGGTTGGGGGCTGGGTGAAAAAGGGAAGGGATTGAGCAAAACGAACAACTCATAGACACAGACAACAATATGGTGATTACAAGAGGGAAAGGAGGGTGGAGGGAGGTAGAAGAGGGTAAAGAGGGAATTAATGGTGATGAAAGGAGACTTGACTTAAGGTAGTGAACACACAATACAATATACAGATGATGTCAGAAAAAAAATGTTTTTAATTCTATGAAATATCTCCATTTACAGAGGAAGCATTTTTTAAGGCTATAGCTAGCATTGATAATGACTCTTCTTATGGATCTGAGCCTAGTAAATTGTAGATGATACGTAGTATGCTTGTATAATAGGCAATTGGTGCCCTGAGAGTAAAAAGTCACCTGGTCTTAGGGTTCTAAATCTAATGCTGACTCCAGGTCTTGATGCTCTTTCTCTGTGAAAGTAGGAATAGTGTTTACAACATTTTTTTAAAATATATTTTATTGATTTTTTACAGAGAGGAAGGGAGAGAGATAGAGATTTAGAAACATCGATGAGAGAGAAACATCGACCAGCTGCCTCCTGCACATCTCCTATTGGGGATGTGCCCGCAACCCAGGTACATGCCCTTGACCGGAATCGAACCCGGGACCTTTCAGTCCGCAGGCTGACGCTCTATCCACTGAGCCAAACCGGTTTCGGCACAACATTTTTTTAAAATTGATTTTTTAGAGAGGAAGGGAGAGGAAGGGAAGGAGAAGTGAAGATATTTTTTCCTATATATATTTAGAGAGTGGAAGGAAGGGGAGAGGGGGAGAAAGAGAGAGGAGAGAGGAAGAGTGAGAGAAAGAAAAAAACATTGATTGTATTGGTTGCCTCCCGCTTGCTCACCAGGGGCCGGGGATTGAACCTGCAACTAAGGTATGTGCCCTTTGATCAGGAATCAAACTCTCAACCCTTTGATCCAAGGCTGATGCTCTACCCACTGAGTTAAACTGGCAGGCAGGATTTTATTTCTTAACATGGCATAAGAATGAAGTCATTCTTCAACAAAGGTCCATTTAGCTTTGACTTCAGGAATT
>NW_005871067.1:911920-952892 GCF_000147115.1 Myotis lucifugus | reverse complement strand
TAATTTCATTTTTAAGTGCTTAGATGTCTTAATTCGTGTTATAGTATAACTAGAGGCCCAGTGCACGAAATTCGTGCATGGGAGGGGGGTGTGTCCCTCAGCCCAGCCTGCATCCTCTCCAATCTGAGACCCCTTGAGGGATGTCCGACTGCCTGTTTAGGCCCGATCCCGGTGGGCAGTCACACATCCCTCTCACAATCCAGGACTGCTGGCTTCCAACCACTCACCTGCCTGCCTGCCTGCCTGATTGCCCCTTACCGCTTCTGCCTGCCAGCCTGATCACCCCCTAACCACTCCCCTGCCAGCCTGATTGACATCTAACTGCTCCCCTGCCGGCCCGATTGCCCCTAACTGCCCTCCCCTGCCAGCCTGGTCACCCCTAACTGCCCTCCCCTGCTGGCCTGGTCGCCCCTAACTGCCCTCCCCTGCTGGCCCAGTCACCCCAAACTGTCCTCCCTTGCCAGCCTGGTTGCCCCTAACTGCCCTCTCCTGCCAGCCTGATTGCCCCTTACTGCCCTCCCCTGCTAGCCGGGTCACCCCTAACTGCCCTCCCTTGCCAGGCTGGTCGCCCCCAACTGCCCTCCCCTGCAGGCCTGGTCCCCCCACAACTGCCCTTCTCTGCAGGCCTGGTCACCCCTAACTGCCCTACCCTGCTGACCCGGTCCCTCCCAACTACCCTCCCCTGCAGGCCTGGTCACCCCTAACTGCCCTCCCCTGCTGGCCATCTTGTGGTGGCCATCTTTGACCACATGGGGGTGGCCATTGTGTGTGTTGGAGTGATGGTCAATTTGCATATTACTATTTTATTAGGATAATATTTCAGTTTTATTAACTCCTCAATAGATAATACGAACAATTAAAATGTATATAAGGTATAAGGAATCAGAATACAGTAGCATCTATACACTCACCACAGTGTTTAAGGTAAAGGACTTTGCTGATATACTTTGAAGTCCCCCTATGGCTCCTCTGCATCCTATTTCTTCCCTCCCATTTCACAGTTGGACACGTCCATGAATTTGGGGTTTATCATTCCCTTGCCTTTCTTTATACTTTAATACGTACATTTGTATCCCCAAACAGCGTCCTGTTTTACTTGGAATTACACTGCGTGTTCTTTGAACCTACGTTTGCACTTAATGTGATGGTCCTGAGATTCATGCTTTGTTATTGCCTGTAGCTGTAATCCATGTTTGTGTGAATATTGCATCCCATTATGTGAACATGTAGTAATTTATGTTTCTGTTCTGATACTGGACATTTGGGTTGTTTCCAGGTGCTTGTCATTACAAGCAGTGCTAATAAGAACATCTACATATAATGTTGACATTTAAATGTACAGCTTAAAAAGAGGAAGTATTGGATTTTGGAGGAAATCAGGCTTATGATAGAATAGGACTTATGTCTTCCTATTCCTACAAGGAAATGTCATCAAGTAGGAGAACTAAGCACAGTGTAGACAATCTAGTCTTTTTTCTGCAGATTTATTCTCTATATTTGAAATAGTGCAAGCTGGTACAGTGTCAGTCTTTTTTTGGCCATTCAGGCAAAGATGATGTTCTGTAACCATACTAAAGTCTCTTTAAAAAGAAACCAGTAAAAGAGGCTTTGAGACTTATATGTTACACAGCCTGGAAGCTGTCACTGAGTCCTTAATTTGAAGCATGACATTGTGCAGTGGTGTGTTCCTGGAGGGGGAAGTACAGAACAGAATCAAGGATGTCCTTTGGGAAGCTGACAGAGTCTGTTATAAATGTAACATCCAGCTGCAGTGAAATGGAACTGAAGACACTGGACACAGGCCCACTTTCTGTGAGACAGGGGACTGGCCACAAATGGCACATGTGGCTTCTTGAGCAGTTTCACTCAGACTGTGTATGAGCCCATGAGAGTATTGAATGGCAGGCAGGTCAGCAGCTGCAAACCCTGGGCATGCAGCCTGTGCACTGGCTTTTAAATAACTTTGACAACACAGCCTCCCTGAGCCTGTGGTGGGTGTACCCTAATAGAGCACGCCAAGGGGGAACATGGTCTGGAGAGGGAGTGGCCATCACCCCTGAGGGAGAGTGCAGCCATGTGGCCAGGCTTCAGGCTGGCAGTGTGTCTGAAGAGCAGGACCGTAAACAATGAGACTGTTTAACAGGGGTCCAGTTGCTGACAGGGCAAATTTGCCATGTGTTCTGTGTGGAGGAGATGGTTTCCTCATTGTCTGTGGCCAGACCCATGAGTTGGGTTCTGGAAAGGTATTTATACATTTGCAAATATATATAAACTAGAGGCCTGGTGCACAAAAATTTGTGCACTCGGGGGGTAAGGGGGGTCCCTCAGCCCGGCCTGTGCCCTCTCGCAGTCTGGGACCCCTCAGGAGATAATGACCTGCTGGCTTAGGCCTGCTCCTGGGTGGCAGAGGGCAGGCCCAATCCCTAGGTGCAGCCCCTGGTGGGGCTCAGAGCAGGGCTGATTGGGGAGTTGGGGCGCCGCCCCCTGTCATGCACAGAGCAGGGCGGATTGGGAGGTTGCGATGCCACCCTCAGTCATGCTCAGGATAGGGCTGATTGGGGGGTTGGGGCACCGCCCCCTATCACACTCAAGGCAGGGTCAATGGGGAGGTTGCGGCGCCACCCCCTGTGATGCACAGAGCAGGGCCAATCAGGAGGTTGGGGGGCTGCCCCCTGTCACACACAGAGCAGGGCCAATCAGGGGGTTGGTTTGGGCGCTGCACCCTGTCATGCTGTATCTGGTGCCAGGAGGCTTGCGGCTCCGCTGATCCCGGTGCTGGGAGGCATATTACCCTTTTACTATATAGGATAGAGGCCTGGGGGCCAGCTGGTTTGCCCTGAAGGGTGTCCTGGATCAGGGTGGGGGTCCCCACTGGGTGCCTGGCCAGTCTGGGTGAGGGGCTGAGGGCTGCTTTCAGGCTGGCGGTTTTGACTGCTTTCAGGCTGGCGGGAAGCTCCCAACCGCTCCTTTTTTTCTTTTCTTTTTTTCTTCTGGGCCAGCTTTAGCTCTGGCTCTAGCTCTGAGGCTTCCGCTGCTGGTTTGTTTGCCGTTCTATAATCGAAACAATGTATAACTTCAGCTCTGAGATCCCAGCCGGCTATATTTGTTAGAATGTTTCAAACTGCCAGCTCAGAGCCCGGCAAGTCAGGCGGGGAACGTTGGAATTCGCAGTCACTGGAGCAAGCAAGCCTCACGTTCGCTTCCAACTGCCTGGCTGCCGGCCGCCATCTTGGCTGACAGTTAATTTGCATAAGGATACGCTGATTAGCCAATGGGAAGGGTAGCGGTCGTACGCCAATTACCATGTTTCTCTTTTATTAGTGTAGACTAGAGACCCGCTGCATGAAATTCATGATCGGGTAGGGTCCCTAGACCTGACTGGCAATCAGGGCCTATCAGGGCCTTCCTTCCCCCAGCTGCCGGCTGCCAGCCGGGGCCTTCCTTCATTATGCGCCGCCCCCTTGTGGTCAGCGCATGTCATAGCAAGTGGTCGAACTCCCAGTTGGTCAAATTCCCAAGGGGACAATATACATATCAGCCTTTTATTATATAGGATAATCTGCCCCTCATTAAAACAAACTTCAGTTAGGAAACAGTGGTCACAATGAAATACTAAGAATAGAATAATGGTCCCAGCCTGTTGATTTAGTTGGTTAGAGCATTGTCCCATACACCAAAAAGGTTGTGGGTTCAATTCCTGGTCAGAGCATATATCTAGGTTGCAAGTTTGAGCTCCAGTTGGGGGGCATTTGGGAGGCAACCAATCAGTGTTTCTCATCTCTCTCGCTCTCTCTCTCTCTCTCTCTCTCTCTCTCTCCTTCTTCTCTCCCTCTCCCCTTCTCTCACTAAAATCAATAAATATATCCCTGGGTGAGAGTTTAAATAAAGACATAAGTAAAAAATAGAGCAATGTAACATTTTTAGTTTTCTATTTTTTACCAGTCTCATCACATTTTTCTTTTATTGGCAGAACTAGAGGCCTGGTGCATGAATTTGTGCACGGGTGGGATCCGGCCGGCCCTCCCCAATTGGGGCAATTGGATGGGGATGGCTGGGAGGAGGGGCCATGGAACTCCTGGTCGAACTCCCAGTCAAGGGGACAATTTGCTTATTAGCCTTTTATTATATAGGATGCTTAAAAGACTAATGCACTAGAACCAATAATATAGAATACCTTAAATTTGAAAATGTCTTATAACCAGTTTATTGTATACCATTTTCCAGTTCCTTCTCTATGGATTTCTTTCACACGATTGTATATTCATCTTTGTCTCTGCCAGGGGTCTAGCACAGCAGAGGCCAATTGCCTCCTCATGGGTGTTCAATATACTATCATTTGACTGAACTCTAGGGCTTCAGCTGTCAGTATGTGGGAACCTCATAGACAGACACAGTTTCCACCAGCCTCTCTCTCCTTAGCAGGTTCATGTAGTCATCTGATTCCAACAAGTTGAAGATACTCTGTTAGGTAGATCTGTAAGATATTGTCATTTCTTTTACCTTTTTTTACTCTTTTTTTTTCTTGCCTGGAGTTTGCTTCCAGGCTTTTCCTGGCTTTTCATCCATTTTCCTGTTTTGCTGGGTTCATTGAGTTATATACACATACAAGTGCCACTTTTTCTGAATCCAGGAAGAGATGCTCCACAATGAGTTAGATGAATTAAAAGCATGAAGTTGGAAAGGGAACAATAATAGATATAGTATATTGGTGAAAAAGGAATACACATCTGAAGGGCTACACCAGTCCAGGCAGAACTGTAGATAGAAAAGGTAGAGAAATAGAGGCAGAGACAATACAAAGAAGAAGAGATTATACACATAATAATAGAGTCCCCACAACGCCCAGAGAGAGTAGTAAATACTGTACTGAGTAATGTCAACATTTTTCTATCTAAAGAAGACATGTTTCACAAATTTGTTTCATATTACGTGAAACAAAATATACCACTTTGTCTGCATTGTTACATTTATATAGCTATCAAAATTCTTTTCTTAAAAAATGAAGTATAGTTGACATTAACTTATATTGGCTTCAGGTATACAACATAATGATTCAGTATTTATATTGCAAAATGATCACAGTAAGTTTCATTAACATCCATCACATTCATATTTATCAAAATTCTTGATTCACATTTGGGGACCTGTATAATCTGAAGGATCCTGTGATTTTTGACCCTCCAAAAGTGTGAATAATACTTTAAAAATATAAATTACTTTGTTTATGAGATTTGATTGTTGAGTCTTGCCATTCGTAATTTATGAATGAAGTGTTGGATTTTCCAATACAGAATCAGAGAAAATCATTTTGTTGTAAAAAATAAATTAGTAGCCCAGCCAGCATATCTCAGTGGTTGAGCATTGACTTATGAACCAGGAGGTCATGGTTTGATTCCCAGTCAGGGCACATGCCCAGGTTGTGGGCTCGATGTGGGGGTCATGCAGATAGCAGCCAATCATTGATTCTCTCACATCATTGATGTTTCTGTCTCACTCTCTCCTTTTCTCTCTGAAATCAATAAAAGTATATTTAAAAAAAATAATAAATTAGTAAACTGCAAATAGGCACATTTTGAATTCTTGTCCTTTCAGCTTTTATTGTGTTGTGTGTTTTTTTGAAGTTACTTATTCTTGGTTTAGGACAGTAATGAATAAAGTAATGGATTTTCCATTACACTATTAAGATTATTAGATGGGAATAGTCTGTATTGCCATCTGTTGGTGATTGATAGTTACTTTTGACAAAATAATTGCTGCTATATATTTTATTTATATGTATTTAATAATTGTATCAACCAGTGTATTTTAAAGAAAAACATTTTTAGAAACTAACCTAATTGACGTGGCCATGAATTGACAAACAGGAGAAAATTGGAGATTTTGGCCTTCTTAATTTAATAGGTTTATTGACTAAGGTAGTACTGAAATACTTTTGCCTTTGATTAATTTTTATTTTATTTTATTTTTTTTTGTCAGAGCTCCGCCTCAGATAAGGCGTCCAAATCGAGAAGTAAAACCTCTGAGGAAAGAAATGCCAGGAGCAGGAGCCCGGGGACCTGTAGGTCGAGCACATCCTATATCGAAGAGTGAGAAGCCCTCTACAAGTAGGGATAAGGATTGTAGAGCAAGAGGGAGAGATGACAAGGCAAGGCTATCTCTTTGGAACTTACTCACTTGCAGCCCATGACTTTTGGTGCATAGTATAATTTTTGTTAGTTTTTTCAGAGTACTGTGGTTTTGATAAGAAGAGATTAAAAAAGGTATCAATTAAAAACCTAAATGGCCTTTGTACTTCAAAGGCTGTTCTGCAATGTCAGTAACCTCAGAGGTATATCACACACACACACACACACACACAACTATTAAGGAAAATGGGTCTTTTGTAGAAATATTCAAAATAAAGTTTTAAAACTTAAAAAGTATATTTAAATAATTATTCTGAATTAAATTGAAGAATAAGTGAAAGCAATTGAAGGGAACAGACTTACAGGGAAGGAAATGTATATACAGGGTGTAGCAAAAGCAGGTTTACAGTTGCTCATATGGAAAATAATAGAATAATTGATAAATAATAATACAAGAATAAACTGTTTTCTGTACTTATAACTGTGAAGCTACTTTTGCCCTATCCTATATTCACAGAATAAGATGATGGATATAATTTACTACAGCTAAAAA
The DNA here is from genome assembly GCF_000147115.1 of Myotis lucifugus. Lineage (NCBI taxonomy): Eukaryota > Metazoa > Chordata > Mammalia > Chiroptera > Vespertilionidae > Myotis > Myotis lucifugus. The sequence continues at coordinate 946,214 of NW_005871067.1, read as the reverse complement.
TAAAAAAATAAAATTTAACTGCAAATTTGTTTTAAATGAGAAAATTCCCTTTGATTACAGTTCACTGTATACATTTACTTTATCTGGAAAATTGATCAGTGAATAAACATCGTACTGGGTGGAAATTCTGTATTGCCCTTAAAATGAACTTCAGAAAATGGGCTGAAGATAACCCTACAGAGTAAGGACCAAGCCAGGATGACCTGATCTATCTCTTAGCCTTAATTTTAATAAAAAGACAAAAATAAATCTTTAATGATAGTATTGCCCATTTTCTTAAAAAAAACAAAACCTTTATTGTTGAGAGTATTACAGATGTCCTCCCTCTTCTCTCCCCTAATGCCCCCCTCAACCCAGATTCTGCCCCAACCCAGGGCTTCACCACCCCATTGTCTGTGTCCATGGGTAATGCATATATGCATATAAGTTTTTTGGTAATCTCTTCTTGGTCCCCTCCTTCCTTCCCCCTGAGATTGGTCAGACTGTTCCATATTTCCATGGTTCTATTTTATTCATCAGTTTATTTTATTCATTAGATTCCTTGTTTGTTTATTTTGATTTTTAGATTCAATTGTTGATAGGTATGTATTTATTGCCATTTTATTGTTCATATTTTTTAATATAGTTTTTCTTCTTTAAAAATATTTCGTTTGTTAATACTCACCATTGATTTTTTTTAGAGAGAGTGGAAGGGAGGGGGAGAGATAGAGAAAGAAACATCAATGTGAAAGAGACTGGTTGCCTCCCGCAAGTGCCCCAACAGGGCCGGGAATCAAGCCTGCAACCAAGGTATGTGCCCTTGACCAGAATTGAAACTGTGACCCTTCAGTCCATGGGCTGGCACTCTAACCACTAAGCGAAACCAGCTAGGCCTCTTCTTCTTTTTCTTCTTAAAAAAGACCCTTCAACATTTCATGTAATATTGATTTGGTGGTGATGAACTCCCTTAGCTTTTTCTTGTCTGGGAAGCTCTTTATTTGACATTCAATTATAAATGATAACTTTGCTGGGTAGCGTAAACTTGGTTGTAGGTCCTTGCTTTTCATCACTGAACAGTTCTTGTCACTCCCTCTGGCCTGCAAATTTTCTGTTGAGAAATCAGCTGACAGTCCTATGGGTGCTCCCTTGTAGGTTATTAACTGCTTTTCTCTTGCTGCTTTTAAGATTCTCTCTTTGTCTTTAACTTTTGGCATTTTAATTATGATGTTGTCTTGGTGTGGATCTCTTTGGGTTCATCTTATTTGGGACTTTCTGTGCTTTCTGGACTTCTAAATCTATATCTTTCACCAGGCATGGGAAGTTTTCTATCATTATTTCTTCAAATAGGTTTTCAATTTCTTGCTCCCTCTCGTATCCTTCTGGCACCCCCATGATGTGAATGTTGGAACTATTGAAGTTGTCCCAGAGGCTGCTTACAGTGTCTTCATATTTTGGGGTTCTTTTTTCTTTTTGCTGTTTTGATTGTGTGTGTGTGTGTGTGTGTGTGTGTGTGTGTGTGTGTGTGTGTGTTTGCCTCCTCATATTCCAAATTGCTGAAATGATTTTTGGTGTCCCCTACTCTACTGTTGATTCCCTGTAAATTATTCTTCATTTTAGTTATTGTATCCTTCATTTCTGACTGGTCTTTATTCATGTCTTTGATGTTCTCACTAAGTTCCTTGAACATCCTTATAACTATAGTTTTGAACTCTGTATGTAGTAGTTTGCTTGCTTCCATTTCATTTAGTTATTTTTCTGGAGATTTCTTCTGTTCCTTCATTTGTGACGTATTTCTTTGTCCCTGAATTTTGGCTACTTCCCTGTGTTTCTTTCTGTGTATTAGGTAGAGTTGCTATATCTCCTGGAATTGGTAGAGTAGCCTTGTATAGCAGGTATCCTGTAGGGCCCAGTGGCTCAGCCACCCCAGTCACCTGAGCTGGGCCCTCTAGGTGCACCCCTGTGTGGACTGAGTGCACTGTCCTGTTGTAGTTGAGCTTAGATTGCTGTTGGCATCACTGGGAGGAATTGACCTCCAGGCAATTGGCTGGGAAGACCAGCTGCGACTACAGTGGAAGAGATGCTGTGCAGGAGACATCCCTATGGAGCAGCTTGCTTCATTGGGGCTTTGGTGCTCACCAAATCCACCCTTATATGTGTAGCTTGTGAATGTGTAGAATTGTAATCTGGTATGGTCTGAAGCTGTCTGCTAGGTGCACTGGCTCTGGGGGCTCCTGGGAGGTGCAAAGTCAGCCACTGCCTGTGCCCTGCTTGGGGCCACTCAGCAGGAGCAAAGAGTGATTTGCAGGTGGCTGCTACTTCTATTGGGCTTGGGGGTGCCAAGTAGAGGCCAAGCTGTGAAACTTGGCAAACTGCTGCTAGTGATGGGCATGGGTCACTTATAGAGAGGTATGGGACACACTGAGTCTACTTGCTATTGTTTGAGAGATCTTAGGAAAGTCTGAAGCCTGAGCCAGGACAGGCCATTCATATGGAAAAACCACTGCAAAGAGCATGGGTAGAGGTGCAAATTGGGTGGGGAAGGCTCTCATGTAATCATCAGGGAGGGGTGAACAGTGTGGGCCAGGTTGATGGAAACTCAGATATGGCACCTGACAGTTGCCAATCCCTCCCATTGACCTATATGCCAGTTCTATGTGGGGAGGAGGTCTCTGCAGAGGAACAATGACCTCTGCCAGCACGTTAAAAAACAAAAAACAAATCTTTGTTGTTGAAAGTATTATATATGTCCCCATTTTTCTCCATTGACCCCCTCTAGCTTACCCCTACCCCCACCCCAGGTCTTCACCACCCTATTGTCTGTGTCCATCGGTTATGCATCTATATATATTAGTTCATTGGTTGATCTCTTCCCACCTTCCCTCTGAGATTCTGCAGTCTATTCTATGCTTCTATATCCCTGGATGTATTTTGTTTATCAGATTATTTTGTTCATTAGATTCCACATATAAGTGAGATAATATCATACTTGTCTTTCTCTGACTGGCTTATTTCACTTAGCATAATACTCTCCAGGTCCCTCCACGCTGCCGCAAAGGGTAAGAGATCCTTCTTTTTTTACTGCTGCATAGTATTCCAGGGTAATGTACCACAGCTTTTTTTATCCACTCATCTACTGGGCTGTTTCCAGATCTTAGCTGTTTTAAGTTGTGCTGCTACAAATATAGGGGTGCATACATTCTTTCTGATTGGTGTTTTGGGTTTCTTAGGTTATATTCCTAGAAGTGGGATCACTGGGTCAAGTGGCAGTTCCATTTTTAATTTTTTAAGGAAACTCCATACTGTTTTCCATAATGGCTGCACCAGTCTGCATTCCCACCAGCAGTGTACTAGGGTTCCCTTTTCTCCACATCCTTGCCAGCACTTGTCATTAGTTGATTTGTTGATGGTAGCTATTCTGACAGGTGTGAGATAATACCTCATGGTTATTTTAATTTGCATCTCTCTGATGATCACTGAGTTTGAGCATTTTTTCTTATATCTCTTGGCTATCTATATGTCCACTTTGGAGAATTGTCTATTTAGGCCCTTTGCCCAGTTTTAACTTGGATTGTTTGTCTTCCGATTGTTAAGTTGTATGAGTTCCTTATATATTTTGGATATTAACCCTTTATAAGATGTATCATTGCCAAATATGTTCTCTCATGCAGTGGATTCCCTTTTCATTTTGTTGATGGTTTCTTTTGCTGTGCAGAAGCTTTTTATTTTGATGCAGTCCCATTTGTTCTGTCCCAGAGATTTTGGGTTGTTGTGTGTTCATTTTCATTTGTTTCCAGGAAGTTTTTTTATTTATTTCTTGATCTCTTTGGTAACCCATTCATTGTTTATGCTTAACCATTGAGCTATGCCAGTCAGCTAGGGGAAATGGTGTTAGTTTTTGCCCATTGAATATAATGTTCACTGTAGGTTTGTCATACATGGCCTTTATCATGTTGAGATATGATCCCTCTATTCCCACTTTGCTGAGGGTTTTTATAAAAACTAGGTGTTGGATTTTGTTGAATGCTTTTTCTGTCTATTGATGGGATCATGTGATTTTTGTCTTTTAATTTGTTTATGTGAAAGTATCATATTTATTGATTTGCAAATATTATATCAGCCTTGTATCCCTGGAATGAATCCCATTTGATCATGGTATATAATCTTTTTAATATATTGCTGGATCCGATTTGCTAATATTTGGTTGAGGATTTTAGCATCTATGTTCATCAGGGATATTGCCTGTAATTCTCTTTCTTTGTAGTGTCTTTATCTGGTTTTGGAATTAGGATAATGCTGACCTCTTAAAAAGAAGTTGGAAGTGTTCCTTCCTCTTGGAATAATTTGGAATAGTTTGAGGAGGATATGTGTTAGCCCTTTTTGAATATTTGGTAAAACTCCTCTGTGAAGCTCTCCAGACCCGGGCTTTTGTTTGCTGGGAGTTTTTTGATTACTACTTGTATTTCCTCAGTTGTTGGTCTATTCAGGTTTTCTAATTCTTCCTGATTGAGTTTTGGGAGATTGTATTTTTGTAGGAATTTTTTCATTTTATCCACATTGTGCAGCTTGTTGGCATATAGTCATTCATAGTATTTTCTTACAATCCTTTGTATTTCTGTGGTGTCAGTTGTTACTTCTCTGCTTTCATTTTTAAAAAATATATTTTATTGATTTTTTACAGAGAGGAAGGGAGAGGGATAGAGAGTTAGAAACATTGATGAGAGAGAAACATCGATCAGCTGCCTCCTGCACACTCCCTACTGGGGATGTGCCTGCAACCAAGGTACATGCCCTTGACCAGAATCGAACCTGGGACCCTTCAGTCTGCAGGCCGATGCTCTATCCACTGAGCCAAACAGGTCAGGGCCCTGCTTTCATTTTTGATTTTATATATTTGGGTGCTCTCTCTTTGTTTCTTGATGAGTCTGGCTAATGATTCATCCATCAATCTTATCTTTTCAAAGAACCAGCTCTTGGTTTCATTGATTTTTTTGTATTGTATTTTTAGTCTCTATGTTATTTATTTCTTCTCTAATCATTATTATTTCTACTCACTCTTGGCTTTCCTTATTGTTCTCTTTCTAATTCTTTAAGTTGTAGAGTAAATAGTTTATTATTAATTTTTCTTGTTCTTTGAGGTACTGTTTTGAACTTCCCTCTCAGGACTGCTTTTGCTTTGTCCCAGAGATTTTGGGTTGTTGTGTGTTCATTTTCATTTGTTTCCAGGAAGTTTTTAAAATTTATTTCTTGATCTCTTTGGTAACCCATTCATTGTTTAATAACATGCTATTTAGCCTCTATGTGTTTGAATGTTCTTGAGTGTTTTAATGTAGTTGATTTCTAATTTCATGCCATTATGATCTGAGAAGATGCTTGATATGATTTCAATCTTCTTAAACTTGTAGAGACTTGTTTTGTGTCCTAACATGTGATCTCTCTTTGTGAATGACGCATGTGTACTTGAGAAGAATGTATATTCTGCAGCTTTGGAATGATATGTTTTATAAATGTCAGCTAAATACATCTGATCTAGGGTGTCCTTTAAAGTCACTATTTTCTTGTCAATTTTTTGTCTGGAAGAACTATCCAGTGAAGTTAGTGGGGTGTTAAAATTCCCTACTGTGTTGTTGTTGATCCCTCCCTTAAAGTCCTCTAGAAGTTTTTAAAATATATTTAAGTGCTCCTATATTGGGTGCATATGTGCTCACCAGGGTTATATCCTCTTGTTGGATCAATCCCTTTAGTATTATGTTGTGACCTTTGTTTCTCTTGTGATGGCCTTCATTTTGAAGTCTATTTTGTCGGATAAGAGTATTGCTACCCCAGCTTTTATTTCTTTTCCATTTTCTTAGAAAATTTTTTTCTAGCCCTTCACTCTCATCCTGTGTGTGTCTTTTGTTCTGAGGTGGGTCTCTTGTAGATAGCATATAATTGGGTCATGTTTTTGTATCCATTCAGCTACACTATGTCTTTTGACTGGAGCATTTAATCCATTTACATTTGAGGTTATTATGGGTAAGTACTTATTTATCGCCATTTTATTGGTTTGTTTGTTTATTTATTTATTTATTTTATTTATTTATTTTTAATTAAATCTTTATTGTTCAGATTATTACAGTTGGTCCTCTTTTCCCCCCCTATAGCTCCCCTCCACCTGGTTCCCACCCCACACTCTGCCCTTCCCCCTTCCCCCACTGTCCTCATCCATAGGTGTACGATTTTTTTCCAGTCTCTTCCCGCACACCCCACACCCCTTTCCCCCCAAGAATTGTCAGTCCACTCCCTTTCTATGCCTCTGATTCTATTATATTCACCAGTTTATTCTGTTCATCAGATTATTTATTCACTTGATTTTTAGATTCACTTGTTGATAGATATGTATTTGTTGTTCATAATTTTTATCTTTACCTTTTTCTTCTTCTTCTTCCTCTTCTTAAAGGATACCTTTCAGCATTTCATATAATACAGGTTTGGTGGTGATGAACTCCTCTAGCTTTTTCTTATCTGTGAAGCACTTTATCTGACCTTCAATTCTGAATGATAGCTTTGCTGGGTAAAGTAATCTTGGTTGTAGGTTCTTGCTATTCATCACTTTGAATATTTCTTGCCACTCCATTCTGGCCTGCATAGTTTCTATTGAGAAATCAGCTGACAGTCGTATGGGTACTCCCTTGTAGGTAACTAACTGTTTTTCTCTTGCTGCTTTTAAGATTCTGTTTGTCTTTTGCTCTTGGCATTTTAATTATGATGTGTCTTGGTGTGGTCCTCTTTAGATTCCTTTTGCTTGGGGTTCTCTGCACTTCCTGGACTTGTAAGTCTATTTCTTTCACCAGGTAGGGGAAGTTTTCTGTCATTATTTCTTCAAACAGGTTTTCAATATCTTGCTCTCTCTCTTCTTCTGGCACCCCCATAATTCGGATGTTGGTACGCTTGAAGTTGTCCCAGAGGCTCCTTACACTATCTTCATATTTTTGGATTCTTTTTTCTTTTTGTTTTTCAGGTTGGGTGTTTTTTTCTTCTTCATATTTCAAATCTTTGACTTGATTCTTGCGATCCTCTAGTCTGCTGTTGGATCTCTGTATAATATTCTTTATTTCAGTCAGTGTATGCTTAATATCTAGTTGGTCCTTTTTCATATCCTTGAGGGTCTCACTAGATTTAACGAGGGTCTCACCAAATTTATCGGCGGTTTCTAGAAAATTCTTGAAAAACCTTATAACGTGGTTTTGAACTCTATATCCAGTAGTTTGCCTTCCTCCATTTCTGTCATTTGTGACCTGTTTCTTTGTCTCCACATTTTGGCTGCTTCCCTGTGTTGATAGAGTGACTTTCTGTGCTAGGTGTCCTATAGGGCCCAGTGGCTCAGCCTCCCCAATTACCTGAGGTGGACACTCTTGGTGCACCCCTTTGTGGGTTTTGTTCACAGTCTTGTAGTTAAGCCTTGATTGTTGTAGGTATCACTGGGAGGAATTGACCTCCAGGCCAATTGGCTGTGAGAATGAGCTGTGTCTATGGTGGGAGAACTTCTGTGCTGGAGACACCCTTATGGGGCAAGACTTGCTTCAGTGGGGCTTTGGTGCTCACTGAGTCTGCCCCCTGAGTGTGTCCCTTATGGATCTGAGGAGTTGTAATCTGGATGGTCCACTCTGAGCACTGGGTACACTGGCTCTTGGATCTCTAAGGAGGTGCTAATTTAGCCTCTGCCTGAGGCTACCCAGCAGGAACTACAGAGAGATCTGCAGATTCCTCTTCTTTTGTTGGGGTTTGGAGGTGCCCAGATGAGGCTCAGCTGTGAAGCAATGCAAGCTGCTGTGGGGCCTGGGGCCTTGAGCCTTCTTTTGGATGTTCTGGGTCTCTCTGACCCAGCTGCAGTTTGTTAGGTAATTTTAGATTGCAAAGGGCCAGGCCACTCATATGCAAAAGCCTCTGAGCACAACTTGGGTGGGGCGGAGTCTCAGGGAATCAACAGGGCGGAGCAAACAGCTATGGTAGATCCTCAGCCCTGCCCTAAGAGGCCCCGAGTCTCAGTGTCCTGTGGTAATCGCTGCAAGCACCTCTGAGAGAAAGCCGCCCACAAGTTCCGCCCGATGCCAGACAGTCCAGTTTTTCCCTGTATGAGTCTGCGTCCCCAGAGACTCGCCCAGAACTGGAGTTCAGTTCAGTCTGGAGCTTGTGTCTCCCTCCCAATTGGAAAAGACAACCGCGTCCTCAGTTGCCAGCCCTTTCTGTGTGCACGCCTCCGTACCTCTGCACTTTACTTCCGCACCTCCTCTGAGTCTCAGTGTGCTTTTCTCTTTCATTTTAGTTGTAGAATTACCACTCATCCAGCCTTCCAGTGGTTCTGAGTGATGTCTGTTTTGTCTTTTAGTTGTATTTTTGAAGTGGTTGTGCGAGGCAGCAATTTCAGGTGTTTACCTATGCCGCCATCTTGGTTTCTTAGTTATCGCCATTTTAATTCTATTTACCTATGTTTCTCTCTCTCTTTGTCTCTCTCTTCTCATTATAGCAGTCCCTTTAGCTTTTCTTGCAGTGTTGGTTAGGTGGTTATAAACTCCTTTAGCCTTTTTTGTCTGGGAAGCTCTTTATTTCACCATCTATTTTCAATGATTGCGTTGGTGGATATAGTAATCTTGGTTCCAGACCCTTGCTTTTCATTACCTTGAATACTTCATGCCATTCCATTCTGGCCTGTAGAGTTTCTAATGAGAAATTATCTGACAGCCTTATGGGAGCTCCTTTGAAGGTAATAAATTGCTTTTCTTTTGCTCCTTTAAGAGTCTCTCTTTGTCTTTAATTTTTGGCATTTTAATTATGATGTGTCTTGGCATGAGGAAACCTGTTTGCCTTCTTTTTGCTTGGGACTCTCTGTGCCTCCTGTACTTGTGTGACTTTTTCTTTCACCTAGTTAGGGAAGTGTTCTGCCATTATTTCTTTAAACACATTTCCTACCCCTTGCTCACTTTCTTCTCCTTAAGGCACACCTATTCCGTGAATATTGTCACATTTCATGTTGTTCCACAGCTCCTTTAAGCTGTCTTCCTGTTTTTCAATTGTTTTTTTTTTTCTTTTTGGTTCTCTGATTGAGTGATTTTTTTCTACCCTGTTTTCTAATTCACTTATCTGATCCTTGACTTTCCCTAATCTGCTGTGTATTCCTTCCAGTGTGTTCTTTATTAGGGCTCTGTCATTTTTCATAGTTACTATATATTTTTTTCATGCTTTTGAGCATCTTTACCATCATGATTCTGAACTTTATGTCTGATAAATTTATTACTTTATTTCATTTAGCTCTTCTGGAGAATTCTCTTGTTCTTTCATTTGGGGGTTGGTTTTTATGTCTCCCCATTTGGCTTCCTGTTTGAGTTTGTGACTATGTATTAGGTAGATCTGCTGCGCCTCCCAATCTCTAGTGCAAGACAATGTCAAATGCTGTTTCTGATTAATTAGATCAGACAAATACTCTTAAGTCTCCAGAGACCATCCTCTGACTGCAGACTGATTGTATTCAGCCTTGAGTTAGCCTCAGGCTATGTCCACATGTTGGGGGAGAGATTTTCTAACAGGGTGGGTCAGTTGTTTCTGCCTGGAGGTTGGTTGTTATTTTCAGTCTCTTAATGGGCCTTAGAAACACCACAGGGTGCAGCAAGTAGTTTTCCAATAGGGTGGGGCAACTGCCTTCTACCCAGGCAAAAAAACATTTCTCCCGGTATGTCCCTGGATCCTTTCATGTTACTGCCCCAGTGAGAGAGTGAGTCTGAGTAAGCCCGTGCACTGCCTCTTTAAGAGGGACTGCCTGAGACTCTGTCAGCCCCCATGCCACTCAGCCATACTCCCTGCTGGTTGTTATTGTCCGAAGTTATGGGAATTCTCTTCCTGGCCCTGGAACCCTGGACTGATGGGTTTGGTGTGGAACTGGGACCCCCTTGCTGTTCATGGGAGGCCTCCTCAGCCAATATATTTCTCCTGATTAAAAACACACCACATGTGGGTATCAGTGGGTATCAGACCAGCTCGTTCTGTGCCTCTACCCCTCTTACCAGTCTTGATGTGCTTTCTTCTTTACTTCTCTATTTGTAGGACTTACATTCAGCCAAATTTCTGGTGGTTCTGATGGTTGTTCTGTACTTTAGTTGTAATTTTGATGTGGTTTGGGAGGATGCAAGTACTGCCATCTCACTTCTAACATGCATTTTTTAATTTAAAAAGGATAGTCTATGAGATATTAGTTGTCAGAAGGAATGTTTTTCTATTGTTACCAAAAATAATTTAATTCATTCAACTCTGATTCTTGAGTATTTTTAAGACTTTGTCTTTATGGTTAATTAACTCTTAGTGAAATGAGCTGTGCTTTTATGATCTTATGATTAAAGCTGTGTATGTTTTTAAATGGAATTAAAATTAAAGTTTGATAAATTATATTCAGAGACTTAATTTAAAATTATCAAACTTACAGGACTTCATTTCATTAAATTACATATAACAAACATCCATTTTTGAATACTTTCCTTCTCATGACTAAGTCTAGGGATGTGTGAAATGGAGGGGTGTTGTAGACTCGATTGGAGTATTCTTTAAGAGCTGTTGTTTGGTGATTATACACATACTGACTTTAAAACTTTTTATTATTATTAAAGGAAAGTGCACAAATTATAAGGCTACTATTTGATGAATGGTCATCCAACCATTAGTATAATGGGAAATTTAATAATAGCTTTTCCAAAAAATTAAAAATAAGGTGTGTATGTGTATATACACACAAATACATAGTCACACACAAGTGTATTATAAATTTGACTGATACCAAGGATGTGCAGCATGTAATTTACAAATAATAAAACGTAGAATACTCTTTATTGTAAGTGTTATAAAGTCAGTGGACTCTCAGAGAGTGCCTTTGCTCAATTCTTGTATCTATAGCCAGCTTGTGGCTACAATGGAAAGATGAATAGGAATGTGGTTTGATATGAATTCTGGTTGATAATTTGTTTTTGTTAATGAGTAAGATGGAAGTAAAACAACAGAAACATTTTGGAACTTCACTCATATTTCAACAATTTTGATGCATCAGATAATTTTCAAATACTGGAAAAATAATTCCTTAATTTTTTGTGCTATTTACAATGTAACAACTATAGAAATGAGACACTTTTAAGTTCATCTGTGTTATTAACATTTTCCTCAATTACTTTCTTGAGACTAGACAGTTAACAAGAAATCAAACCCTGATTTGTAGCGTTTTCTGTTTTCTATGGTATAAATATTTCCACTATGACTCATTTCAGGCTACCCACCTGATGTCACTGAACTTGATAGAGATGAGATGGGCAGAAGCCTACCATTCTGTAGTGTTTCCACCATAATGATGCAATAGATCAAAGTAACCTCACATACATAGGTAATCATTAAATAATGAGAAGTGAAGAGTTTTGACTATTTATTACCTTTGTATTTATTTATTTAATTGATTTCAGAGAGGAAGGAAGAGGGAGGGAGAGAGAGAGAGAGAGAGAGAGAGAGAGAGAGAGAGAGAGAGAAACATCAATGATGAGAGAGAATCATTGATCGGCTGCCTCCTCCATGCCCCCCAACTGGGGATTGAACCCGCAACCCGGGCATGTGCCTTGACCAGAATCAAACCTAGGACCCTTCAGTCTGCAGGCCGACGCTCTAGCCACTGAGCAAAACTGGCTAGGGCTCTTACCTTTGTTTTTAATATAATTTATTCCAAGTTGGTGTAATTTAATTTTTATTAAATTTACAGCTGGCTCACAAAATTCCTGAAAATTTAATAATAGTTCTTATAAACCAGTAAGAATCAGCTTGAGCACAGCAATGCATGTAACCCACTGTAACTATTGTGTAATCTATGTAACTGTCATTCAGAGATCAAGAACAGAGCACTTAGCTCCTCAGAAACCATATTCATGGTCTTTTCGGATCCCCGCCACTTTCCTCCCCAAAGTAATCACTATTTTGCCACTTCTTTCCAAAGGTAACCACTATTCTGATTTCTGATACCATAAATTAGTTGTGCCTATTTTGAAACTTGGTGTACAGTTCAGTTAAGTATTTCTTTTTGGTATAGCTTTTTGCTCAACATATGTTGATGATTCTTCCATGTTGTTGCATGTATCTGAAATTTGTTTATTTTCATTAATATGCAGTATGATGCCACAGTTAAATTTGTTTCACTGTTAGTGGATATTTGGATTGCTTTTAGTTTGGAACTATTATTAGTAATGTTGCTTTGGATAGTTTTATACTTCTCCTTTGGTGTGTATGTGTGAGCATTTCTAGTGAGCATATATGTACAAGTGCAATAGATGGCTCATAGGATATGTATATGTTAAACTTCGGTAGATAACACCAGATAGTTTTCCAAAATGTCCTTACAAATTTACACTCATATTTGCAGAGTATGAAACTTCTAGTTGCTCTACATCCTCACCAGTATTTGATAATGTCTGTCTCTTGTGGGTGTAATCGTATCTCATGGGTGTAATCATATCTCATGTGATTTTACCAGCATATTAACTGATAACCTATGAGTTGAATGTTCTTTTATGATTATTGGCCATTTGTATTTCCAGTGACTCGCTTTTAAGAAATACTTTGTTCTGTCCTTTGGATATTAAATCACTCCACAAATTCTTTCTGATGACAGCTAATTTATAGTGTTGGTTTTTGCTTTACTTTTTTTTTAAACCTTATTGTATTAGATTACAGTAATAGTTACTTGCTGTTTTGTCCCTAATTATTTTACTTATTTATGTATTGTGTTCCCTAACATGGATGTGTGCCTTATGAGCTCAGGGGTTTTTGTCTGTCTGGGTCATAGTTCTTCCCCAGTACTTAGAATAGTGCCTGGCACATAGAAAGCATTTGTAAATATTGCTGAAAGACCACATATATCGATAAGTATGCGGAATGCTATGAATTAATTATTTCAGCATAAATGTATTTTGTATTAACACTTCAGTGCAGGGCACAACACTGAAATTAGGAAGCACCATTCTGCATTTATCAACCTGTTGTGGTTTTTTGTAAAATAATGAAGTATCAGAGTGGGATGCAGTTTAGAGATCTTGTCTGACTTTTCCTGTGTGTGCTTCTCACGCTGCAGTAGGAGTAGCTCACAGTGTGCAGCAGGAGGTCATTGTGTCCCAGGTGGTTAAAAGCACTGATTCTGGAGACAGACTGCCTAGGATCTAGCTGTGTGCCCTGGAGCAATTTACTTATCCTCTCTGAACCTTAGTTTTCTCAGCTATGAGATGGAAATAATAAGAATACCTGCCTCAGAGTACCTGCCTTTAAGATAGTTATGTCAGGTGTTGAGAATAATGCCTGGCACAGAGTAGGCAGTGTACAAGTGTTAGCTATGTGGGGAACTAACTCAGACATGATACGAATACAGATCACTTCTTAAAAAAATAAGTGAGATTTTCAAGAAATTTGCACGTGCTTTGGGCTATTGAATTCAAAAAACAGATGAATAAGTGGAGGCAGTGGCTTTACGGAAAGAACCAAAGGTCAGCTATAATTAAGGCTATATATTGCTAGTTATTAATAAAAACCACTGTGGGACACAGTTTTTATTACTAACTAGCCTGAAATTCTGATGTTGGGTAACACTACACAACAAAAGAGATGACTTTTGTTGGACAGAACTCATTGTTAGAAAATACTTTCTTTTGCTGATCTGAAATTTACTTCATCTGTTGCTTTATATTGGCCTGGTTCTTTCCTTTGGAGGAATCTATATACAGTGGGGCCTTGACTTACGAGTTTAATTTGTTCCGTGATGGAGCTCGTAACTCAAATTACTCGTATGTCAAATCAATTTTCACCATTACAATGAATTGAAATGCCATTAATCCGTTCCGGACACCCAAAAAACACCGCAATTGTTTTGTTAAATGTTTTTAAATAAGAAAAATGTATTTAAAAATAACGAATATTGTATAAAAACACAATACTGAACAATAGAATGTAGTGCAATAAACTTGTTTTATTAAGTTTAATGTACAGCATTTACCTTGGAGATCAAATGACTTAGAGATGCTGATGGAGTTGGAGGAGAAAGGCTGAACTGAATAACTGAATAACTGAATCTTATTTGCTGACTTTTTCCCTTTTCGCCACACTTTCATCAACAGGAGTTTTCGATAAAAACCTGTCCAATGAGATCTGTTTCATCCTCCCTTTCAGAATATTTCTGAAATGAGTTAGGCAAGTGTCATTAAATAGCTCCATTGCACGCCCAGTTGCAATTTTTTCTGGGTGTTTCTTTTGAATAAAGTCTGAAAGTGTCTCCCACATTCCCAACATTTCCTTTATCTCACTTATAGAGATAACCTCCTCCTCCTCCTCCGTGTCATCTATTTCCTGCAAAACCTCCGTGTGCTGCTGCGTCTGTAGCTCCTTTAGCTCCTGCGTTGTCAGTTCCTCAGAGTGCTCCTCGATGAGCTCGTTGATGTCACCTTCCTTTATATCCGCGCTCGCTGCCTCACCATGTCTGACAACGGAGTGAATGCCAGTCCTCTTTTTAAAAATTTCGAACCAGCCCCGACTGGCTTTAAACGGCTCGCCCGATGCCTCGTCCATTGAAGTGCCTGGGGTCTGCTGCAGCAAATCAGCGTAAATAGCTCGGGCCTTCTCGCAGATTATAGCCTTCCTCATGGTATCTCCTGCGAGCTGCTTCTCCGTTAACCACACCATTAGCAGCTTCTCCATATTTTCATGGATAGATGTCCGCTGTTTAGAAATTATTTTAACGCCCTTGGCTGGAGTTGTAGCCTGTATCGACTCCTTCTGCTTCAGTATGGTGCAGATCGTAGAAGTGCTATGCTCGTACTGCTTCGCCAAGTCGATTACATGCACACCTTGGTCATGTTTTTCGATAATTTCTTTCTTTAATTCAATGCACATCATCCGCTTCTTCTTCTTAGCACTGTCCTTTGCACTTACTTTCTTCAGATCCATAGTTGAAAAAACGAAGTTTTGCAAAATAACTGCAAGCCCAAATGCGAGCACAACACTGATGCTTCAACTAAGAGCTAACCGCTTAAAGTGAACGAGTGAGACACGTGATGCTTGGCTGATGTTGTGGCGTTCACTGTGACGTTCGCTGCACCAACTAGCGGTGGGGTATCTGAAGCTGGCTCATAACCCGAATTTTAGCTCGCAACTCAAAGCAAAAAATCGGCTGAGAGATGGCTCGTATCTCGAAAAACTCGTTAGTCGGGACACTCGTAAGTCAAGGCCCCACTGTATATAAAAGCCAAGCGACCAGAACACTGGAATGACCGGAACGACTGGTTGCTTTGACACGCAATGTGGCCCCAATTGGCCCCCTCTGCCCCCTCTGATCGGAGGCAGGGCCGGCCAACCTCCTGCGGCCCCTCCCCCCCTGGCCGGCCAGGCCCCTATTGGCACCCCCACCCCTATCAGCGGCAGGGTCGGCCGGACCCCACCCATGCACGAATTCATGCACCAGGCCTCTAGTATAGCATAAGTAGAGGAAAATAGGTTAGTTGGTTGTTTTGCTTCATTAGCATTTTCTTCTTCAGCTTAAATGTTTCTGGTATCTTTGGTCCTTCTGCATATGACATGGCTTTGAACCTTTTATCATTCTCCATCCTTCTCTGGGTATAATTTGCTTGTCAATATTTCTCTTAAAGTGCAAGATTTGAGCTAGTAACTGGCACATTGCACTTCATCTGCCAATGAAAGCACACAATAAAAGGCACACAATAAAATGCAAAAACTACTCACATTTTAGGCCAGCTGTGTCATTGACTCTATAATATATTGTGTTTCTTGTTAACTTTAGTGTCATTTTTCTCAAACGGAATGATTAAAATACTAATGGATGATCCTTAACAAATCTTTCTTGACACAAGTAACTTAGATAAAATTACTAAAAAGAATCTAAAGTATTTTGCTTAGTGGTTGTGTCACTGTTTGATTCCTGGTCAGGGCACATGCCTGGTTTGTGAGCTCGATCCCCAGTGTGGGGAGTGCAGGAGGCAGCCAATCAATGATTCTCTCTCATCATTGATGTTTCTCTTTCTTCCTCTCTGAAATCAATAAAAGTAAATAAATAAAATAAATAAAATATTTTGCTTTAATGAGAAGAAAGTACACTAGTCTTCATGCTAAATATCAAATTCTTGCCAATGTAGACTTTATTTTCAATTAATGTGAAAACCTAAACAAATAATTCTAAGATCATTTCAGTGACATTGCAATTAGTATTGTTAGTATAAACTGTACAGGTAATATCTTGAGTGAGGTTAGCTTTATTGCCTGAAAAGTGTTTCGTTTATGTATTGTGGTTACTCTAGCTGGTTAACTGCAATCTTGGTTACTTATATTTGAAATGCCTGTTCCAATTTATCCATTTGTTATGACGGATAACTGTCACCCATTGTGTTGATTTCCCAATGTAAGCAAATTAATTATTTATTTTCAGTTTTCCTAAATTTGTTTATTTAAATAACCTCACCATTTTGGTTTGAAAAAGTCCTTTGAATCTTCTTTGGACTTAATTTGTATTCATGTCTCATCTCTATCTCTGAGGAACTTCGGATTCTAGGGCCAGTCTGTAGACTGGCTTATTCCTTCATTTCCTCTTCTGTGGATGGAGTGGCCGGCCTTGAGTACAGCAACAGGCTTTTATTTATTCACTTCTACTTTTCCTCCCACCCATCTTTCTACATAGCAGCCAGAGGGTCATGTGAAAATGTAAAGCAAAACAAACAAACAAACAAACAAACAAAAAATGTAAAGCAGATCCTGTCATTCCCTTGCTCATCATGTTTCAAAAATTTCCCCATGCACTCAGAGTAAATCCACACCCCTTCCCTGGGCCTATGGGGGCCTAAGTGAGCTGTCTCTGCCTGTCTTTCCAACCTATTCCTTTTAGCCACACTGATCACTCAGCGTTTAATAGCACTTCAGCTTATAATTCTATGTGATTTGCTTTTGTTTACTTATTACTTGTTTCTCCCATTAGATAGATGCTTGATGAGAGCAGATAAGGTGTTTTCATTCACTGATTTAAAACTTAGTGATCAATAAAACGTGCTGGGCATAGATGCTCACATATTTATTGTTCTTAAAATCCAATGATTCTTCTTACTTTCAGGCAAGTGTCCAGCTGTTCTTTTCCTGTGGCAGTGTTTACAAGTCCTCCCTACCCCACTTGATTATTTATATCAAAATGACTGTGTGCTAACATTTTTTAAATACTTACTTTTGGTTAGTCTCAAATAATAGTGCCATATGAAGGCTGGTTAAGTCCCAGGTATATTAGTTTCTGTTACATTCTTTAGGTTATTTATTTCTAGAAAGCTTTAAAGTGATTACAGAGTGTTCCCACTGATTAGTTTGAATATCACCTTATAGCCTTGGCCTATGTGTATCATAAAATATGATACTAGGCTGAGATTATTTTGAATTTGTTGATGTTTTATTTGTTGTATAGGTAAGCCAGAAAGTTACTCCTTTAAATAATGTCAATATTGGTGTCTGTCAGCTGAAATAGAAGAATCTTTCTGAAAATTTAGTTTAATACTGTAGCCATGATTCTACCCAGAAACAGTAAATTATTCATTTTTTTGGTCAAGTCACTATAGTACTGTTTGGTGATTTACCAGATGGCATAACGAATTAGAACATTTACCAAAGGGAACCATTTAGTCCCCTCTCAACTATGGTTTATCTCTGATGAAGTATCTATGGTAGAAGAGGTTCATCCTATTCTCTCTTCATATTGAGTTTATAAAATGGGCTCATTTTATTTTTTACCATTTTCCCTTTTATTTTTGTATTAGACAGTAACAATGAGGCTGAAGCTCTGTGGAGGTACTTGGCTCTGTATACTGAAGCAGTTCCAGTGGCTGAACTGTCTCTGGCAAAGTTTCTTTAAAAAAATTATTGTTATTGCTTTTTAGAGAGAGAGGAATGGAGAGGGAGAGAGAGAGAGAGAGAAATATCAATGTGAGAGCCTCCTGCATACCCTTACATGGGGATCAAGCCAAAACCCTGGCATGTGCCCTGGCCAGGAATTGGACCGGCAACCTTTTGATGCAAAGAACGATGCCCAACCAATGGAGCCACACCAGCCAGGGCTGAGCATGTTTCATTTAAAGTTCTTCACAGTTCAGTCAATCTTGGCAGAACCCATAGAAACTATAGTATATAATACTTTTTTAAAGCCACCATATTATTAGATAAAGAATTTGGGTAGGTATATTGCTTTAATGGTCTTAATACTAATTTAAAAAGGTTCTTTTATCATTGTCATTACAGTGACTTTATGATGTGGCCCAAGGACTTTACTAGGAAGAAATTGAATCCTGAGGGAGTACTTACAGCAACAGGGAAAAAAAGGCTTTGTGAGGTGAAATTCAGACCCAGTTCTTTTGGCCATACACAGCCCTCGCTTAAGCTTTAAGCTGGCTCAGCCAGGCATGAAGTGGTCTGATGCTGTGGATAAGGCATGGGTTTGAGGAGTCAGGAAGACCTGAGCTAAAATCTCTACTCTGACATTTAAGAATTGTGAACTTGATTAAGTTACTTAATCTTTTTGAGTCCAAGATAATCTGTAAAAATAAAGGTAGTAATACCTACCTTATAGTTGTATTAAATGAGGTAATATATATGAGATTACTTGCTATACAGTAGGTTTTCAGTAAACTTCCTTCCTCTGCATTAGCATTCTCAATAAATATTGGAAATCCCCGGCAGCCACTAAGTCAGGGGTATTTTGCAAGGATCATTTTAGTCTTACTTACCTGCAGCTCTCCCCGCAAGAATGTAAATTTGAAGAAATGTATAGTAAAGCAGGCCAGTTCATCTGTTTCTGATGAATTAAAAAGAAGAGGATGGCATTTGGGTAATAAGAAAACACTATCTTAAAATAACCAAAAATTATTTTTAAATGATTGTTACACTTTTTATAGCTTAATAATGCCAGTTAAAATTATTTTGTTATTGACCAGTACTTTTTTTATACCTGTCTCCAGGGAAGAAAAAATATGCAAGATGGTGTGAGTGATGGTGAAATTCCAAAATTTGATGCTGCTGGATATGATAAGGATCTGGTAGAAGCCCTTGAGAGAGATATTGTGTCCAGGAATCTTAGCATTCATTGGTTAGTGTCTTCAGTTCTTGAATTAAAGTAGCAGAGAAGACAAGTTATAGGGTTGGCTTGGTGTGAGTCTTCTCTTTTAACTTTTAATCTTCTGTTTATGACTTCATCCATAATATGACTGTATGGAATTGACAGGACAGTCCTTGTTTCAAAATATAACCAAGACACTTTAACATTTTAATTTAATGACATAACTGACAGAGATTGTTAATTGAATAACATGTTCTAATTAATAACTGGAATGTTATCTGATCACTGATTAAATTTTATGCAATTAGAATAATGTTCTTAAGAATCTATATACACTGAGTGGCCAGATTATTATGACCACCTGACGTTTGTAGGCACATTAGCCGTACACTGCATCTTAATGGGATATGGAAGCCGAAGGCCCGTTCGAACACCTTTGCTGTCTGCAGTTACCAAGATAAAACGTCTCCAATTCGCGCAGGAACACAAGGATTGGACAGTCGAGCATTGGAAAAAGTCATGTGGTTCAATGAATCACGTTTCCAGTTGCATCATGCAGATGGCAGAGTGAGAATTTGGTGGAAACAGCATGAAAGCATGCACCCCACATGCATGAGTACAATCCTTCAAGCTGGTGGGGACAGTGTTATGGTTCGGGGCATGTTTTCCTGGCATGATTTGGGCCCTTTAATTCGTGTGGAACAACGTCTGAATAGCACAACATACCTAAGTATCGTTGCTGATCAAGTTCATCCTATCATGTTGATGGTGTATCCCAATGGAGATGGCTTCTTCCAACAAGACAGTGCGCCATGCCATGGTGCTCATATTGTGCAGGAGTGGTTTCAAGAACATGAGGGAGACTTTACCCTGCTTAGGTGGCCCCCACAAGCACCAGATCTCAATCCAATTGAGCATTTGTGGGGTGAAGTTAAAAGAGCTATCAGGCAGCTGGTTCCACAACCATCAAATCTCACAGAACTGGACAGTGCTATTCATCAGGCATGGTGTCAGATTCCTCACATCACTTTTCAACATCTCGTGGAGTCAATGCCAAGAAGAATCCGCAGTATTGAAGGCAAAAGGTGGCCCAATGAAGTACTGATGGGGTGGTCATAATAATCTGGCCACTCACGTTCAAATATATCCTACGTTCAAAGGCTGTTAAATCTCGTTGTTTACCCATATCTTCAGAAAAAAAATCACTTCTTTCGTGGTAAACAACCTGCTTCCCTATTTATAATGGTATGGCCCTCTAGCAACTTCAGCGCAAAATTATAGCTAATTTGCCTACAAATGTCAGGTGGTCATAATAATCTGGCCACTCAGTGTATATAAAAGACTAAGCGACCAAACGACTGTACAACCGGTCGACTGACCACTAGGGGACAGACACTCAATGCAGGAGCTGCCTCCTGGTGGTCAGTGTGCTCCCACAGCCAACCTTCCATGGCCAGCCGGCCAACCTCCCGTGGCCCCTCCCCCTGGCTGGCCCGCCCCGATGGCCCCCATTGAGCCTGCCAGCCAATTTCCCGCAGCTCCTCCCGGCCGGCCGGCTGCCCAACCTCCCACAGCCCCTCCCCCCAGCCAACCTCCTGCGGCCCCTATCGGCCCCGATCACCAGCCAGGCTGAGGAACTGCACCCGTGCACAAATTGATGCACCCGGCCTCTAGTAATTTCATAAGTAAAAAAAAAGAATTAGTATTGATCATCAATCAAAGCCATCTTTGAATAAACATGAAACTTTGATGTTCTTACAAAGGGATGACATAGCAGATCTGGAAGAAGCTAAGAAGTTGCTAAGGGAAGCTGTTGTTCTTCCCATGTGGATGCCTGACTTCTTCAAAGGGATTAGAAGGCCCTGGAAGGTGAGAATTTATTAAAATAACAGGTATGAAAATGCTGCTTGCATGATAATGAAAGACAGCATTGTAGTTTCTATATGTGTTTATTAACTCAGTTTGTAAAGGTTGGGGGAAGTTTGTATTTTTCCCAAATTCCTGGATTTGAATTTGTAGTTGAGTTCTGCAATCTCTGCATGACAGGAGAAGGGCTTGGAGTATGGAAACTATAGTCTTTAATTATGTCACTTTACTCAGGGTTGCTCAGCTAGAGATTAGTTTTAAGAATTTTCTAGATGTCTATTTCTGTAAATAAGTTAACAAACAAAGTAAACAGTAATCATAATAGTCTTTTATAATAAAAGTTTGATTGTATAAATACCTTTCTAAAAGTTGACATATTTCTCACTAATTATTTTGATCACTTCATCTCAGACATAATCAGAATGTGTGTTTCTTTTATTATTATTATTATTTTTAATACTCACCCAGGGATTTTTTTCCACTGACTTTTTAGAGAGAGGGGAGGGGAGGGAGGAAGGGGGAGAGAGAGAGAGAGAGAGAGAGAGAGAGAGAGAGAGAAACAGAGAAACAGCGATGTGAGAGAGATACATTGATTGGTTGCCTCCCGGATGTGCCCCAACCAGGGCCAGGGATTGATCCTGCAACCAATGTATGTGCTCTTGACCCAGAATCAAACCCATGACCCTTTGGTCCACAGGCCATCCCTCTAACCACTGAGTCAAACCAGCCAGGGTTGTGTGTTTCCTTTCAGCTTGCCCTCTGCTTTAGAATGTACAGCCTGCCTAGAACTAGTTCCTCCTAAGTCTAGTGTTTTCCTGTTAACATATTGAAAAACCCTTCCAACAGCTGCTGTCTGAAACGGTAGGTCTTAACATAGGCAGAGCCTTTCTTTATTCTTACAGGTAGAGTGCAGTAAAAGAGTAGTCTTTCTTTTCCCTCCTGAATTAGCTGAGGTCTGTTTCTTTTCTCAGTCTTTGCTCCTGTTTGTTTACACAAGTAGCTGGAGCACCATGGCATTTCCATTGCTTCTCACAACTTAAAGACTTCAATAGACTGTTACAGATTTACCTAATTTGGGGAACATATTACCACACATTTTCCCTTTATTATAACTTCTAAAACAATATTTAAAAGAGAGAATAAGGTTTTAAAATAGGTATTTAAAGGAGTTTTAAAGTAGCTGTAACCTACCTTTATGAGGAGACCTGTAAGTTTTCAGCAGGAGGGCGATTTGCAAATGTGAAAGATCACCTTGGCAGCAGTATGGAAGATAGATTGGAGGTGGCATAGATTGCATACAGATGAGGAGTCTGGTCAGGAGGCTATTGCAGTAGTCTAGCCAAATGATGAGGACCTGCATTAAGGCATCTATTATTTGGCTAAATGAACAAATGGGTGGGTTTATGAGAGGTGTTTAAGAGGTATGTGATAACATTATGGCTGATAGTTTATAGGAACAGAGAGAGGGACAAGTTTTATGACGTGCCAATTTCAGGCTTGACTCGAAGGAGTATGCAGTTACTTCTGACACCCACTACCCAAATTGGTCCAAACTTTACAAGTTAAGGGCAGTTTTCCATAAGACTTCCCTACTTAAGATGCTGCTGCAAACTTGGGGGTCCTCAGGTCACCCTCACTTCTGACCAGCTGGCTATAAATTTGGGGCTTCTCACTACCCCTTCAGGTTCAGTAATTCTCTAGAAAGACTCACAGAACTTAGGAAAGCATTTTACTTAAGATTACAGTTTTATTATAGCAAAAGGAAGTAATTCAGAGTTAGCCAAGGGAAGAAATACAGAGGGTGAGATCTGGGATTCTGCTGAAAGTAAAGCTTCTGTGTTCTCTCCCTGTGGAATTAGGATGCTTTACCCTCGCAACATGTTGATGTGTGACAATGCATAGAGTGTTTCCAATAGGGAAGCTCACCCAGATTCAGTGTCCAGTTTTTATTGGGGTTTCATTACATGGTCATGATTGATTGAATCATTGTCCATATGTCTCAATCTCCAGTCCCACCTTCCTCTCTCCAGTGTCCCAACCCTCTAAACCCTCTAATCACATGGTTGGTTTTTATAGCAAGCCCAGCCCCCATCCTGAGTCATCTCATTAGCATAAACAATATAGGGGCCCTCCATGAGCCACCTCATTAGCATAAAATTTCAGGGTTCAACATGAACAAAGACAATTCTGTCAGTTGGGAAATTCCAAGGATTTAGAGTCTTCCTCCCAGGAACTGGGGTAAAAGGCCAACTAAATTATTTATTATACTAGAGGCCCGGTGCACAAAAATTTGTGCACTCAGGGGGGTCCCTCAGCTCGGCCTATGCCCTCTCGCAGTCTGGGACCCCTCAGGGGATATCCACCTGCTGGCTTAGGCCCGCTCCCCAGGGGATCAGGCCTAAGCTGGCAGTCAGACATCCCTCTGGCAGCCCAGGAGCCCTCGGGGGATGTCCACTTGCCAGCGGGGAGCAGGCCTAAGCTGCAGTTGGACATCCTTAGCGCTGCTGAGGAGGCGGGAGAGGCTCCCGCCATCACTGCTGTGCTGGCAGTCGTCAGCCTGGCTTGTGGCTGAGCAGAGCTCCCCCTGTGGGAGCATACTGACCACCAGGGGGCAGCTCTTGCATTGAGCGTCTGCCCCCTGGTGGTCAGTGTGTGTCATAGTGACCAGTGATTCCCAGTCGTTCTGCTGTTAGGGTCAATTTGCATATTACCCTTTTATTATATGCCTGGTGCATGGGTGGGGGCTGGCTGGTTTGCCCTGAAGGGTGTCCCAGATCAGGGTGGAGGTCCCGCTGGGGTGCCTGGCTAGCCTGGGTGTGGGGCTGAGGGCTGTTAGCAGGCTGGTCAAGCCCCCCAGCAGGCACCCTCACCCCTTGAGGGTGTGGCCAGCCTGGGTGAGGGGCTGATGGCTGTTTGCAGGCTGGCCACAGCCCCTTTCAGGGTGGGGTCCCCCCTGGGGGTGCCTGGCCAGCCTGGGTGAAGGGGTTGATGGCCTGTTTGCAGGCTGGCCCACAGCCCCCAGCCACCCCAAGCTTCCAGTGGAAGGCTGGCTGGAAGCAGGTATCTGGGGTTTATTTATCTTCTATTAATTGAAACTTTGTTGCCTTTTGTGGGAGGCCACAGCCGGCCAGGGCAGGCGGGGAAGCTTGGCTTCCTTCCATCGCCGGGGCAGCCAAACCTCTTGCCTGCTCCAGCTCCGTGGCTGCCAGCTGCCATCTTGGTTGGGTTAATTTGCATATAGTCGCTCTGATTGGCTGGTGGGCGTGGTTTGGGGTGTAGCGAAGGTATGGTCAATTTGCATGTTTCTCTTTTATTAGATTAGATTAGTGGCCTGGTGCACGAAATTTGTGTACATAAAAAGGGAATTAGAGGAAATATTTTAATATTGCTATTTGCCCTTTCTCTATAATAGAAGTGTCAGAGATGAAAGAAAATTAGTAAAATGTATATGAAATCTCCCTCCTGTCAGAGTCTGGGGCGCGCCACAGGACCCAGAGTTAAGTCCCCGTCCACCTGCACGCACTTCGAAATCACAGGAGACCCAGACCCGGCCGGCCTCACCCCCATTGGGTGAGACCCAGACCTGGCCTGCCCCACCCCCGTCAAGCCCCTCCGGGCAGGGGGTGCAGCCTCAGGTCCCCCGACCCAGCGCCAGGTGGGGGGCTCAGTCTCAGGTTCCCCATAAAGCTCTGCTGGGCAGGGGGCACAGCCTGAGGTCCCCCGCCCCGGCCAGGTGCCATGCAGCCTCAGGGCCCTGCTGTTTGGTCATTATGTGACAGAGTCCTGACCAGTTTGCATATTATCCTATTATTAGATAGATAGGGTACAATGAACTGATATTGGAAAATGAGAAAAGGAACAGATTTAAACAGGAACAAAATATGTCTAAGTAAATGCTCAGCAGGTAATTAGAAATAGAGGTCTGGAGCTTAAAATAGAGTGAGTTAAAATTGTAAGATATAAATGGTCATTTAAAATATGCATGTGGTTGAAATTGTTCAAGGAGTTTATAAAAGAACACAAAAGATTTAGAATTGCTTTAGGAATGTAAAGTGCAGGGCGAAGAGGAGATCTGAACACACTGAAAATAGTCATGATGAAGAAGTATCAGGAATGAGCAGTGTCCTAGAACCAACCCAGAAAAGATGGGTTTCAGGAAGGGGGGAATGAATACCAAGTATCAGCAACATCGAGGTCAGAGAGAAAGAACATGTGAGTTGAAAAGTGACTGGTGGATTAGTAAATAGGTATTTTTAGTGAAGTAGTGGAGGCAGAAGCCAGATAGTAGCTCATGAAGAAGCAATAGTAAGCTTAAGCCATTTCTTTAAGAAGGCTAGCTGAGAGGGAAGGAGAGGTATACAGTAGCTAGAGGATTTGAAGAGTTAAGCAAAGGATTATTTAAAAATGGGACAGATTTAAATATGTTTATATACTAAGGCAGTGGTTCTCAACCGTCTGGCCCTTTAAATACAGTTCCTCATGTTGTGACCCAACCATAAAATTATTTTTGTTGCTACTTCATAACTGTAATGTTGCTACTGTTATGAATCATAATGTAAATATCTGATATGCAGGATGGTCTTAGGTGAACCCTGTGAAAGGGTCATTCGACCGCCAAAGGGGTCGCGACCCACAGGTTGAGAACCGCTGTACTAAGGGGAAAGAGCCAATAGAGAAGGAAATACAGGAAATAGATGAGGTAATCAGAAGAGTAATGTCATGATGAGTTCAGAAGTATAAATATTGCACCACATCTAATGTTAGAAAAGGGAGGGGCCATTAGAAAGAGAAGTATGAACTTGGCTATCGCTATGCCTATACCTTTAGTTGTTTTGGTAGTTTTCAAAATACCAGTCTCATGCACAGTTAAAGGCTCCTTGCAAAGCACAAAGTTTTTTTTTAAAAACTAGTGTTTTAAATCCTGGTGATCCCTGGTTGTTCTGGGTATCAAGATTCTACAGCTAGTTTCTGAATGTAGTTATGAAACTTTGATGAGCATATAGCTTTCAAAGTTGATATCCCTAGCTTATTAAACTAAATTAACAAATAGATCAGAATTCCTTTTGAGATCACCAACTATTATGCAAAAGAAACGTGGTGTTAACTATGATCTGAGCTTCCATTAAAAATGGATAGTGAAGTAAGTGTTAAGAATCTATTAGTCTTCAAGACTAGAGAATTAGTGTTCTCAAATAATCTTTACTCCTCATTGATTTATTTTTATAGAATGCCTTTCTGCTTATTTATTTTCCAAAGTGAGGAATAACTACAGTTTCACTTCTGGTCCATATTTAGTAGCTCTTTTTATTAGTAACTATTTTTTGTAAACTATTATCTAGCACATTAAACTGATAAAACGTTAGCTAATTTATGTTTGAATTACTACTAGATTTTAGTTACTGTATTAATTGAGAATGGATTCTTCTTTTTGATTAAAAGCTGTATATTATAATGTGTTGTGGAAGATACGCTTCTTATTTTTTTTGCTTACACAGAGCAGTTACTCTTGAGTGGTATTTCAAACTATTTTTAAGTGGTATTTAAGGCATATTTATCTTCTGCCAGGCTTAGGAAAGTTGGGTAGGTTCTTTCTGAATGTATAAGAACATTCCTTGTTGTCTAGGCCCTTTGTTAACCCATCTCTGAGTATCTCTGATTTGAGACATTTTGTGAAATCTTCTTCATTTTTTTCTATCTATAAAATGATATGGGAAAATTTCCCTCTACTTAATAGTTGATATTTTATAAGAAAGTATTTTAATCTGATAAATCATTTACATCTTTCAAAATTTCAGGGTGTGCTGATGGTTGGACCCCCAGGCACTGGTAAGACCATGCTAGCTAAAGCTGTTGCCACTGAATGTGGCACAACATTCTTCAATGTTTCCTCCTCTACACTGACATCCAAATATAGAGGTGAATCTGAGAAATTAGTCCGTCTGTTGTTTGAAATGGTGAGTGATAATATATTTGGATTTCAAAGTACTTTTGGTATAAGCAATGGTATCCCTATAAGTCTAGATCCACTCATCTATGGCAGGTGTCGCTGTAGTTTAATTAGTAGTTCTTGGCAGACTAATAAGATAGGGTGTGGTGGGGTTTCTGGAATTGTCAGTGTGTCTTTGATGTATCTTCCTCCCTAAGATAAAAGAAGGCTCTTTGGCATCCTATCCAGCGAGAGTAGAAGAGACTTTGGAAATGTGTGTGGTGTGACTGACATTTCTGGATCTCTAATGAGATGGTTGAGCAGAAGTGTATTTTAATATATATTTTAAAAATGAGTTAGATATTGATCTATCATTAAAGTTGGTTTCTTTTCATAAGGGGTTTGCAATAGTTACTTAAGAATGCTTATTTGAGGAAAGAGATTGATGACTTGTCTTTTGAAAATGTTTTGTATTATGGAAAGTTTCAAACAGAATAGTAGAAAGAATAGGACTATAAATCCCCATTTATTTGTCACCGGACTTAGCCAACCATATAACTTACCTTTTATTTTTAGAAATTTACTTTTTTTATATGAATGATTGATTTAACCTCTGTCAATAACCAAATGGTGGCATTAAAGCAGTGAGAAACTTCTCTTTTTTAACCATGATATTAGGAGGAAATGGCACTATTTTTAAATATTCAGATTGTTTTATGAGATAATCAAATGATTCCTTTAACATATTTTCACAAAGGCTAGATTTTACGCCCCCACTACGATCTTCATTGATGAGATAGATTCTATCTGCAGTCGAAGAGGGACCTCTGATGAGCACGAAGCAAGTCGCAGAGTCAAGTCTGAGCTACTCATTCAGATGGATGGTAATTGATGTTTAATTACTGTCTCAAAACTTATATTTCCTTTTTGAGCTTTGTGTACATCAATACTTTGGAAATTCTCTGTGAATGGACTCAAAGGCAGCCTGCATTTATTTATAATCATCTGTTCATCCACTTATTTATTCATTTGTTCATGCATTCAAAAAGCACTTACTGTATACTTGTTATGAAATGTGCACCATTTTAGGTTGTGAGGGTAAAAAGAAAAGGAATGCCATGGCCTTTAAATAATTTATTACTTAGAGCAAAGGTTCTAGAGAAGTGGTCTGGGGTCCCAGGGCTCTTTCAGATCCTTTTAAAAGGGCTACAAAGACTAAACTATTTTTATAATAATATTAAGACATTATTTACCTTTTTCACTTTCATTCTCTTACAAGTGTACAGTAAAGTTTTTCAGAGGCTATAAGACATGTAAGATATAATAAATAGATGGAAAGCAGAAGCAGGTGTGAGAATCTAGCTATTCTCTATGGAGTCGCACATTAAAGAGATTTGCAAAAATGTATTCTTCTAATATTTTTTATTTGGAAAATCATTGTTATTTTTCATAATAATATGTTATTTACATTAACAAATAATGGATTCATTGTCACTTTAAAGTGAATTAATACTTTTAAAAATTCTCAGTTTTAATTTCTGATGATAAATATTGATAGCTGTACTCCACAAACACACAAGAGATCTTTGGAGTTAAATAATTTTTAAGGGTATATAAAGATCCTGAGACCAAAAAGTTTGAGAACCACTGATCTAGATGGGAAGCAGGCAACTGAACAGACAATTACAATACATTATAATTTCTGTGGTAAATAAACTCTGGGCGTAGTGAAAACATAGCAGGAGAGGTGCCACCAAGACTAAGGGAGTCATGGAAGGGAATAGCCAAGTTGGGCTTTGAAGCATTAGTATAAGTAATTCAGACAAAGAAGAAAAGGCACTGGGGAGCCATTGAAGGAAGAGAGTGACAAGCCCTGAGCTGCTTTTATTATTATTATTTTTAAATCTTTATTGTTGAGAGTATCACAGATGTCCCACTCCCCGCCCCCATTACCCCCTTCCACCTGGTTCCTGCCTTGTCCCAGGCCTTCACCAAACCCTGCTGTCTACCCACCATAACTGCTTTTAGTTAAAGTTTTAATTTCAGACGAACCTATGTTGTTACTTTAGGTCTTTGAGTTTGCAATACTGCCCTGCAGGCCTTCCCTGAGCTTGTCAGGTTAGCATGTGGCCCCTTTTTTGTCCACAAACATTTCATGTAATACTGGTATGGTAGTTTTGAACTCATTTAGTTTTTTTGTTTTGTTTGTAAAGCTCTTTATCTGACCCTGAATGCTGAATGAGAGCTTTGCTGGGTAGAGTAATCTTGATTGTAGGTCCTTACTATTCATCACTTTGAATAGTTCTTACCACTCCCTTCTGGCCTTCAAAGTTTCTGTTGAGAAATCAGCTGACAGTCGTGTGGGTGCTCCCTTTTAGGTAACCAACTGCTTTTTTCTTGCTGCTTTTAAGATTCTCTCTTTGTCTTTAACCCTTGGCATCTTAATTATGATGTGTGTTGGTATGGGCCTCTTTGGGTTCCTCTTGTTTGGGACTCTCTGTGCTTCCTGGACTTGTAAGTCTATTTCTTCCATCAGGTAGGGGAAGTTTTCTGTGATTATTTCTTCAAATAGGTTTTCAGTATTTTGCTCTCTCTCTTATCCTTCTGGCACCCCTTTAATGTGAATGTTGGTAAACTTGAAGTTATCCCAGAGGCTCCTTACACTGTCTTCATATTTATTTATTTTTCTTTTTGCTCTTCTGATTGGGTATTTTTTGCTTCCTCATATTCCAAATTGTTGATTTGATTCTTGAAATCCTCTACTCTGCTGTTGAATCCTTGTAAATTATTTTTTATTTCAGTTGGTGTATGCTTAATTTTTGACTAATCCTTTTTCATGTCTTTGACATTTTCACTAAGTTACTTGAAATTTTCATGAAGATCTTTGAGTAACCTTATAATCATGGTTTTGAACTCTGTATCAAGTAGTTTGCTTGCTTCCATTTCTTTCATTTGTGACATGTTTCTTTGACTCCGGATTTGGCTGCTTTCCTATGTTTCTTTCTGTGTATTAGGTAGAGCTGCTATGTCTCCTGGAATTGGTAGAGTAGCCTTGTGTAGCAGTCCTGTGGGGCCCAGTGGCTCAGCCTCCCTAGTCACCTGCACTGGGCATTCTAGGTATGCCCCTGTATGGGCTGTGTGCACAATCTTGTAGTTGAGCTTTGATTGTTTTTGGCATCACTGGGAGGAGTTGACCTCCAAGCCAATTGGCTGTGAGGAACAGCTGCGACTACAGTTGGAGAGCTGCTGTGAAGGGAACACCCCTATGGAGCAGGACTTGCTTCAGTGGGGCTTTGGTGCTCACTGAGTCTGTCCGTTGAATGTATTGCTTATGGATGTGTAGAGTTGTAATCGGCAGTGGTCTGAAGCTTTCCACTGGGTGCACTGGCTCTAGGGCCTCCAGGGAGGTGCAAAGTAAGCCACTGCCTGGGGCCACCTGGTAGGAGCTACAGAGAGATCTGCAGATAGCTGCTATTTGTTCTTTGGATTGGGCTTGGAGTTGCCCATGTGAGGCCCAGCTGTGAAGCAAGGGAGGTTGATGCTAGTGCCTGGTTTTGGGCCTTTTATTGACAGATTTGGGGCACACTGTCACTAGCTGCAGCTTGTTTGAGAGATTTTAACAAAGTCTGAAGCCTGAGCCAGGATAGGCCATTCATATGGAACTATTGCTGCAAACAGCTTGGGTAGGGCTGAAAATTGGATAGGGCAGGGTCTCAGGAAATCCCCAGGAAGGAGCAAAGTGTTGCTCCAGGCTGATGGAGACTCAGATATGGCTGCTAGTCATCCCTGCAACAACGGAGGTCCTAGCTCAGGAACAATGACTTTTTGAGCATCCCTGTCTGGGAGTAAGTCACCCCCAAGTTCCTGCCCCGATGCTAGACAATCCAGTTCCTCCCTGTATGTCCCTGGGTCCCCCCAAAGCTGCCCAGTGCTGGGAGTCCGAGTAAGTTTGTGTGCCGACCTTTAAATGGAACATCTGGGTCTCCATCAGCCTCTGTGCCTCTCAGCCACAATACCTGCTGTTTTTTATAGCCATAGTTGCTGGAACTTCCTTCCCAGCTCTGGGACAATGGGCTAGGGGTCTGGTGTGGGGCTGGGACCTCTTGTTCCACATGGGAAGCCTCCACAGAGGTGATCTCCCTCCTGATTAAAAAAAAAATGGCACATGTGGGTGTCAGACCAGCTTGTTCTGCCCCTCCACCTCTCCTATCAGGCTCAATGTGCTTTTTACTTTACTTCTCTAGTTGTAGGACTTCCATTCAGCCAGCTTTCAGACAGTTCTAAATGATGGTTATTCTGTATTTTAGTTGTGGGAGGTGACATTTATTGAACACTTACAATGAGTATTGTATACAGTGCCAGTCACTGTAAGATAAATAAAATAAATGTACTACAAGTCCCTTTTCTCAAAGATTTTGCCATTTTAATTTCTGCTGAGATGTAAGAGAAAGAAGTGAATGTATTATATTTTGGGGGAATGGATATAGAGGAAAACATTATATGTTTTAAAAATATCACTGAATAAGGATTTAATCATCTGAATTTCATTTAGGGGTATTTATAACTCTTTCTGATTATTAGTTGGACAACCTGAATCTTTGTGATAATGATTCAAATAGTAGTTTAGTCATATTCATCTGGGTTCCTTTAAATCCACTACTTTGTTATACTGGGCTAGAAACTCTGATAAAGTTTGTGAGTTGTTGATATATTTATTTTTTCACTGCATATTTTCCAGTGTTTTCATTGTATAACCTGAAGTTTTTTGTTCTAAAATTTTAATTCTAGAAAAAGTAGACTCTCTCTCTATATGTTTGGTTTGCTATAAAAAGAAATGGTATTTTCAGTAGTGACTGATTATTAGGTTTATTCTTAAATTTCTTGTTTGTTTTTTTCTGAATTACTTAGAAGTGTGAAGGACAAAACTATTCCAATATAAACTGCCTTTCAAAATTATTGCATGCTAGTATATTAAGTACTAAATATGAATCCCATTCTGTTCTCCTTTCTTTTTTTAATTTTTTTTTATTTTTTAAATATATTTTTATTGAT
Organism: Myotis lucifugus; assembly: GCF_000147115.1. NCBI lineage: Eukaryota > Metazoa > Chordata > Mammalia > Chiroptera > Vespertilionidae > Myotis > Myotis lucifugus. Next base: position 914,265 of record NW_005871067.1, on the reverse strand, counting down.
TTTTTATAGAGAGGAAGGGAGAAGGATAGAGAGTTAGAAACATTGATGAGAGAGAAACATCAATCAGCTGCCTCCTGCACACACCCCCACTAGAGATGTGCCCGCAACCAAGGTACATGCCCTTGACCAGAATCGAACTTAGGATTCTTCAGTCCTCAGGCCAACACTCTATCCACTGAGCCAAACCAGCTAGGGCTCTACCACTTTTTAATTCAATAACATTGGACAAATTATTTCACCTTTTGTAATATGTTACCTCATCAGGGGGGAAACCTATTAATAATAGTATTTACAAATAAGGATGTGCTAAAGATTGAATTCTATAATACATATAATGTACACAGTCCAGAGCCTGACACATAGCCTCTCCTTTCTTGAAAAATATCAAATAAATTAGACTAACAACTAAAATAAAATATTTGAAGTGAGAGATCCAAGATGGCAGCAAAGTAGGTAGAAGTTACACTTACCTCCTCCCAGGACCAAATCAAAATTATAACTAAATTATAGAACAATAAACCTGAATAACCAACTGAAGACTAGCTGAACAGAAGTCTTATAACTACAGATCTACATAAGAAACCGTACTGAGACTTTTAGGAAAGGTAGAGATTCAAAATGGGCTGACTCTGAACTCATGTGCAGTTGAGAATATGAAGGGCTATCTCAGCTGCGTAAGTTCCCCCTGAGGAGTGAGAGCTCTTAACCCTATGCCTGGCTCTCCAGCCTAGCGCACAAGTGCCGGGAAGAAGAGCCTACATAACATCTGGCTGTGAAAATTAGTGGGGATTCTGTCCAGCAGAGTGAGGTGGTAGGCTGCTAGAAACCCAGGTACCCTCATCATCAGGCACTCACCCTGGGCTCCGGCAGAGGAATGGCAGCTCAGAGTAGACTGAAGTCATACAGGGAGAGATTGGATTCTGTGGTTTTGGGGAGAAGGCTGGAGGGACAGCTGCCAGCATTCCTGTGTAGAATCCCTCTCCCATGCTGCTCACAGATGCCATCATTCCTGGGTTGAGTACTTCCCTCCATAATGCCTCAGCCTGGGGGAATGCACTAGCCCCACACTCCTGACTCCCTGTTGTCCCACCCTGCCAAACTCCCACTCTGTACAAATCAGCTAGCTGTGGCCAGCCTGGGCTTGAGTTGCAGACTTTCTTGGAAGGTTCTTCAGGACGTTTAGGTAGACTTGGGGTGTCAGAGACATTTTGCACAGGGAGAGTCTTGAGTGTAGCGACTTTAGAGCAAGGGCCAATTTTTACATGTGTTTGGCTGGCAACACCCATCATTCTCCCTCCTCCCCAGCACCCCCCCCCCCCGCCCCCGCCAGCATCAGCCTGAGTAGAAGCACTAGCCCCATTCTCCTAAGTCAGTTTGGCCATACCCTGCCAAGCCTGCATCAAGCAGGGGAATTCGGCTAGCTGTGACTAGCTTGCACCTGCATTGTACTCTTTTTTTTGGAAGGTTATCAAGGAGGTAGCCCAGACTGGTCACAGTATCTCACATTGACCTGCACCAGAGCCCATCCCAAGAGGTCCCAGAACCAACACACATGGTGGCTGACTTGAGACCAAACCAGAGCATGACCTGATTTAATTCCATAAGTGGCACACCTAAAGGGAGATCTTGGCAGGGACAAGACATGCTGAGGCAATTCCACTTTGTGAGTCAGCCTCCACACAGCAGCTTGTACACTGTGGTTGGGGCAGTCCTCACAGTCAGCGAGCCTCTGGGCCAATGGATGGCCAACAGCAATCACAACTAAACTACATCAGATGAGCTTACATATCCCACACAAGGGACATTCCTGGAGCACCTAGCTCAGTTGATTGGGGAGACTGTACCACTGAGCCCCACAGGGCATCTACTACATAAGGCCACCTTACCAAGACTGAGAAATAGCAATCTATCTAATTCCCAGAAACAAATACAAAGAGTCATTTAAAAGGGGAAACAAATGAAAGAACAATAGCAATCCCCAGAAAAAGAAATAAATTAAATGGAAGCAGGCAATGTACCAGATATAAAGTTCAAAATTATGATTAAAAGGATGCTCTTCAAGAAAGAGATAGCAAATATGGAAAAGGACACAGAAACCATAAAAGAGAACTAGTCAGAAATGAAGAATACACTAGAAGGAATCAACAGCAGACTAGATGAATCAGAGTATCAAATCAGCAATTTGGAAGACAAGATGAAACCAAAGAGACCCACACCAAGACACATCATAATTAAAATGTCAAAGGTTAAAGACAAAAAATCTTAAAAGCAACAAGAGAAAGACAATTATCTGCAAGGGAGCTCCCATAAGACTGTCAGGAAGTAATGAAAAGCAAGGACCTATA